>NC_058083.1:351358395-351701070 GCF_014858855.1 Bufo gargarizans
TGCGTGTGTGGCAAACTTTATTAGATGTGCGTGTGTTTGGGGCAACGGGTGTGTTCGCGTACTAAAAAAGGCAAGAAAAAAAGGGCAAGTATTAGGAAGAAAAAAGTTCAAACTTGCTGATCAGCGGTACAACGCTGGTTTTGGGGGGCAAGTGGCAGGGGGGGGGCTGGGGTCTGATAGATGGATCAAAGAAAGTTTGGAAAAAAGTGCTTTTTTTTTTCCTAACAACTTTCCTTCTTTCCCTGCCTAACGGTGCCTCTCCCTCACTGACCCTAACCTACCTGGGTGGCGATGGGTTGTAGGAGGGTGATGGATGGCGATTAGGGGGACACAGGAGCTGGTGCTGGACGATGCTGCCGGGTGCTCGTGCAGAACAGGAAGAGGAGGGGAGAGAGGAGCGCAGGAAGTTTGAATCTCGCGCCTCTCTCCCCTGCACCAATCAGCACCCTGGAAGCAGTGTTCAGCACCAGGGGCCAGACGCCTCTGCAAATCTTCGCACTGCGATTGGTGGTGTGTAATCACGCCACCGATCGCAGTCTTTTTCGGTTCACAGGACACCCGAATGGACCGAACGCAGAAAACCGCAGGTCTGAATTGATCTGCGGTTTTCTGCGATCGCCGATACGGGGGGGGGGGGGTCAAATGACCCCCCTCGCGTTGTTACGGGATGCCGGCTGAATGATTTCAGCCGGCATCCCGTTGCGATTAACCCCCGCGGCGCTGGAATCCCGATTTAAAGTTAGGATGTACCAGTGCACCTGAGTCCTTAAGGACTCTGGAAATAGGGCGTACGGTACGCCCTGCGTCCTGAAGGGGTTAAGGGTGTGAGAATCGGCAAAAAAAAATTGCAATATTGTCTGCAAAAGAGTGATCTTCGCACTGTGTAATAGTGTCTAACAATTGCAAAATCTTTTGATTATCACTGATCATGATCTTTCAGCATGCTTAAAAATTCTCATCCATTGAGCACATATCTGCGAGTGTAATAAGTCGTCACCTGGTAAATAGAAGATCACGCTGTAGGTGTGGTGTAGTGTTGTAGGCATACCAACAGATGTGAGCTATAATCTTTGTGTGCAGGGGCGTAGCTATAGGGGGTGCAGAGGTAGCAGTCGCTACCGGGCCCAGGAGCCTGAGGGGGCCCAAAGACCCTTGTGCTGCATAAGAAGACACACAAAGCACTGGGGGAAGGGGGGCCCAAGTCTAACTCTTGCACCAGGGCCCATGAGCCTTTAGCTACGCCCCTGTTTGTGTGTAATATATGCATTGACGAAGCATTAGAGTTTATAACAATAAAATTACCAATTACTACAGCGACCATTAGTAACATAGTATATAAGGCTGAAAAAAGACATTTGTCCATCCAGTTCAGGCTGTTATCCTGCAAGTTGATCCACATTGCTGTATGTACTTTCGAACGCTAACGAGTCACTAACTATTCAATTGTCAATCATTATCAGTGAATGAAACCTGCTTGTTTAATACAGCCCTTACCATCTCTTGTGACTTTTCACGTGTTGGACTGGAGGCTCCCTTCATTTTCATAGTTTCTCAGATAAGTATTTTCCTGCGAAGATCAATATTGTAGGAAGGTCAATGGCCATTTTAAACTAAATATTCCCGCAGTTGTATCAGTCTGAGAACTAGGTTCCTTTAGGTGGACGTGTTATAGGTAAGGCCTCTTTCACACTTGCGTTGTCCGGATCCGGCGTGTACTCCACTTGCCGGAATTACACGCCGGATCCGGAAAAACGCAAGTGTACTGAAAGCATTTGAAGACGGATCCGTCTTCAAAATGCTTTCAGTGTTACTATGGCACCCAGGACGCTATTAAAGTCCTGGTTGCCATAGTAGGAGCGGGGGAGCGGTATACTTACCATCCGTGCGGCTCCCGGGGGCGCTCCAGAATGACGGTCAGATCCCGTGATCCATGCGCTTGGGGCGCCCTGACGTCACTCTGGAGCGCCCCGGGAGCCGCACGGACGGTAAGTATGCTGCTCCCCCGCTCCCCGCTACACTTTACCATGGCTGCCAGGACTTTAGCGTCCCGGCAGCCATGGTAACCACTCTAAAAAAGCTAAACGTCGTATCCGGCAATGCGCCGAAACAACGTTTAGCTTAAGGCCGGATCCGGATCAATGCCTTTCAATGGGCATTCATTCCGGATCCGGCCTTGCGGCAAGTCTTCAGTTTTTTGGGCCGGAGCAAAAAGCGCAGCATGCTGCGGTATTTTCTCCGGCCAAAAACGTTCCGTTCCGGAACTGAAGACATCCTGATGCATCTGAACGGATTTCACTCCATTCAGAATGCATTAGGATAATCCTGATCAGGATTCTTCCGGCATAGAGCCCCGACGACGGAACTCTATGCCGGAAGACAATAACGCAAGTGTGAAAGAGCCCTAAAGCATTTCTATTGTGGCTCCAGTTCACAATGTCTAAACTGGGCATGGTGCTGCACTGCTTCTTTATGAGCAGTTTGCACATGGTTGTATAATTATATATTTTTTTTTTCCTTTCTTAGTATACATTTTTAATTAATGTATTGTCTTTGTTTCCAGCAGGTCCTGATGACAGAGGTTCAGAGGGAAGTAAAACAACTTCTAAATGAAAGCACTTAGCTGCAAGGATTATGATATATGCCCTAGTCTGATAGCTATGAATTTCTAAAGTACCAGAATGTCACCCTTGTGACATTGCTGTTAACCATCTCTGCGATGCTGGACAGTAATCCAATATGCACAGAAATTCAATTTTTCCCTCAAACAAATCTTTCCATAAACTGACACCTTCGTTTCACACAAACAAAACGTGCCCTTACCTGTGAATTGGCACCATACCTGTTGATATGCAGGGATACACATCTGATTAAAGTATGAATTATGGCTGCTGCCAGGGATAAAAACAGCAAGGGCCCTTTGTGGTGTCATCATCCATGGATGCTGAAGGGTTCCATTATGACATGCTCAGTGTTCCGTCTATTGAAATTTTCAAATTTGAAAATCCAAACTGACCGGAGTCAGTCTGTCTTCTGTAAGGAAAAAGGGAAAAAAGCATTGCCGGGTGCTACAACTCTGGTCAGTGTATCATTCTGATGAACAATTCAAGATAAAGTGTTTACCTCTTCTGAGGATGAGAATAACAAGAAAGAAGGGAATATTCTTTCTGAGCAAAGAAAACAAAAACAGAAATTATTGATGTCCATCTGTCAAGGGACCAGGATGTTGACAAGGGGGAAGCACAGGTCTTCACTTATAGGAGGCCTAGAACCTTCAAAGTGGTTTGGTCCAGTGATTTAGTCCAGATTTCCTCTCAATTATGAACAGGTCTAGCTCTGCCTAATGAAGGAAGCTAAACAGAGTGGGGTTGTGTTCTGGTCCAGATGGGGAACCTATTAAGCAGGTGCTGAGAATAAGGTTGTCTTGCAGATCTTTCCTCTGCATAACCAGAATCATCTATGGAGGTGAATGTGCCTGCCCTCATTGGAGTGCAATGTACAACTCAGTACAACTCAGAGCTGAACCCGGACACAACCCAACCTGCACTCATTCACCATGAATTAGCGGTGCACTGATACTCCCCGTTTAGATTTGGACACTGCTAGGTGTCTTAGAAAACCCTACCCTATTGACATCGCTAGTTCCCATACAGAGTCATTGTTTTCTGGCAACACAGTGCTACTTAGACAGAATGATCTGCTGTCAGCAAGCGATGATTTAAGTGTCTCCACCAACTATCCTATTACCTGATGAACAAGCATTTTGCTTGTTTCTTTAGGTAATTGGCAGCCCCTTTAAACGGGCAGATTATTGCTAATGATCGTTTATAAGAATCCTTGTTAGCAATAATCTGCCCAAATATCAGGCAGTGTCCAGGGGTCTTTAGTTTTAGTCCTAAAAGGTTTAGGCTCATCTCCCTTTGAACCTCTTGCTGAGGACCAACATAATCCTAGCCTTAAAAGATAATTTCTTCCTAGACATGACATCTGCCATGAGAAGATGGAGTTCCTAGTCTTGTTATCAGTGGACCTGTATTTCATATTCCTCCCTGACAAAGCTTTGGTAATGCGATTACCAGACTTTTCTCCAAAGTATTGTTGTTTGGTAAACTGTAATCAGAATCGGGTCATCTCCTTCCAGTGTCTGTCCTGAGCTTTCCTCTAATAAGGAATGCGATCTCCATTGACTACATCTTTCCAGATGATCTGAAATCTATTAAGCCTATTTAGCTTAATTTCTGGAAG
Source organism: Bufo gargarizans (assembly GCF_014858855.1). Classification (NCBI taxonomy): domain Eukaryota; kingdom Metazoa; phylum Chordata; class Amphibia; order Anura; family Bufonidae; genus Bufo; species Bufo gargarizans. The sequence continues at coordinate 351,362,638 of NC_058083.1, forward strand.
GAGCAAAGAGCTGACAAGCTGCCGTGCATAACTTGGGTAGATAGTTTATGGCTGCCATTAGACTGGCTTACTTTGTTCAGGATTCCGATCCATCTAATTTTGTTAGAGCACCTCTTCTAAAGTTGTGTCCACCTCTTGAGCTGATGAGGTCTGATCCTGCTGGATCAAATTTGGTGTGCAGCATGAGGCTCGCACTGTAGGTTGCATTTCTGGTTCTCAGAAAAGACTGCTCTTAGGCAGTCGATTTTGAGTTCCCTCCCTATGGTTAGGGGAAAAGGGAAGCACTGATTTCTAACGTTAATCTGTTTTCCCTTATTCCTAACAGTAACACAAGCTTCCTACTCTAAGTGTGTTGCCATATATTGCGGCTGTACTGCGTTTTGGATGTGGCAAAAAAAATGCACGTGGTTTTTGCAATAACATATCTATGGTGATGGTATATTTTCTTTTAGCAAGGGAAACATACACAGCAGACTTAAATTACATTAAAGGGTTTCTGTCATCACAAAATTCGTTATGTAGCTGGCTGACATTAGCGATGTGCTAATGTCAGCAGTACATAACTGTGTATCTGCCTACATGCCGCCGTTCTCCCAGAAAACTAACTTTTAAAATATGCAAATGAGCCTCTAGGTGCTATTAAGGCAGCACCTAGAGGCTCCGTCTCACCACCGTTCGGCACGCCCATTTTGGTTTGATGGACATCTCTGCTGTGCGCTTTGAAAGTAAAATCCCGTGCCTGCGCCATCCCGTTTAGTGTTCGGGGCAGGCGCAGTGAGTGACGGACGCTCGCCTGCTGCCTTCACTTCCGGGGAGCTCTGTGACATATTCGACGCAGGCGCAGTGAGGAAGCCGGCAGCAGGCGAGCGTCCTTCACTCACTGCGCCTGCGCCAAATACTAAACGGGGCGGCGCAGGCACGGGATTTTACTTTCAAAGCGCAGAGCAGAGATGTCCATCAAACCAAAATGGGTGTGTCGAACGGTGAGGAGACGGAGCCTCTAGGTGCTGCAGGAACGCTCCAATAGCACCTAAAGGTGCATTTGCATATTTTACAAATTATTTTTCTGACAGGCATGTAGGCAGATACACAGTTATGTACTGCTGACATTAGCACATCGCTAATGTCAGCCAGCTACATAGCGAATTTTGTGATGACAGAAACCCTCCTCACCGTTCGACACACCCATTTTGGTTTGATGGACATCTCTGCTCTGCGCTTTGAAAGTAAAATCCCTCGCCTGCGCCGTCCCGTTTAGTATTTGGTGCAGGCGCAGTGAGTGAAGGACGCTCGCCTGCTGCCGGCTTCCTCACTGCGCCTGCGTCGTATACGTCACAGAGCTCCCCGGAAGTGAAGGCAGCAGGCGAGCGTCCGTCACTCACTGCGCCTGCCCTGAACACTAAACGGGATGGCGCAGGCGCGGGATTTTACTTTCAAAGCGCACAGCAGAGATGTCCATCAAACCAAAATGGGAGTGCCGAACGGTGATGAGACGGAGCCTCTAGGTGCTGCACCAACCTCTCAATAGCACCTAGAGGCTCATTTGCATATTTTAAAAGTTAGTTTTCTGGGCGAACGGTGGCATGTAGGCAGATAAAAGTTACAGTTATGTACTGGTGACATTAGCACATCGCTAATGTCAGCCAGCTACATAACGAATTTTGTGATGACAGAAACCCTTTAGTATAACTCTATATTTTGTAATTCATGTAATTTAGTTTTGCTGTGTGTGATTTGCTTCATTTTCCCTTCACTGGAAGGAAAAGCAACATAATCGCAGGCATATTGCTGCAAAAACCGCACACGGCTGTTTTGTTCCTAAACTCAGCACTACCGCGACGTGTGGCAGCACCCTCAATAAGTTACTTCTTTATAATGAACACAGGGTAGGAGGGGCATATCCTTATATAGGCTCAGGGGTCTCTAATTAGTGTTTACCCCAGTTGAACCATTTAACCCCTTCAGGACCCTGACATTTTTCACCTTAAGAACCAGGCCATTTTTGGCAAATCTGTGTCCCTTTATGTGGTGATAACAAAATAAATCTTTATTGAAAACTTTTATAGTAAAATCACTCAGCTTGTATTGCCTTACTAAAATCGCCAAGAAAGACAGGCAGATCGGGAATAGTGTCTAAATAAGACTATGGTATGTATTCAGTCTAGTCAGTACTAAACATGGTCAGAGCAGGAGGTATGCTTATGGATTTTAGAAATATCTATATATGCACACTAAGGTACAACTTCTCTGCTTTGGCCAGGTTCCTGTAATTAAATGATACTATCGCCATTCACTGGACATACAGAAATATTCCAGTGGTGTGTACCAAGGATGCACTACAGAGTCACACGCTCTTCGCCTAGAGTGGGTATAAAGTCCCACTATATCAGCGATATGTCCGTGTGGCTACTATCACTCATGTGAGGGGATAGCACGGTTTAAAACCCCTCACATTTCATAGCCAAAGTATTGAAAGAAGCGCTCAGGGTAAGCTAAGTAGTGCAGCACTATTGAAAGCTCAAACAGGCTATTCACCTGACCCTCAGAGATTCTTTCCCTGCGCTAACTTCAATTCCACCAGTGTTATTGTCAGAATATACAGCCCTTAATCTGCTCAACACGTATGTGTCCCTTTGGACAGGACACATCATCAGGAGCAAGGTACTAACTTCTATATCTCACTGTAACAGAGAGGAGCCGGCGGTGGATGCTGCACGTGTTAGAAGCAGCAACAGCTGGTTAAATAAGGAAGCAGTATTTAACCAGCGGGAGTCGGCTGCTTGATTAAGGGCTGTATATTCTCATAATAGCGCTGGTGGAATTGAAGTTAGCACAGGGAAAAGATCAGCTGAATAGCCTGGTTGAGCTTTCAATAGTGCTGCCCTACTTAGCTTACCTTGACAGGTTAGATCATGTGATATTTTTATAGAGCAGGTTCTTACGGATGCGGCAATACCAAATGTATGTTTATTTGTTGGTTGTTTCAGTTTTACATAATAAAGCATTTTTGAAAAAATACATTTTAGTGTCTCCATATTCTGAGAGCCATAGTTTATTTTATTTTTTGGGTGATTGTCTTAGGTAGAGTATCATTTTTGCGGGATGAGATTACTGTTTGATGGTACTATTTTGGGGTGCATATGACTTTTTGATCACTTGCTATTACACTTTTTGTGATGTAAGGTGACAAAAAATGGTTTATTTTGCACAGTTTTTATTTTAAATTTTTACAGTGTTCATCTGAGGGGTTAGGTCATGTGATATTTTTATAGAGCCGGGAGATACGAACGCGGCAATACCAAATATGTGTACTTTTTGTGATGTAAGGTGACAGAAAATTGCTTTTTGACACAGTTTTAATTAATTATTTTTACTGTGTTCACCTGAGGGGTTAAATCATGTGATATTTTTATAGAGCAGGTCCTTACGGACGGGGAAATACCTAATAGGTCTCTTTTTTTTTTACATTTAACGCAATAAAAGCATTTTTGAAACAAAAAAAAAAATCATCTTTAGTGTCTCCATAGTCTGAGACCCATAGTATTTTTATTTTTTTTGTCTTAGGTAGGGGCTCATTTTTTTGCACGATGAGGTGACGGTTAGATTGGTACAATTTTGGGGGGCATACGCCTTTTTGATCTCTTGGTATTGCACTTTTAGGACATAACGGGAGAACAGAGTGGCACCCAGGGATAAAAGTAAGTGCAGTGAGATCCCTGGGCACCGCTGTATATGTCAGGATACTTAGTTCACAATATTTTTCCAGGTGAAAGGTCCTCTTTATGTCACGTCCACCAGCGCCGAACATGTACGGCACGGGTCCTCATGGGGTTAAAGTATGTTAAGTACCCATGCATCCTAAAGTATGTTAGTTCCTATTGCACAATAAAGTATTTCAAACCCTCTATTACACTATAAAGTATTTTAACCACCCATGGACCCTAATGTATGTTAAGCCTTATTGCACCATAACATATGTGAACCACCCATGCAGCTGTGAACCCGCATAGCCATTTCTTTTTTTTGGTATCTTCTATTCTTGAGTGAAAGAAGTCAAGACCTGGTGGAATAGCTGCTGGGACCAGTTCCGCCGGAATTGATAGATTATTTGCAAAATGGAAACACGCCCCCAAAGAAAAGACTGTACTTGTATATTTAACAGCTGCAGTTCCTACAAGACTGGATGGAACTGCGACTGTAAATACAGTAATTTAGGGTTTTTTTTAAGAGAAGGATACATTTTTTAAAATTGGCGCAAAGACAAACTGTCTTATATACCCATAACAACAAATCGGATTCATCCTTTCATTTTTTGAGCTCCATATCAAACTGAAAGGTTCAATCAGATAGGTTGCTATAGGCAACTAAAATAGTATTTATTTAACCAATTTTCAAAAATCAGTATTAACCACTTCAGCCCCGCTAGGTGAAACCCCCTTCATGACCAGGCCACTTTTTACACTTCGGCACTACACTCCTTTCACCGTTTATCGCTCGGTCATGCAACTTACCACCCAAATGAATTTTACCTCCTTTTCTTCTCACTAATGGAGCTTTCATTTGGTGGTATTTTATTGCTGCTGACATTTTTACTTTTTTTGTTATTAATCAAAATGTAACGATTTTTTTGAAAAAAAATGACATTTTTCACTTTCAGCTGTGAAATTTTGCAAAAAAAACGACATCCATATATAAACTTTTCGCTAAATTTATAGTTCTACATGTCTTTGATTAAAAAAAAATGTTTGGGCAAAAAAAAAACAAATTACGTACCGGTAATTCCCTTTTCATGAATCCTCCATGACGGCATACCATGAGAGATGACCCGCCTCCAACCAGGTAGGGACAGGAAGTATAAGTTTGACTCTCCTCCGGCTCCTCCTCAGTGTCTTTCTGGATCGACAGCCTAGAGAGTGTTCTTTCGAATCTTTTTTTTTTTTTTTTTTTTTTTTTTTGCACACCATCACACACACCATCACCTATGTGTAGGCCTATCATAATCTTATGAACGTCTATATTTACATATATCCCTTTTTTTTTTTTTTTTTTTCCGGGTGGGAAACCCCTATGCCGTCATGGAGGATTCATGAAAAGGGAATTACCGGTACGTAATTTGGTTTTTCCCTTTCATCCTCCATGACGGCATACCATGAGATATAACATATTAACAATTTTAGGGGGGGATTATAGCTTGAAGGACTTTCCTCCCAAAGGCTAGATCCTGACCTGCCTTAACATTGATTCTATAATGTTTAATAAAAGTATTAGGGCTAGACCAGGTGGCTGCCCTACAAATTTGCTCTAATGAAGCGTTTGCCCTCTCTGCCCAAGAGGCCGAAACCGATCTCGTAGAATGAGCTGTAAAGGCTTCAGGAGGTGATTTCCCTAGCGCTTTATACGAATCTGAGATCGCCGTCTTAATCCATCTTGAAATGGTATTTTTTGTCGCTCTCTGCCCTTTGTTTAAGCCAAGAAACTGAACAAACAAGGAATCCGTCTTTCTGAAAACCTTCGTGGCCTCTAAATATATAAGCACTGCTCTCCGCACGTCCAATTTATGAAACCTCTCCTCCCCTTCTGTTTTCGGGTCGTCGCAAAACGAGGGAACCAATATCTCTTCTTGCCTGTGAAAATTAGACACAACTTTGGGAAGGAAGGAGTTGTCTAACTTAAACGTAATTCTATCTGCAGAGATAACACAGAAAGGTTCATTAATTTTCAGGGCCTGGATTTCACTAACCCTGCGGGCTGATGTAATTGCTACTAAGAACAGGGTTTTAAGTGTTATATATTTTATAGAGACAGATGATAAAGGTTCAAAGGGGCTTTCTGTTAAACCTGATAGAACTAAATTAAGATCCCATGGTGGAGTCATAGCTTTCAATGAAGGTCTCAGTCTATCTGCCCCTTTAAGGAATCTGACAACCCAAGAATGATTTGCAATTTTTTCATCAAAAACTGCACTAAGGGCTGATACGTGAACCCTCAAAGTATTGGGACGAAGACCTTTCTCCAGCCCAGACTGTAAGAAACCTAGAATTGAAAGGACCGAAAATTTTCAGGGGATACTTTTTCTTTTACACACCATGTATTAAAGGTTCTCCAAACCTTATTATAGATCTTAGAGGTTGTCTCCTTTCTACTGGCCGACATAGTATTGATGACGGGATCTGTCAAGCCTTTAGCTTTTAAGATCAACCTTTCAGGTTCCAAGCTGCCAAATGTAGCTTTTCCACCTCGGGATGGAGAAGGGGACCCTGCGACAACAAATCCTGATCCCAAGGAAGGATCCATGGACTTTGGATTGACATGACCTTCAAAAGAGGAAACCATGATTTTTTGGGCCATAAGGGAGCTATCAAAATAACATGGGCTTTGTCTTGCCTTATCTTCTTTATCACCCGAGACATTAGTTGTAGGGGGGGGAAGGCATAAGCTAGATGGAACCTCCATTTTATTGAAAAGGCATCTATGCCTTCGCTTTTGTCTCTTGGATTGAGGGAGAAGAAACGGTCTACTTTTGCATTTGTGGCTGAAGCAAAGAGGTCTATTTGGGGAACTCCCCACTTTTGGGTTATTTGGAGAAAAACTTCTTCCTTCAGACTCCACTCTGTTTGATATATCTTGACCCTGCTTAGGAAGTCTGCTTTCACATTTAAGCTTCCTTTTAAATGGACCGCTGAAAGGGATCTTATATTTCCTTCTGCCCAGGAAAAAATCTTTTCTGTTATTTGACTCAGACATAGGCTTCTTGTTCCGCCTTGATGGTTTAAATACGCTACCACTGTGGTGTTGTCTGATCTTATTTGGACATCCTTTCCCTCTATGTCTTGACTCGCCACTTTTATGGCCTCCCAAACTGCCATCAATTCTTTTTGGTTTGAGGACCAAGTTTTCTGGTGGTTTACCCAGGCCCCCTGGAAATAGTGATGAGAGTAATGCGCTCCCCACCCCCAAGGACTTGCATCTGTAGTGATGAAAACCTGCTCCTCCGTATTCCACGGAATTCCCTGGCGTAGGTGGCTTACTTGCTTCCACCACTGAAGACTCTGATTCACCGAAACAGGAACCAGAACTGTCTGTTCCAGAGAGCTCTGGCTTCTGTCCCAGCAGGCCAGCGTCCACTGCTGTAGAATTCGAGAGTGGAACTGAGCCCACTTTACTGCAGGGATGCAAGAAGTCAGGGTCCCTTGTAGTCTCATGGCTTCTCGTATCGAACAGGATGGATGACTCTGAAACCGTGAGACCTTTTCTACCACTCCAGAGACTTTTTGTTCTGTAAGAGACGTTTTTTGACGAGTGGTGTCCAGGGAGAGACCCAGGAAAACTATTTCCTGGGACGGGATTGGCTTTGATTTTTCCCAATTTATTAGCCATCCCGCCAGATACAGCGTCTGGCAGGTCACAAAGAGATTGTTCTCTAGTGACTGTTTTGACTCGCCTACTATCAGTAGGTCGTCTAAATACGGAATAATCAAGATATTCCTCCTTCTCAGGTGGGCCACTAGTTCCAGCATCACCTTTGTGAAGACCCTGGGGGCCGATGTTATCCCAAAAGGTAATACCTGGAATTGAAAATGGAACAGAACTTTCCCCAAATAAACCGCTATCCGCAGGAACTTTTGGGACTGTTTGCATACCGGAATGTGGTAGTATGCGTCTCTTAAGTCTAGGGAGGCTAAAAAGTCCCCCTTTTTCAGCAGATTCACGGTTGATCTTATTGTCTCCATTTTGAATTTGTTGTACTGTATGAATCTGTTTAAGTTTTTTAGGTTTATTATTAACCGAAATTTCCCGTCTGGTTTTTTTACTAGAAAAACGGTTGAATAATATCCCTGACCTTTTTGGGAATAGGGAACCGGAATTATGGCCCTTTGAGCCAGAAGCTTCCGAATCCCTTCCTCCAGATTTGTTTGGAGAACAGTTGTCTTTTGAATAGGAGTTACCCTGAAAATATTTGAGGGAGGAGGAAGACGGAAAACTATTTTGTAGCCTTCCGAGATCGTATTTAAGACCCAAGGGTTTGTTGTAATTTTTTCCCAGTAGTCTAAAAAACAACTTAGTCTCCCTCCTACCTGAGCACTGGCGTCATTGCTTTGACGGTTCCGTATTCTTTGAAGAAAACAGGTATCCTCTACTCTTCTGGTTTCTTCCCCTTGACCAGCCTGAGTCCCTGTTAGTTTTCTTTGCTTGAAAGGGGGTCCCTTTTTTAACTCTCCGAAAGGGAAATTTCCTCTTCCCGGAATCTCTGGGAAAAGTCTTCTTAGAATCGGAAGCCTTTTCTAGGATGGACTCTAAATCCTCCCCAAACAATAGATTACCATGAAAAGGTAAGGTACATAATTTTAACTTTGAACTGACCTCACCTGACCAGGATTTTAACCAGAGGGACCTTCTTGCCACGACCGCTAACCCAGATGCCTTAGCAGCTATCCTGACAGATTCCGCAGTGGCATCAGATAGGAAATCCACCGCTTTGATTAGGAGCGGAAAGGAATCTTTAAGATCACCGTATGTACTACCGCCTTTCAATAGGGATTCTAACTGTGTGAGCCATTTTTTTAATGATCTGGATACTGAGGTTGCCGCTAGGTTTGGTTTGAACAGGGCAGCACAAGCTTCCCATGTTTTTTTAAGAGTCTGATCTGTCTTTTTATCCATGGGGTCCCTTAATGACCCCATGTCTTCAAATGGTAAGGCGTTAGGACCCTTCACTAATTTAGACAGAGAAACATCTATCTTAGGGCAGGTGGTTAACAAGGCTTCGTCTTCGCTAGAAAAGGGGAGACGTCGCCTTATTGTCCTAGGAATGAATAGTTTCCTATCCGGGGACCTCCATTCTCTTTTAATCAGATCGTGCATGTTTTTATGCACCGGAAAACCTCGGTTAGATCTCTGTTCAAAACCACTGAACATCTCGTCATGGACTGATCTACAGATTTTTTCATCAGAAAGATCCATAGTGGCTCTAACTGCCTTAATTAATTCTCTGGTATCTTCCGATGAAAAAAGATAGTTTTTAAATTCGGAATCTGAACCAGAATCTTCAGACCCGAGTTCACCTGACTCTGAATCCTCCTCAAATTCTGAATCAGATGCTTTTGTCGCTGGTCCCTGCGCTTGTTTGGAGCAGGAAGGAATTAATGAGGTATCTGACATAGCAGCCCTGATTTCTTCCCTAATTGTGTTTTTAAGTTCTTCTTTTAGGGACGGAACTAAATCCTTAGAAATGTTGTCAGTGCATTTTTTACACACTTTCCTATCAGAAGAATCAGAAAGTTTAATAGAACAGAGACTGCACTTTTTTGCCCTCTGACTAGATTTTGCTTTCTGAGCACTCTCTTTCTCGCTCTGCACACATACAGAAAGAAAGAAAATACATAAGGGTTAATCTAACAGAATATACTGCCTTTTACCCTTGTCCTGGTAAATTACTCACTGGTACGGATCCCTGAGTGTTCTCCATAATTTCACCTGGGTCCAACATCTTTTTTAGGGAATCAAAAAGTCACTGTTCCCCCTCTTTAAATAGTTTTTACCTCCAGACCTCAGATCAGAGGACGACTTCCGCCATAATCCTGTGCGTTTTTTGAATTTTCCCGCCGCCGCCGGCATGCGCTCCACCACCCGGAAGTGCTCTCAGGCCCCAATCCGGAAGTGAGCTGTGGAACGCTTCGTGGAACGCATGACGCGCATCCACTTCCGGTGACGACACTGTGAGCGCCGGCCATGCCGGATCGCAGTGTGGAGTATCACACCGACCGGAGGGACTCCCTGAGTGTCCGGCCCCACATGGACCTGTCTGCCCGCACCAGCAGCAGGTAAGAGACAGGTCTTCCAGAGCCCGGCTTCCCCAATGGGGACCGGACCCTGCTGCCTCCTCACATGGCATCTTCTTCTACTTCTTTCTTCATGGTCGGCGACCATAAGAGAAAACCCATCTCCTACCTGGAGGGACAGGAAGACACTGAGGAGGAGCCGGAGGAGAGTCAAACTTATACTTCCTGTCCCTACCTGGTTGGAGGCGGGTCATCTCTCATGGTATGCCGTCATGGAGGATGAAAGGGAAAAAATGGTTTGGGTAAAAGTTATAGCATTTACAAACTATGGTACAAAAATGTGAATTTCCGCTTTTTGAAACGGCTCTGATTTTCTGAGCACCTGTCATGTTTCCTGAGGTTCTACAATGCCCAAACAGTATAACTACCCCACAAATGACCCTATTTCGGAAAGTAGACACCCTAAGGTATTCGCTGATGGGCATAGTGAGTTCATAGAACTTTTTATTTTTTGTCACAAGTTAGCGGAAAATGATGATGATTTTTTTATTTTATTTTTTTCTTACAAAGTCTCATATTCCACTAACTTGCGACAAAAAATAAAAAATTCTAGGAACTCGCCATGCCCCTCACGGAATACCTTGGGGTGTCTTCTTTCCAAAATGGGGTCACTTGTGGCGTAGTTATACTGCCCTGGCAATTTAGGGGCCCATATGTGTGAGAAGTACTTTGCAATCAAAATCTGTAAAAAATGACCGGTGAAATCCGAAAGGTGCACTTTGGCATATGCGCCCCTTTGCCCACCTTGGCATCAAAAAAGTGTCACACATCTGGTATCGCCGTACTCAGGAGAAGTTGGGGAATGTGTTTTGGGGTGTCATTTTACATATACCCATGCTGGGTGAGAGAAATATCTTGGCAAACGACAACTTTTCCCATTTTTTTATACAAAGTTGGCATTTGACCAAGATATTTTTCTCACCCAGCATGGGTATATGTAAAATGACACCCCAAAACACATTCCCCAACTTCTCCTGAGTACGACGATACCAGATGTGTGACACTTTTTTGCTGCCAAGGTGGGCAAAGGGGCACATATTCCAAAGTGCACCTTTCGGATTTTGCAGGGCATTTTTTACACATTTTGATTGCAAGGTACTTCTCACACATTTGGGCCCCTAAATTGCCAGGGCAGTATAACTACCCCACAAGTGACCCCATTTTGGAAAGAAGACACCCTAAGGTATTCCGTGAGGGGCACTGCGAGTTCCTAGAATTTTTTATTTTTTGTCACAAGTTAGCAGAAAATGATGATTTTTTTTTTTTTCTCTTTTTTCCTTACAAAGTCTCATATTCCACTAACTTGCGACAAAAAATAAAAAATTCTAGGAACTCGCCATGCCCCTCACGGAATACCTTGGGGTGTCTTCTTTCCAAAATGGGGTCACTTGTGGCGTAGTTATACTGCCCTGGCAATTTAGGGGCCCATATGTGTGAGAAGTACTTTGCAATCAAAATCTGTAAAAAATGACCGGTGAAATCCGAAAGGTGCACTTTGGCATATGCGCCCCTTTGCCCACCTTGGCATCAAAAAAGTGTCACACATCTGGTATCGCCGTACTCAGGAGAAGTTGGGGAATGTGTTTTGGGGTGTCATTTTACATATACCCATGCTGGGTGAGAAAAATATCTTGGTCAAATGCCAACTTTGTATAAAAAAAATGGGAAAAGTTGTCGTTTGCCAAGATATTTCTCTCACCCAGCATGGGTATATGTAAAATGACACACCAAAACACATTCCCCAACTTCTCCTGAGTACGGCGATACCAGATGTGTCACACTTTTTTGCTGCCAAGGTGGGCAAAGGGGCACATATTCCAAAGTGCACCTTTCGGATTTTGCAGGGCATTTTTTACACATTTTGATTGCAAGGTACTTCTCACACATTTGGGCCCCTAAATTGCCAGGGCAGTATAACTACGCCACAAGTGACCCCATTTTGGAAAGAAGACACCCTAAGGTGTTCCGTGAGGGGCACTGCGAGTTCCTAGAATTTTTTATTTTTTGTCACAAGTTAGCAGAAAATGATGATTTTTTTTTTTTTCTCTTTTTTCCTTACAAAGTCTCATATTCCACTAACTTGCGACAAAAAATAAAAAATTCTAGGAACTCGCCATGCCCCTCACGGAATACCTTGGGGTGTCTTCTTTCCAAAATGGGGTCACTTGTGGCGTAGTTATACTGCCCTGGCAATTTAGGGGCCCATATGTGTGAGAAGTACTTTGCAATCAAAATCTGTAAAAAATGACCGGTGAAATCCGAAAGGTGCACTTTGGAATATGCGCCCCTTTGCCCACCTTGGCATCAAAAAAGTGTGACACATCTGGTATCGCCGTACTCAGGAGAAGTTGGGGAATGTGTTTTGGGGTGTCATTTTACATATACCCATGCTGGGTGAGAGAAATATGTTGGCAAAAGACAACTTTTCCCATTTTTTTATACAAAGTTGGCATTTGACCAAGATATTTATCTCACCCAGCATGGGTATATGTAAAATGACACCCCAAAACACATTCCCCAACTTCTTCTGAGTACGGCGATACCAGATGTGTCACACTTTTTTGCAGCCTAGATGCGCAAAGGGGCCCAAATTCCTTTTAGGAGGGCATTTTTAGACATTTGGATCCCAGACTTCTTCTCACGCTTTAGGGCCCCTAAAAAGCCAGGGCAGTATAAATACCCCACATGTGACCCCACTTTGGAAAGAAGACACCCCAAGGTATCCAATGAGGGGCCTGGCAAGTTCAAAGAAATTTTTTTTTTTTTCGCATAAGTTAGCGGAAATTGATTTTTTTTTGTTTTTTCTCACAAAGTCTCACTTTCCGCTAACTTAGGACAAAAATTTCAATCTTTCATGGACTCAATATGCCCCTCAGCAAATACCTTGGGGTGTCTTCTTTCCAAAATGGGGTCAGTTGTGGGGTGTTTGTACTGCCCTGGCATTTGAGGGTCTCCGCAATCATTACATGTATGGCCAGCATTAGGAGTTTCTGCTATTCTCCTTATATTGAGCATACAGGTAATGAGATTTTTTTTTCCGTTCAGCCTCTGGGCTGAAAGAAAAAAATGAACGGCACAGATTTCTTCATTCGCATCGATCAATGTGGATGAAAAAATCTCTGCCAAAAAAAAAAAATGGAGGGGAAAGGCGTCTGCCAGGACATAGGAGCTCCGCCCTACATCCATACCCACTTAGCTCGTATGCCCTGGCAAACCAGATTTCTCCATTCGCATCAATCGATGTGGATGAATAAATCATTGCCGGGATTTTTTTTTATATATATATATATATATATATATATATATATATATATATATATATATATATACATACAAAGTGCTTGCCAAAGCATAGGAACGCCGCCTCCTCCTCAGCTCGTATGCCTTGGCAAACGTATCTGTCACTGCAGAGGAGAAAATCCCGTCTTGCAGCGCCGCATACACCGACTTGCGTGTAATCTGACAGCAGCGCAATGCTTCTGTCAGAATGCACATCGGTGCTGCAGCTAGTAGATCGGTTGGTCCACCTGGAAGGTAAAAAGACAAAAAAAAAAAAAAAAGAAAAAAACAGGCCACAACGCAATAATTTTATTAACTTTGGAACAGAACATGTAACTTTAACTTTTGGAACTAAACATTAACCTGTTTGCTTACCTGGTTTTTTTTTTTGTTTTTTTTTTGTTTTTTTACCTTTATAGAACAAACCTCTCCTTCCCCATGGGTCAATGTGCAAAGCGCAAATCGCCCAAAGATGTGGCGAAGTGCGTTATGCACTTTGTCCCATGTGAAAGGAGACGTTTGCAGCAGCAGTGAGTGAATGGGCCCTAATAGCCCTGTGTGCCTGTCCTGGTGAGATGATCCCTATGCTAATAGTGTACCTGTGAGTGGTACTTCCGGAAACACTCTCCAAAGCATAGGGCAGGGTGGTCCGGACAGTCAGGACAGAAATAGCGGGTGTCACGCCTTATTCCACTCCTGCTACAGACACGACATCTTTTTCGGGGTGACGGTTGGGTTGAGGTACCAGGAACGACATTGGGGAAATGTCGCTCGTGTAGACGGCTAACTACACTGGTGGTTGGGGCCACGGAACCTCCTGGATACAGGAGGTTCTCGATGATCTCTTCCTGAAATTTGAGGAAGGATCCAGTTCTCCCAGCCTTACTGTAGAGAACAAAACTATTGTACAGAGCCAATTGAATTAAATATACAGACACCTTCTTATACCAGCGTCTGGTGCGTCGGGAAACTAAATACGGAGACAACATCTGGTCATTGAAGTCGACCCCTCCCATATGGAGGTTATAGTCGTGGACTGAGAGGGGCTTTTCAATGACACGGGTTGCTCGCTCAATTTGTATTGTCGTGTCTGCGTGAATGGAGGAGAGCATGTAAATGTCACGCTTGTCTCTCCATTTCACCGCGAGCAGTTCTTCGTTACACAGTGCGGCCCTCTGCCCCCTTGCAAGACGGGTGGTAACGAGCCGTTGGGGGAAGTTCGCGCGGTACCACAGGCGCCAATCCGTTCTAGAAACAAATGCCTAAAGAGGGCCACACTTGTGTAAAAATTGTCCACATAAAGATGGTACCCCTTGCCGAATAAGGGTGACACCAAGTCCCAAACTGTCTTCCCACTGCTCCCCAGGTAGTCAGGGCAACCGACCGGCTCCAGGGTCTGATCTTTTCCCTCATAGACCCGAAATTTGTGGGTATAGCCTGTGGCCCTTTCACAGAGCTTATACAATTTGACCCCATACCGGGCGCGCTTGCTTGGGATGTATTGTTTGAAGCCAAGGCGCCCGGTAAAATGTATCAGGGACTCGTCTATGCAGATGTTTCGCTCTGGGGTATAAATATCTGCAAATTTCTGGTTGAAATGGTCTATGAGGGGCCGAATTTTGTGGAGCCGGTCAAAAGCAGGGTGGCCCCTGGGACGGGAGGCGGTGTTGTCACTAAAGTGCAGGAACCGCAGGATGGCCTCAAAACGTGCCCTGGACATGGCAGCAGAGAACATGGGCATGTGATGAATCGGGTTCGTGGACCAATATGACCTCAATTCATGCTTTTTTGTCAGGCCCATGTTGAGGAGGAGGCCCAGAAAAGTTTTAAGTTCGGAAACTTGGACTGGTTTCCACCGGAAAGGCTGGGCATAAAAGCTTCCCGGGTTAGCGGTGATAAATTGTGTGGCATACCTGTTTGTTTCGGCCACAACTATGTCTAAAAGCTCCGCAGTCAAGAACAGCTCAAAAAATCCCAGGGCCGAACCGATCTGAGCCGTCTCAACCCGAACTCCAGACTGGGCAGTGAAAGGGAAAACTACAGGTGCGGCTGAAGTTGGGGACTGCCAATCAGGGTTTGCCAGCACCTCTGGGATTCTAGGGGCTCTACGGGCACGTCTTTGCGGTGGCTGCGACGGGGTCACTACTGCACGTGCCACCGTACCAGCTTCAACTGCCCTTCTGGTGCTCGCTACTTCACCAGGTTGTACGGCAGTGCTGGTACTAGGTCCAGGGAGGGCTGGGCTGCTGGTGTATGCCTCACCACGTAATCCGACAGCACCAGCCCCACTCTGCTGCTCTTGAAGCGGATCCTGCGCAACCTGCGGTCTAGCGACACGGGGCCGGGTACGCCTGGTGGTATCAGGGACCTCAGCCTCCTCGTCCGAACTTTGGGTCAGAGAGCCACTGCTTTCTACAGGTTCGTATTCTGACCCGCTGGATTCATCAGATGAGGGTTCCCACTCCTCATCCGACTGGGTCAGAAGCCTGTAGGCCTCTTCAGAGGAATACCCCCTGTTTGACATGTGGGCAACTAAATTTAGGGGTATTCCCTGAGACTACCCAAGAAAAAAAAAGCAAGCCTGTCTTACAAAGGGGAGGCTAGCGAAGTACCGGAGGCCGCTGCGGTTGATAAAAAATATCAAAACTGATTTTTTTATCGCCGCAGTGCGTGTAAAGTGAATGTGCAGTGATCAAAAAAAAATTTTTTTTTGTCACTGCGGTGGGGCGGGTGTGGGCGAACGCACGTGTGGGCGACCGATCAGGCCTGATCGGGCAAACACTGCGTTTTGGGTGGAGGGCGAACTAAAGTGACACTAGTACTATTATAGATCTGACCGTGATCAGTTTTGATCACTTCCAGATACTATAAAAGTACAAATGCTGATTAGCGATACGCTAATCAGCGAATAACGGACTGCGGTGCGGTGGGCTGGGCGCTAACTGATCGCTAACTACCTAACCAAGGGACCTAAACTATACCTAAAACCTAACGGTCAATAACAGTGAAAAAAAAAAGTGACAGTTTGCACTGATCACTTTTTTCTTTTCACTTGTGATTGACAGGGGTGATCAAAGAGGTGATCAAAGGGTTAATAGGGGTTCAGGGGGGTGATCAGGGGCTATAGTGTAGTGTTTGGTGTACTCACTGTGAAGCCTGCTCCTCTGCTGGATCCAACCGACGAAAAGAACCAGCAGAGGAGCAGGCAGCCATATAACAGATCATATTTACAAATATGATCTGCTATCTGGCACTTTGATTGGATTTTTTAAAAATCAGCAACCTGCCAGCCACGATCATTGGCTGGCAGGTTGCTGACGAAATACTGCTGTGTGAAATGCCGGCGCGAACTGCGCATGCGCGCGCGCATATTCGCATCATCTCGCGTCTCGCGAGATGACGCGTATATGCGTGACTGTGCGCAGCGCTGCCACCTCCGGAACGCACATGTGAGTTAGGCGGTCCGGAGGTGGTTAATTGAGATATTTTTTGGAAGGTACTATTGCTGTTACTTGCTGGATGATTTAAATTTAGAAATAAAATTTTTATTTGAAAATAGGTTAAATCATATATCTTTAACGAGGTGAGTGTATATATAGAATAGAAAAAATAAATTTGTATATATACATATATACACACACACACACACACACACACACACACACACACACACACACACGCTAGAAGAAGGACCCTGATTTGCGCAGGTATATTTCATGTTTTTTTTTTTTTTTTCATGTTTCAATGGGTCATTAAATGAAATAAACAGTATCCTATTAATAGTGAATGGTGAACAGGCTAATTTTCTATAATTTGACAAAGATGGGCCATATCTTTGACTGTGCAATAGTTATGGAAAATCCTGCGCTTGTGCTGGGCCCCCCATAAATTTATGAACAGTTACACGCCACCCCTCTGCCTTGCAGGAGACCGTCACCACATTTCTCGTTCGAGTGAGGCCCCAGCATTTTCATATCTAGGTTCTATCTCCTATCCTCAATACAGGCTTCATTTTTGGGGTGGGTATCATAATTCCGGCCTGAGTTCTTGAAAAATGTATTTTCCAGGGTGGCTAAGACACTGGCCTTACATGTCTCATTATGCTAATCCTCCCTACCAGCTCTCTGCATTTCTGAGGTGTAAATTAACCAGGCATAAAGGTAGGGGCAATTAGCATGTGTTTAGCTTGGGTGCCTAACAATAGCACCAGGAGACCTACGGTCTGAGGTTTCCTTATGAAGCTGCATGAGGTGTGAGGTGATCTCAGCAGATGGTTATTAGGGCGTGTTGCTTCAGAGGCCACAGGTGCGGCCATGTGAACGTCCTGCTTCCTGGCTTAATATTCTTATTTTACATTAACAGCCTGATTATATTCCTCAAAATATTTATGAATCAGATCCGGATAGGGACATGACATTGCGCAAGACCGAACTCATAGCATATCGCTGTGTGGTTGTGCCATCATCCTTCATATGACTGAATATTTCAGGAGCTGAAAAGTGGTCAAAACTTGTGATCAGTGCTTCTTGCAACCGGGGATAGGACCAGCGAGTTTGTATTAACTAATAAGACAACATGTCTATGGCTGTTAGGCTTGTATTGGCCATCATACTGTAATTTATTTGGGCATGTATCGGGATAGTACGTCCAAGAGAGCATAGAACACCGCAACAATTCTTTCCTGTTAGCAAGGGATCTGTGTTGAAAGTTTCATTGAAATCAATGGTTGCTTTTTTGAGTTTTTGATGGACATACATACATATGGTACATTTGATATATATATGTAAAAGGAATGATTTTCTACGTTTCTAACCATGTACAAAGTAAACATTTCGAGATGAATATAAATAAAGACTTTCATAAGAGAACATGTACATTACTGAGTGTTGGCGATGTTATGTCAGCATTGTACTGGGACATTTTTTTGTCTCGGATCTACGTGATCCATTGACATGGTCCAGCATATGGTTGGACCAATTCTTCACTATGACTATTTTCTTGTGCCGGTGGTCATGTGTGCGCCACAATTCAAACCAAATACTGCGGACTGTGGCGCTCATAGCAGCACACGTGATGGGACCAGGTCCAATCATAGACATTGTACAACATGTATACATGTAATGCCGAAAATTTGAAATAAAAGTATTAGTAATTAATGTGATCATGTCACAAAATAAGCCAAAAATTAGTTCTATTAATGTCAAATGTTTGATTTTAGGTTATCATTAGAATATTTCATTGAATTTAAATTGTATGTGTGTGGTGTATGAGGAATGGTGTATTGGCCATCTGAGGAGAGGTGCACCTGTCTAGTGAATTGACGGTACGCTATGGGGTGTACAGCTGGTTCGCCTCCCCGTGGTGCACCCTGGGTAACGCTAAATGAACCAGCAAATACTGAAATACTGCAGGTCGATCATTACTTCTCCTAAACTGTGTGAATGTATGTATGTGTGTGTAATTGAGGAGGTGGGGGGGACATGATGGAGGGGGGTTTAAGGTGGTGATGAAGTGTTTACGGGGGGAGGTGGGGTTGGTGTGGGTTTTATAGCGTGGGATATAGAGTGTGTAGCACGTAAATAGAGGTGGGATGTGCATATGAGAGATATTTGTCTGCTATCCATACATACATGTTACAGAGATTGTAGTGTGATGTAACCACTTTAATTTGTGGCGTAATCAAACAGCTTCACACCCAATGACATAGCTATACTTCTACGTCTGATGTCTGTGACCGTCAGTAATACTGATGGTGGACATTTAACCCATAAGATGGTGTGGTAACTTGTTAACTGTAACAATACAAGCAATAGGGAACTTTAAGCAATACTGTTGGATTCACAATGCGACCAAAATTCTATCATTGCCATTCCAGCTTTGGCAAATTTGGTATAGGAGGTATTGGTGGAATTAACCTCTTCAGGACACATGACGTACCGGTACGGCATGTTGTCCTGTTACTTAATTTTACTGCTTTACCTGCGATTTGCGGCGGTAATCTACGGTTCCATCGGGTCCCCATGCGGCTGTTGGGGGTACCAGATGGCATGGAAGGCACTGGCAGCACGATGTATAAGGAAGGCATCGTGCTGCTCTCACAGGCCCCAGGAACTGTATGATTAATACACACAGTATTACTCATACAGCCAATGAATTCCAATACTGAAGTATTAGAATGCATTGTAAAGGGGATTAGACCCCCAAAAGTTGAAGTTCAAAAGTTAAAAATAAAGTTGAAAAACTATTTTTCTACCATAAAAAAAAGTTTCATTAAAAATAAAGTACTTCTCACCAAATAAATTAAAACAAAAATGCTAAAAAATACTGGGGGAAAAAAGTATACATATTAGGTATAGAGCCAATTCAAGTGCCAATAAAACAGTCATCTCATCCCGCAAAAATCATACCTGTAAGGGACTCTGCGGTTTTGGTTCCCTTGCGGGCAGATACGGTGGGGCGTCCGCATGGGCGCCGGAGGGGAGGGCCGCGGGGATCTCCGAGGCAGAATTGCCGGGCTGATGGCAATACGTACGGTCCTGCCTCCGGTGTCTCCTGCGGGTTCCGTTCCGGCGTCCATGCTGGCACAATCCAGTGCCCGTGCAGAGTCTGTTGGGCATCCGCGTGCACGCCCGAGGGGTTATTTGCAAAGGAATGCGCGGCCGAGTGAGCATGCATCTTATGCGCTACGTCGGCCACTGGCAGGTAAAGCATCTGTGTACAAATTCAAAGTTGATTAGGGATTTGCTGCACAGGTGCTAATGAGTAGGATCATCGCATGACCTATGAGGTTCTGACAAGCAGCACTCTGTGATTGGCCAGCAGATGTTTAAAAGGTGATCTCCCCTGGCTGACCAGTGCTCACTGTTGTCTCTACAACCTGGGAGTATGCTGGTTCAGATTCACTAAGTTTGTTCCATGCATGAACTCTGAGTGTCTCCATTTAGTGAATGCCTCTGGAAACTTAGTCTCTGCTCTACAGTTGCACCGTGTGTGGCCTCGGATCGGACCTTGGATACTTCAGTCTCCTCCTTAGGTATTTGGTTTCACTGACTATTCTGTATGAACTGTAGCCTGGTCAGGCTTTTCTCTGATGTTTTCCCACAGAGGTTATTATTTGGACTACGTTATTTCTGTATGATTTCTGGCTTGGACTTTACTGCTGTGTTTTCAATAAATCCATGTTTGTTCAGATCTCTGCCTGGTTGCTTGGGGTTCTGCAGCATTACAATACCCTACCCAAGGTAATCGCCCAAACAAATTAAATTATGGCTCTCAGACCATGTAAACAATAAAACATGACTTTTTGGTTTCTAAAAATAAATCATTGTGTAAAAAGTAAAGACATTAAAAAGTATACCTATTAGGTATCCGTGACAACCTGGTCTATAAAAATACCACATGATCTAACCTGTCAGATGAATGTTGTAAATAAAAAATAAGGGGTGCTTCAAATGGGACACTGTGTAAAAAAAAATAAAACAGTCCAGCAAAATGTGCCTTCCAAAAACCGTATGGCATTCCTTTCCTTCTGCGCCCTGCCGTTTGCCCGTACAGTAGTTTACGACCACATATGGGGTGTTTCTGTAAACTACAGAATCAGGGCCATAAATATTGAGTTTGGTTTGACTGTTAACCATTGCTTTGGAACTGGAAATAAATAAAATGGTAAAATCTGACAAAAAAAGTGAAATTTAAATATTGTATCACTATTTTCCATTAATTCTTGTGGGACACCGAAAGGGTTAACAATATTTTCAAAATCAGTTTCAAATACCTTGAGGGGTGTAGTTTTTAAAATGGTTTCATTTTTGCATGGTTTCTATTATGTAAGCCTCACAAAGGGACTTCAGAACTGAATTGGTACCTACAAATTTGTTTTGTGAAAATTTTTGAAAAATGTCAAAATTTGCTTCTAAACTTCTAAGCGTTGTAACAACACTAAAAAATTATATGTCATTTACAAAACAGTCCGTGCGTACGTCTGTAGGGGCGTGACTGGGATCGCATAGAGAGTGGAGAGACCGATTCTACAGAGTAAAATGGCAAGAAGCAATTTCGATGCGGAAGAGCTGGAATATTTCATCACTGTAAGTAATTCTACTGGAAAAAGTATGTCACTGTTCTGTTGTCCAAGTCCGATGCGGCCATTGTTCCAAGTCACTCTTAAAGGGGCGGTCACTGTTCTAGTCACTGTTATATGTGCGGCCACTGTTCGAAGTCACTCTTAAAGGGGTGGTCACTGTTGTAGTCACAGTTATAGGTGCGGCCACTGTTCCAAGTCACTCTTAAAGGGGCGGCTCCTGTTCTTGTCACTGTCATAGGTGCGGCCACTGTTCCAAGTCACTCTTAAAGGGGCGGGCACTGTTCTAGTCACTGTTAAAGGGGGGGGGGTCTTTGTCAAAGTCACTATTAAAAGGGCGGACTCTGTCAAGGTCACTGTTACATGGGAGGCCATTGTTGAAAGTCACTGTTAAAGTGGCGTCCACTGTGGAGTTTAATTCTTATATTTGCTTTGAATTAAAATGTTTTTATTATTACTTTACTTTCATATAGTTCCATAGGGAACTATATAAATATGTACTCGTTTACCATTTTCATATTAAATTATATTTTTTTATGGTTGAGATGACTATAATTACTAATAATTGTATTTTACAACTTTGGGATTACATCCTTCAATTGTTATATTGCAGAATATGTTGGAAAAGGGGTATGATGAACGAAATTGTCGGGGAGAAAACCAGGCAATTCTGAGGAGAATTGGTAGGCATTATGGAACAAAAATGGAAAGAGGCATTCCAAAGATGCTTATCTAAAAAAAAATGGTCCGACCTAAAAAGGCATCGGATGGACCTCAAAGAGGTCGGAGACAAGAACTGTCCAGGTACGATGCCTACATTAATTTTCTATCACCCACCTATTGTTATTTATGTGTTCAGTTATGCAAATAAGTATTTATATCCCTTTACAACTGATAACTAAATTCAGTGGTGTCGATCCGATGGGACGGGTGCTAGAGGCAGCACTCAGAGCCCTCTCTGTGGGCCGCATGCCCTTGAAAAGGTCTAAGGCGTACTAATCGGCTTTAGACATTTCCTACCATACAGCTTTGCAGGCACACTATTAACAGCACAGTCAGCATATTGAATATAGGCAGGCTGTTACAGCAAAATGATAATTGTGTGGAAGACAGACTATACTGGTATTCAGGTACAATGGTAACATTGGAAATTTGCAATAAATAATTTAATTGGGTTTCTCTGCCTAAAAGTTCTCCAGCACGGATTTAGTAAATGTTGGGACAGGTAGCCGATTATCCCTTTACAATATATACATACACTCACAGCGAGATACAGATATATGATGTAAACCCTTATCCAATGTCAAAACAGTTGACTTGGTCCACCTCATTTCAATAACCCTGCAACAGTCACTTCCGAACCAAATACCCCCCGGTACCTTATCCGAGCTATTAACGTACTCAACTGTAAACCATCTGAAAGACTTCATAGTTTCATCGAACACCAAATCATGTGAAATCAAACATAGGGGTAATCATTATCCCATCCAGATACCACCATAGAGTAATTTGTGTACAGTTAGCTTTTTTTTTTTTTTGCTTTGCTTGTTTATCTTGGAATTTTTGTAACATTTGTTCATTACAGGGGCTACTCTTCCAAAAGTGCGCCCTAAGCGCTCCAATAAGAAAAAGGTGGAAGAGGAGATTGAGGAGGATGAGCAGGAAGAGGAGCAGCCAGGACCATCAGGGCATCAGGCCCATAGCCCACCAGAGGCTGATAATGTACAGGAGGCTGAGGAGGAGGAAGACGACGAGTTGGTGACCACCCCCCACCAGGAGGGTAAATATATTCTGTGATGTTTTAATTTAAAAAATGTCCCCACACACATACAGGTGTCAGTTTAGTTTTCACGACAGGCAGATTTGATTCAAGAAAACAATTATATACAAGTTCAACCTCTAATTGTTATTCAGACTTCAGATATTGCATAACCTAAAGTCCCCCACTTTGCGTTCACTCCAAGCAGTGTAAAAAAAATATTAGTATATCACCAGTCTTTAGGGTCTGTCAGAGACCATGCGCATTTCTCTGCAGGTTCAGTTTTCATATCTCCTGTCCACACTTGAAAAGAACAGCATTTTTAATCCAAACTTTATTAAAAAGGCTTGATGGAGTGCGCCTATATCTGTCTGGGCACTCAGTCCAAAAACACGGACCCTAATTAAATACTCGTAATTTTTTTTGTTACAGCTAGCTGATGTTACTGGTGTACTGATTTCCGTAAAGTATCTAAACGAGGCATACTCTTTAATATTGGATGTAACGAGCATCAAAAATATAAAAATTTTCTTAGAAGTGCACAAAACCATATTAATATTTATCTAAAAAATTGTGTAAAAAGCATAAAACAGGCAACAAAGAACGTACAACACACAACAGTAGTATAAAACATGAACACTATAAAGTAATTAATCTACATAAAAAGCATTAACTTAGCTACTAAGTCCATAACCCTAAAGTCTAAAGAACTATTATTAATCCTAACTAAACCAATATATAATGGATTAACATAGTATAAAAGGCCGAAAAAAGACATTTGTCAATCCAGTTCGGCCTGTTATCCTGCAAATTGATCCAGAGGAAGGAAAAAAAAAAACCCTGTGAGGTAGAAGCCAATTTTCAACACTTTAGGGGAATAAAAAATTATTTCCCAACTCCAATCAGTATAACTCCCTGGATCAACGACCCCCCTCTAGTAGCTATAGCCTGTAATATTATTATGCTCCAGAAATACATCCAGGCCCCTCTTGAATTCCTTTATTGTACTCCCCATCACCACCTCCTCAGGCAGAGAGCTCCATAGTCTCGCTGCTCTTACTGTAAAGAATCCTCTTCTATGTTTGTGTACAAACCTTCTTTCCTCCAGACGCAGAGGATGTCCCCTCGTCAGTCACAGTCCTGGGGATAAATAGATGATGGGAGAGATCTCTGTACTGTCCCCTGATATATTTATACATATTAATATGATCTCCCCTCAGTCGTATTTTTTCTAAAGTGAATAAACCTAATTTTGATAATCTTTCAGGGTACTGTAGTTGCCCCATTCCAGTTATTACTTTAGATGCCCTCCTCTGGACCTTCTCCAGCTCTGCTATGTCTGCCTTGTTTACAGGAGCCCAGAACTGTACACAGTACTCAATGTGTGGTCTGACTGGCGATTTGTAAAGTGGTAGGACTATGTTCTCATCACGGGCATCTATGCCCTTTTGATGCAAACCATTATCTTATTGGCCTTGGCAGCAGCTGCCTGACACTGGTTTTTACAGCTTAGTTTGATGTTTATTTAAATTCCTAGATCCTTTTCCATGTCAGTGTTACCAAGCGTTTTATTTAGTATGTACGGGTGAATTGCATTATTCCTTCCCATGTGCATAACTTTACATTTGTCAGTGTTAAACCTCAACTGCCACTTATCTGTCCAAGCCCCCAATCTATCCAGATCCCTCTGTAGCAGTATACTGTCCTCATCAGTGTTAATTACTTTACACAGTTTAGTGTCATCTGTGAAAATTGATACTTTACTGTGCAAGCCTTCTACAAGATCATTAATAAATAAATTGAAGAGAATAGGGCCCAATACTGACACCTGAGGTACTCCACTAGTAACAGTGACCCAATCTGAGTGTGTACCGTTAATAACCACCCTCTGTTTTCTATCACTGAGCCAGTTACTTACCCACATACAGACGTTTTCTCCCAGTCCGAGCATTCTCATTTTATATACTAACCTTTTATGTGGTACAGCGTCAAATGCTTTGGAGAAGTCCAGATATACGACATCCATTGATTCGCCGTTGTCAAGTCTAGAACTTACCTCCTCCTAGAAACTGATTAAATTAGTTTGGCATGACCGATCCATCATGAAGCCATGCTGATATGGCGCTATTTGCTTATTTCCGTTGAGATGCTCTAAGATAGCATCTCTCAGAAAACCTTCAAACAGTTTACCCACAACAGATGTTAAACTTACCGGCCTATAGTTTCCAGGCTCTGTTTTTTGGACCCTTTTTGAATATTGGCAACACATTTGCCATGCGCCAATCCTGTGGGACATTCTCTGTTAGTATAGAGTCTGCAAATATCAGAAATAAGGGTCTGGCTATGACATTACTTAATTCCCTTAGGATACGGGGGTGTATGCCATCCGGTCCTGGCGATTTGTCTATTTTAATCTTTTTAAGTCGCTGATGTACTTCTTCCTGGGTCAGACAGGACTTTATCTGCTTTATACACCAAACAATGATTGTCTTTTAAAATACATTTAAAATGTATATTTCCTTTACTTTTACAGCGATAAACAAGTTAATGAGAGAAATGAGTGCAGCGGGAGCAGTGTGAAACAATGAAAACGTTGAGGGCGCAGCAGTTGAGAAGGATGAGTGAGCAGAAGCTCCAATTCTCCCATGAGCTGACCCTAGCAGAGGAGGCCAACCAAAAGGCCATGGATGGACTGTTCGAACAGTTAAAAGAAATAAAAAAATTACCTTAATTTTTTTTCATTTGTTTTTGGGGGACTTGGTTATTTATGTTCCTAATACTTTTCTTTATTTAAAGATTTTTATAAAACTTTATTGTTCTATAAAATTTGTTGTGTTTTGTTTTATTGTAACCAATGGGGTTACAGTATGGACAATTTAGTCTGGGCCAATGTAATAATTCATTATCATTACATACAGCAGTTGCACCACTTATTCACTATGACTATTTTCTTGTGCCGGTGGTCATGTGTGTGCCACAATTCAAACCGAATACTGCAGACTGTGGCGCTCATAGCAGCACGCGTGACGGGACCAGGTCCAATCATAGACCTTGTACAACATGCATACATGTAATCCAAAACTATAAAAATACAAGTATTTGTACTTAATGTGATCATGTCATCAAAATTTAAAAAAATAATGTCTATAAATGGAAATAATTTGATTTTAGGTTACCGTTATAACATTACCTTGTGTGTGGGGTATGAGCAATGGGGTATTGGCCAATGGTCATCTAAGGAGAGGTGTACCTGTGTAGTGAGGTGACGGTACGGTATGGGGTGTACAGCTGGTTCGCCTCTACGTGATGCACTCTGGGTTATGGTAAATGAACCAGCGAATACTGAAAGACAATCATCATTACTTCTTATAAACTGTGTGTGAGTGAGGAGGTGGGGGGGGACGACGACGTGGTGGTGGAGGGTTTAAGGGAGAGGGGAAGTTGGTGTGGGTTTTATAGCGTGGGATATACAGTGTGTAGCACGTAAATAGAGGTGCGATGTGCATATGAGAGATATTTGTCTGCTATCCATACATACATGTTAGACATTGTAGTGTGATGTAACCACTTTAATTTGTGCCATAATCATTTACCACTTCACACCCAATGACATAGCTATACTTCATCCAGCAGAATAATTAAACATGGATTAATCCTTATGCAGGCGCCGTGGCCACCTGCTTTGTGTGGCTGCATACACCCACGCCTAATGTCCGTGACCGTCAGTAATACCGATGGTGGACATCTAACCCATAAGATGTAGTGGTCACTTGTTAACTATAACAATACCAGCAATACGAATATTTTAGCAATAGTGTTGAATTCGAAATGCAACTAATTTTTATTGCATTGCAATTCCAGCTTTGGAGATTTTGCTATAGGTGGTATTGGTAGAATTAACTAATAAAACAAATATAGTACTGTATGTCAGAATAGTGCCTTATAACAGTTGGATTCACAATGTGGTTAATAATAATAGCAAATATTATCACATTGGGATTAAAAATTAGCACTGCTAGATTCAATATCAGTTAAGTTCATTAATTCTAGACCCATTCCATTAGAGACCCAGCAGCAGCCTCAAGTTGAAATCGCAATGCGATTAATATAACTCGAAGTAATCGCATGGCGATTTCAACTTAGTACTGCTATATTCCATATTCGTTAATTCTAGCCTAATATGGAATATATTAGGCTAGAATTAACGAATATGGAATATAGCAGTACTAAGTTGAAATCGCCATGCGATTACTTCGAGTTATATTAATCGCATTGCGATTTCAACTTGAGGCTGCTGCTGGGTCTCTAATGGAAAGGTCTAGAATTAATGAACTTAACTGATATTGAATCTAGCAGTGCTAATTTTTAATCGCAATGTGATAATATTTGCAGTGCTAAGTTGAAATCGTAATTCGATTATTTAATAGAGCAGTGGTAAATTGAAATCGCCATGCGATTACTTCGAGTTATATTAATCGCATTGCGTTTTCAACTTGGACCTGGTTTTTTACTATGGTTGGCTTGGTAGAATTAGCGAATATGACGAATGTATTCGTCATATTCCACAAAACGAATATGGCGAATGTATTAGTCATATTCCACAAAACGAAGATAACAAAGTATTCTGCATCTTCGTTTTAGCTAACTATTCATCAACTTCGCTAATTCTAGCAATGATACAGGAAAGTTTACTATAGAGACAGCCAAGTTTAATTCGCTATGCGATTATATTACTTTGCTTTTTTTTTTAATAAATAGAATAATTATACCTGATAATTATAATTATTCTATTTATAAAAAAAAAAAAAGCAGTACTATAATCGCATAGCGAATTAAACTTTGCTGTCTCTATAGTAAACTTTCCTATATGATTGCTAGAATTAGCGAAGTTGACGAATAGGGAGCTAAAACGAAGATGGAGAAATACTTTGGTATCTTCGTTTTGTGGAATATAAAGAATATATTCATCATATTCGCTAATTCTACCAAGCCAACCATAGTAAACCAGGTCCAAGTTGAAATCGCAATTCGATTATTATAACTTGAATTAATCGAATTTCGATTTCGGCTTAGCACTGCTATATTCCACATTAGGCTAGAATTAACGAATATGGAATATAGCAGTGTTGAGTTGAAATAGCAATTCGATTATTATAACAGGAAATAATCGAATTGCGATTTCTACGTAATTCTCAAAATCGACAGTACATTCTAGTATATGGAGACGTTCCCATGGTGATGGGGATGCTCCATGAGCACGGAAGTTGGCAGAAGCGGCAATGGGCACTGACTGGAGCAGCCAGGAATCCAAAGGACAGGCAAGAATAAACTTTAGGGAAGTGGGAAAGAAAAAAATATAAAAAAAAACAAACAAAAAACCCCAAATATTCGAAATATCGAATTTATAGCACTATATTTGAAATATTCGCGAATTAGCGAAGTGCCGATATTCGCGAATTTTTTTTCGATATTCGAATATTCGCGCTCAACACTATTAATCAGTACGTCTGGAATCAGCACACCTGTTTTGTTTCTGGGGTTTTGTCTTTAATATTGATTTTTGAACGGGTTTTAAATAGTTAACATAGACATTGGGTGGGACAGGTCTCACCTGTACTCCATCCTATGTTCTCATAACGGTGCTGTTAAAAGGCTGTTAAGATAAAGTGTGGACAGGCCATCCCAACGCAGAACAATCTGAGAAGGGAACCAGAACGGTGACAGACTGTAAAGAGTGTTGCGATAGTACTGTCTTGTTACCCTGCTTGTAATGAACTGTAGGTGTGGGACTTTCTGTTATCCAATATAACTAAACTAATACGTGTGTGTGTGAATGAGTTTAAACAACAAAAGCACATATTTACCCTCCTTGTGTGGGGTGGTTACAACTCCGTCATCATCCTCTTCCTCCGACTCATCATCCTCCAAAACTGGGGGGGGGAAAAGACTCTGATAGGGCTGACGGTCCAGCCTCTTCCTCCTCCATTAAATCCCCTTCCTGTGGTGGTGCAGGGGCATTTGTTGGCCCTGAGGTTCCTGGCTGCTCCTCCCCCTCCCCCTCAGACGCAGAGTCCTCCCACGCTTCCCGCCATGCTCTCTCAACTCCTTCCTTATGTCCCACATGATGACCTTCTTGTCAGAGTGTGATCGGAGGTTATCATAACCTCTCTCTAACAGGCGCTGCGTGATTAAAAAAGGAATCATTTAACCAAAAACATTTAATAAAACTAATATTACGCAACATTAACAGAAGTGGAGTACGTCAGGCTATTCCAGAAAGTTGAACAAGCGGTCGGATCCATCCTGCCGCTAGTTCACTTATGCCCCCAGACAGTGGCTTAGCTAGAAATGACTTGGCCCCACAGCAAATTTTTTAATGGGGACAACCTAAATACCACAGAAATATTTTCACAAGCCTTTCATGCCATCCACATAACTGTGGATAGTAAAGATAGCTCTCTCACACCAGGCCCGGCAGCTGTTTCAGCCTCTTCATACACTGTCTATACTGTCACTGTATAATTTTATTGTGTAATACTGTTGAGGGGGCCCTGAAAAAATCTTTTAGTCCTCCTCCTCCTGGATGGACCCCTTCTGGGTCAGGGCCCCCAAGCAGCCCCTGTAAATACGCCACAGCGACAAGAATGACGATCCGTCAACATTTACTATAATGGTGGCGGCCAGGGTTGTAACTATCGGGGAAGCAGGAGAAGCGTCTGCTTTGCGGCCCTGACCCAGAAGAGGCCCATCCCACAGAAGGAGGAGGACTAAAAGATTTGGTCAGGCCCCCCTTGGCAGTATTGCACAATTAAATTATGTAACAGTGACAGTATAGACAGTGAAGAATACTGATGGAACAGCTGCCAGGCCTGCAGCTACACCGCTGGTGGCGAGGGAAAAGTTCCAGCAGCAGCAAGGCAGCACACGGCAAGAGGCAGTCTAACTAAAAGCTCTGCATGTTGTAGTTTAATTACAGGGAACCGCTCGCCGTGCGCTGCCTTGATGCTAGTAACTGACCACCACCATGTCATCATCATCTCAACCACAATTATTGTTTGAGAGTGAAATACTACAATTTAAGTTAACGTAAACGTATAAAATCTAAATTGTATTGAAATTGTATGTGTGTGGGGTATAAGCTATTAGATATTGTCCATCTGAGGAGAGATGTACCTGTCTAGTGACGTAACGACATAGTATGGGGTGTAAAGCTGGTCCGCCATAGGGGGGGGGGGGGGGGTTTGTTGGTATGCAGTGTGGGTATATTATGTGAGGCAGGAAATTAGATGTGCAATGTGCATCTGATATAGATTTGTCTGCTATCCATACATAATGACACGTCGGCCACATGTATGTATGGATAGCATATGAATATATAGCAGATGCCAGTGAGATAGTGCTTTGATGGCAGACTAAGTACCCAGATGGCAGATGCTTAACTATTTATTTTAGTAATACAAATAAAATCACATTTTATCTAGTATGATTAGATGTTAATGATTATATGATAAAAATATTACCTTTGAATGTCAACAATACTTGTTTCAACCTATCATTTATATCTAATCAAAGTATGTGCTATGCAAATTTAATTGCCATCCGAAAATAGTTTCCACATACAAAGACATCTGAAAAATTAAATTCAATAAACCTACATAAGAATATTAGTAAGATATGCCAAACAAGCGTGTGCGATAGAATGTTCAATTTACTTATACTTACTATGATGAGGAGCTCTTCCTCAGCTTCTAGGGAACCTGTCATGTGGATATTTGATTATAATCTAACTAATTATATACAATCATTAACTACTAAAAAGTACCTTAGATGTATTCACTTACTGGTTACCTCATAATATACACACAAAGATGCCGCAAGCTAATGAGCTGATTGGAGTCCAGCGTGAGGTCATAGAGTCCAGTGTATATTTAATTCAGAGCTATAGCCACTCCCCTGCCCACCTGCTGCTGGTTCATATGGAAACAAGCTGTCACTCAGCAGCAGGTGGGCGGGGAGAGTCAGGAGCTCATGAATATTCATGACTCATCATTATCAGCTGGAGCTTTTCAATACAAGATGTTGGCATATTGACTGGGTTAATTAAAGAATGTGACCCAGCTAAAAGAATCAGTCACTTATTTATGTTGCCCTTAGTTAGGACTCCATAAAACTGGTGACAGGTTCCCTTTAAACTTGCTGGCCACCATCTTTCCAATCGCATGGAACAAACTGACACACGATGGATTCAAGATGAAACTGGCCGGGAGTGAATCACGCGCATGAGCATACGAACATTTCATTGCCGTTTAAGCTATGTGTATTTTTGCGAATATTCGACATATTGCTGATATATCAGGTTTTAGAATATTCTTAATATTAGAAATCAATTATGTATTTGAATATCTAGAATATTCGTAAAACACACAGCGGATATAGTGCATTAGTTGTGCATTAGTGCGGATATAGTGCATTAGCTGATCTGTGGGACGCCACAGCAAGACATTCCCGCATCCCGCACACCGAACGAGACATCGTATCGAGGCACGCAGTGAGTAGTAAAAGTATTCAAACAGATTGATATTTCACAAAGATACAAAGCCTCCTCTATCTAGGGGCACAACAGCCCATATTACGGCTGAGACTGCAGGACGCACCTGGCACAATAAGAATATCATAGACTGGATGGACATACCGAACGCCACATTAGAGATGCATACCTTCTAATTCACAATTTTTTTAACATCGGCTTGGATACTATATATGATACACAGAGACATTCTGCAACAACGACACAACTTTTTGTTGCTGATAGTGCTCCAGGTCAGGCTCGGGAAACCGCTCTATCCGAGCCAGCTGCGATCTAATTAACTCACCCCCACAGGGGAGATATGGGTGCAGTTAGCTCGATCTAGCGGATCCGACATCTGATATACCCACACTTGTGTGACCATAGAGCACCTGTGATTCTGTATAGAATTTTATCTGTTTTACATTCAATTTTATATTTTATTGTCATTGTTAGGTCTAGACAGACATATTTGCATTTAATAAATTTTAATATTTTTCTCCACGTGAATACAAGTGTTTTGAGTGCCGGCTCCATCTTTTGCCAATTTTAATCAGAACTAGGGGTGTTTCTTTTGAGCCTGAGCACCAGGCGTGGTCAAACCCAAGTGAGCCAACTGTTCTATCCTTTTCATAGTGCATTAGTATTTTATAAATCTTTACTTTAATTTAATTTTCACTAATATTGGCTAATGGCTAATGCTATATTGCAATAACATTGTTTTTTATAATATTCGTCTGATTTTATATTGCAATATAGCGACTATTCAAAACCGTAAATATAGGAAGGTTGCATTGTATACACTGAACACTAGAGATTAGAGACATTTAGGAAATCGCAACATGCGACTAATAAATCGCATATTAAGCACGTTAAATAAAAATTAACAAATATTCAATTTCGGCGAATATTATAACGAATATTCGCAAAATCGAATATGGCACCTCACGCTCATCACTAATTATAAGGTGTGTTAAGTAATACTATTCCTATCAGTTTAATCCCTGTTACGTTTAATCCCTATCAGGGGACGTGTATGGAATAGATTTTAGGAACCGGGAGATGGAAAAAGATGCTTGGTTGGTCCTTCTCCTTCCAATTTGGGGCACTGCGCGTGCAATATACTGTGCCACCAGATATGAGTGGCGTGTTAACCACTTAAGGACCACAGGTTTATACCCCCCTAGTGACCAGGCCCTTTTTTACAAATCGGCACTCCACAACTTTAGCGGTTTATTGCTCGGTCATGCAACTTACCACCCAAATTAATTTTACCTCCTTTTCTTCTCACTAATAGAGCTTTCATTTGGTGGTATTTCATTGCTGCTGACATTTTACTTTTTTTGTTATTAATCGAAATTTAACGATTTTTTTGCAAAAAAATGAGATTTTTCACTTTCAGTTGTAAAATTTTGCAAAAAAAGCGACATCCATATATACATTTTTCGCTAAATTTATTGTTCTACATGTCTTTGATTAAAAAATGTTTGGGTAAAAAAATAAATAAAAATGGTTTGGGTAAAAGTTATAGCGTTTACAAACTATGGTACAAAAATGTGAATTTCCGCTTTTTGAAGCAGCTCTGACTTTCTGAGCACCTGTCATGTTTCCTGAGGTTCTACAATGCCCAGACAGTAGAAACCCCCCACAAATGACCCCATTTTGGAAAGTAGACACCCTAAGGTATTCGCTGATGGGCATAGTGAATTCATAGAACTTTTTATTTTTTGTCACAAGTTAGCGGAAAATGATGATTATTATTATTTTTATTTTTTTTCTTACAAAGTCTCATATTCCACTAACTTGTGACAAAAAATAAAAACTTCCATGAACTCACTAAGCCCATCACGAAATACCTTGGGGTGTCTTCTTTCTAAAATGGGGTCACTTGTGGGGAAGTTATACTGCCCTAGCATTCTAGGGCCCCTAATGTGTGGTTAGTAGTTTGAAATCAAAATGTGTAAAAAATGGCCTGTGAAATCCGAAAGGTGCTCTTTGGAATGTGTGCCCCTTTGCCCACCTAGGCGGCAAAAAAGTGACACATCTGGTATCGCCGTACTCAGGAGAAGTTGGGGAATGTGTTTTGGAGGGTCATTTTACATATACCCATGCTGGGTGAGAGAAATATCTTGGCAAAAGACAACTTTTCCCATTTTTTTATACAAAGTTTGCATTTGACCAAGATATTTATCTCACCCAGCATGGGTATATGTAAAATGACACCCCAAAACACATTGCCCAACTTCTTCTGAGTACGGCGATACCAGATGCGTGACACTTTTTTGCAGCCTAGGTGGGCAAAGGGGCCCACATTCCAAAGAGCACCTTTAGGATTTCACCGGCCATTTTTTACAGATTTTGATTTCAAACTACTTCGCACACATTAGGGCCCCTAAATTGCCAGGGCAGTATAACTACCCCACAAGTGACCCCATTTTGGAAAGAAGACACCCCAAGGTATTCCGTGAGGGGCATGGCGAGTTCCTGGAATTTTTTATTTTTTGTCACAAGTTAGTGGAATATGAGACTTTGTAAGAAAAAAAAAATAAAAAAATCATTTTCCGCTAACTTGTGACAAAAAATAAAAAATTCTAGGAACTTGCCATGCCCCTCAGGAATACCTTGGGGTGTCTTCTTTCCAAAATGGGGTCACTTGTGGGGTAGTTATACTGCCCTGGCATTCTAGGGGCCCTAATGTGTGGTAAGTAGTTTGAAATCAAAATGTGTAAAAAATGACCTGTGAAATCCGAAAGGTGCTCTTTGGAATGTGTGCCCCTTTGCCCACCTAGGCGGCAAAAAAGTGACACACATCTGGTATCGCCGTACTCAGGAGAAGTTGGGGAATGTGTTTTGGGGTGTCATTTTACATATACCCATGCTGGGTGAGAGAAATATCTTGGCAAAAGACAACTTTTCCCATTTTTTTATACAAAGTTGGCATTTGACCAAGATATTTATCTCACCCAGCATGGGTATATGTAAAATGACACCCCAAAACACATTGCCCAACTTCTTCTGAGTACGGCGATACCAGATGCGTGACACTTTTTTGCAGCCTAGGTGGGCAAAGGGGCCCACATTCCAAAGAGCACCTTTAGGATTTCACCGGCCATTTTTTACAGATTTTGATTTCAAACTACTTCGCACACATTAGGGCCCCTAAATTGCCAGGGCAGTATAACTACCCCACAAGTGACCCCATTTTGGAAAGAAGACACCCCAAGGTATTCCGTGAGGGGCATGGCGAGTTCCTGGAATTTTTTATTTTTTGTCACAAGTTAGTGGAATATGAGACTTTGTAAGAAAAAAAAAATTAAAAAAATCATTTTCCGCTAACTTGTGACAAAAAATAAAAAATTCTAGGAACTTGCCATGCCCCTCAGGAATACCTTGGGGTGTCTTCTTTCCAAAATGGGGTCACTTGTGGGGTAGTTATACTGCCCTGGCATTCTAGGGGCCCTAATGTGTGGTAAGTAGTTTGAAATCAAAATGTGTAAAAAATGACCTGTGAAATCCGAAAGGTGCTCTTTGGAATGTGTGCCCCTTTGCCCACCTAGGCGGCAAAAAAGTGACACACATCTGGTATCGCCGTACTCAGGAGAAGTTGGGGAATGTGTTTTGGGGTGTCATTTTACATATACCCATGCTGGGTGAGAGAAATATCTTGGCAAAAGACAACTTTTCCCATTTTTTTATACAAAGTTGGCATTTGACCAAGATATTTATCTCACCCAGCATGGGTATATGTAAAATGACACCCCAAAACACATTGCCCAACTTCTCCCGAGTACGGCGATACCAGATGTGACACTTTTTTGCAGCCTAGATGCGCAAAGGGGCCCAAATTCCTTTTAGGGGGGCATTTTTAGACATTTGGATCCCAGACTTCTTCTCACGGTTTCAGGCCCCTAAAATGCCAGGGCAGTATAAATACCCCACATGTGACCCCATTTTGGAAAGAAGACACCCCAAGGTATTCAATGAGGGGCATGGCGAGTTCATAGAATTTTTTTTTTTGGGCACAAGTTAGCGGAAATTTATTTATTTTTCTCACAAAGTCTCCCTTTCCGCTAACTTGGGACAAAAATGTCAATCTTTCATGGACTCAATATGCCCCTCACGGAATACCTTGGGGTGTCTTCTTTCCGAAATGGGGTCACATGTGGGGTATTTATACTGCCCTGGCATTTTAGGGGCCCTAAAGAGTGAGAAGAAGTCTGGAATATAAATGTCTAAAAAATGTTACGCATTTGGATTCCGTGAGGGGTATGGTGAGTTCATGTGAGATTTTATTTTTTGACACAAGTTAGTGGAATATGAGACTTTGTAAGAAAAAAATAAATAAAAAATATTTCCGCTAACTTGGGCCCAAAAAAATTCTGAATGGAGCCTTACAGGGGGGCGATCAATGACAGGGGGGGTGATCAGGGAGTGTATATGGGGTGATCAACCCCCTGTCACTGATCACCCCTCTGTCATTGATCACCCCTCTGAAAGGCTCCATTCAGACGTCCATATGTTTTTTACGGATCCACGGATACATAGATCGGAACCGCAAAACACATACGGACGTCTGAATGGAGCCTTACATGGGGGTGATCAATGACAGGGGGGTGATCAGGGAGTGTATATGGGGTGATCACCCCCCCTGTCATTGATCACCCCCCTGTAAGGCTCCATTCAGACGTCCGTATGCGTTTTGCGGATCCGATCCATGGATGCGTGGATCCGTAAAACACATGCAGACGTCTGAATGGAGCCTTACAGGGGGGTGATCAATGACAGGGGGGTGATCAATGACAGGGGGTGATCAGGGAGTGTATATGAGGTGATCACCCCCCTGTCACTGATCACCCCCTTGTAAGGCTCCATTCAGACGTCTGTATGCGTTTTGCGGATCCGATCCATGGATGCGTGGATCCGTAAAACACATGCAGACGTCTGAATGGAGCCTTACAGGGGGGTGATCAATGACAGGGGGGTGATCAATGACAGGGGGGTGATCAGGGGGTGATCAGGGAGTGTATATGAGGTGATCACCCCCCTGTCACTGATCACCCCCTTGTAAGGCTCCATTCAGACGTCTGTATGCGTTTTGCGGATCCGATCCATGGATGCGTGAATCCGTAAAACACATGCAGACGTCTGAATGGAGCCTTACAGGGGGGTGATCAATGACAGGGGGGTGATCAATGACAGGGGGGTGATCAGGGGGTGATCAGGGAGTGTATATGGAGTGATCACCCCCCTGTCACTGATCACCCCCCTGTAAGGCTCCATTCAGACGTCCGTATGTGTTTTGCAGATCCGATCCATGTATCCGTGGATCCGTAAAAATTATACGGACGTCTGAATGGAGCCTTACAGGGGGGTGATCAATGACAGGAGGGTGATGAATGACAGGGGGTGATCAGGAAGTCTATATGGGTGATCACTCCCTTGTCATTGATCACCCCCTGTAAGGCTCCATTCAGACGTCCGTATGTGTTTTGCGGATCCGATCCATAGATGCGTGGATCCGTAAAACACATACGGACATCTGAATGGAGCCTTACAGGGGGGTGATCAATGACAGGGGGTGATCAGGGAGTGTATATGGGGTGATCACCCCCCTGTAAGGCTCCATTCAGACGTCCGTATGTGTTTTGCGGATCCGATCCATGTATCAGTGGATCCGTAAAAATCATACGGACGTCTGAATGGAGCCTTACAGGGGGGTGATCAATGACAGGGGGGTGATCAGGGAGTCTATATAGGCTGATCAGTGGTTTATAAAGGGTTAATAAGTGACAGGGGGGGGTGTAGTGTAGTGTAGTGGTGTTTGGTGCTACTTTACTGAGCGGCCTGTGTCCTCTGGTGGTCGAGCCTAATAAAAGGGACCACCAGAGGACCAGGTAGCAGGTATATTAGACACTGTTATCAAAACAGCGCCTAATATACCTGTTAGGGGTTAAAAAAATAACATCTCCAGCCTGCCAGCGAGCGATCGCCGCTGGCAGGCTGGAGCTCCACTCGCTTACCTTCCGTTCCTGTGTGCGCGCGTTCACAGGAAATCTCGGCTCACGCGAGATGACGCCTATTGGCGTTAGCGTAGCCTGGGAGAGCCGCCGCAATGACCCCTTTCGGCGTTAGCGCGGCGGCAAGTGGTTAAGTAGTACTATTCTTATCAGTTTAATCCCTGTTAATCACAAAGAAAATTTATGTTTTTTTCTATGCAAAATTATCCAGCCGATCGCTTTTGGTCTGTTCACAATGAAGCAACGACCTTATCATCTGGGGTGTGCCAACATTGAGTGTGTTGGCAATGGCATAGAGGTGGTCGCTTCATTGTGATACGCAAGCCCCTTCTCCACAACAAGGTAACGATCACGAAGGGGAATTGACACATGTATGTGCCTTTTTTTTTTTTTTGAAGCTACAGTGCAGCACCAGAGGCCAGGAAAATTAGGCATGTACACATGCCTGAAAAATTAGGTATTGTTGCAGCTGCTGGTGTAGCAGCGGCAAGAAAAATTGATGTTTGTTTCCCAAGGAAGAAAGTGCCCTAAAACATTGCGGTTTGAACCCTAGTTGGTGGTGGATAAGTCACGCAAGTCATCCGGCATTCAGAGATAAAATACAGCAGCGTGTGGACCATTTTTAGCCCAAGGCAGATCATCTCATCACCAGGCCTTTTTTAGTTGAATGTATCGCCCACTGTCAGTCCCTTTGGGATCCATCCCTCATTCATCTTAATAAAGATGAGGTAATCTAGACTTTTTTGACCTAGGCGACTTCTCTTCTCAGTGACACTACCTCCTGCTGCACTGAAGGTCCTTTCTGACAGGACACTTGAAGCGGGGCAGGCCAGAAGTTCTATCGCAAATTGGGATAGCTCAGGCCACAGGTCAAGCCTGCACACCCAGTAGTCAAGGAGTTCATCGCTCCTCAGAGTGTCGATATCTGCAGTTAAGGCGAGGTAGTCTGCTACCTGTCAGTCGAGTCGTTCTCTGAGGGTGGACCCCGAAGGGCTGTGGCGATGCTTAGGACTTAAAAAGCTCTGCATGTCCTCCATCAACAACACGTCTGTAAAGCGTCCTGTCTTTGCCGGCGTGGTCGTGGTAGGAGGAGGATTACTTTCACCTCTTCCCCAGTTAGATTCCCGTTGTGCTGTGACATCACCCTTATGCGCTGTGTAAAGCATACTTTTTAATTTATTTTGGAACTGCTGCATCCTTTCCGACTTCCGGTAATTCGGTAACATTTCAGGCACTTTCTGCTTATACCGGGGGTCTAGTAGCGTGGACACCCAGTACAGGTCGTTCTCCTTCAGCCTTTTTATACGAGGGTCCCTCAACAGGCACGACAGCATGAAAGACCCCATTTGCACAAGGTTGGATGCCGAGCTACTCATGTCCCGTTCCTCGTCTTCAGTGATCTCACTGAAGGTATGTTCTTCCCCCCCCAGCCACGTACAACACCATGGGTACCAGATAGGCGACAATGAGCACCCTGGGATGCCTGTTGTGCTTGGTCTTCTTCCTCCTCCTCAAAGCCACATTCCTCCTCTGACTCTTTTCTTCCTCACACTCCTCTTCCAGCGTTGCCGTAGGTCCAGCAAGCGATGCTGATAAGGCTGTTTCTGGTGATGGTGACCACAACTCTTCCTCTTCACGCTCATCTACGGCCTGATCCAGCACTCTTCACAGGGCACGCTCCAGGAAGAAAACAAATGGGATGATGTCACTGATGGTGCCTTCGGTGTGACTGACTAGGTTTGTCACCTCCTCAAAAGGACACATGAGCCTACAGGCATTGCGCATGAGCGTCCTGTAACGTGGCAAAAAAATTCCCAGCTCCGCAGAAGCTGTCCTAGCACCCCGGTCATACAAATACTCGTTGACGGCTTTTTCTTGTTAGAGCAGGCGGTCGAACATTAGGAGTGTTGAATTCAAAAGTGTCGGGCTGTCGCAAATCAAGCGCCTCACTGGCATGTTGTTTCGCCTCTGGATGTCTGAAAAGTGCGCCATGGCCGTGTAGGAACGCCTGAAATGGCCACACACCATCCTGGCCTGCTTGAGGACGTCCTGTAAGCCTGGGTACTTCTGCACAAAGCGTTGTACGATCAGATTACACACATGTGCCATGCACAGCACATGTGTCAACTTGCCCAAATTCAATGCCGCCAACAAATTGCTTCCATTGTCACACACCACTTTGCCGATCTCCAGTTGATGCGGAGTCAGCCACTGATCCACCTGTGCGTTCAGGGCGGACAGGAGTGCTAGTCCGGTGTGACTCTCTGCTTTCAGGCAAGTCAACCCCAAGACGGCGTGACACTGCCGAATCTGGGATGTGGAATAGCCCCTGGGGAGCTGGGGGGGGGGGGGGTTGCCGTTGATGTGGAGTAAGACGCAGCAGCAGAAGAGGACTCAGCCGAGGAGGTTATGGAAGATTGAGTAGGAGGAGTAGAGGAGGTGGCAGCAGGCCTGCCTGCAAGTCGTGGCGGTGTCACCAACTCCTCTGCAGAGCCACGCATTCCATGCTTGCCAGCCGTCAGCAGGTTCACCCAATGCGCAGTGTAGGTGATATACCTGCCCTGACCGTGCTTTGCAGACCAGATGGACCCTTGCCCCAACACTGTGTGCCAGACATGCCATTACTTCCTTTTGCACAATCGAATACAGGTTGGGGATTGCCTTTTGTGCATTGTCCCAATAGCTACAATTTTTTTGAAGGTCTCAGACTCCACCAGCTTGTATGGTTAAAGTTGGCGGGCTAAGAGTTCCAACAAGCCAGCTGTCAGACGCCGGGCAAGGGGGTGACTTTGTGACATTGGCTTCTTACGCTCAAACATGTCCTTGACAGACACCTGACTGGGCAGATGAGCAGGTACTGCTCAAGGCGAGAGGCGGAGTGGCGGGTGGTTGAGAGGGGACAAGGAGGACAGCAGTGGTTGACGTGGCTGAAGATGCTGGACCAGGAGGAGGATGGCGGCTTTGAGTTTGTGTGCTGCTTGTACTCATGTGTTGATCCCATAGGCGTTTGTGATGTGCGATCATGTGCCTTCGCAAAGCAGTTGTACCTAGGTGGGTGTTGGACTTCCCATGACTCAGTTTCTTTTGGCACAGGTTGCAAATGGCATCGCTGTTGTCAGAGGCAGACACCAAAAAATGTCACACTGCTGAGCTCTGCAATGATGGCATTCTGGTGGTGGCAACAGCATGCGTTGATTGGCGTGCTGTCTGGCTGACCCCGGGTGCCGATACATGCTGTCTGACTGTGCCACTAGCTCCTTGCGACGACCTCCCCCTGCTTCCAACTCGTCTCCTCCTCCTCTCTGTCTCCCCATCTGAACTTTCCCCCTGTTCTTCTTCTCTTCTAGTGGGCACCCACGTGACATCCACAGACACATCATCATCAACTGCTTCACTTGTATCTGACAACTCCGCAAAGGAATCAGCAGCGGGTACAACATCATCACACCGTACGTCCATGTGTGTAATGCTGCCTGACAGACATATCCCAGTTATCTACATCCTCTGGCAATAATGGTTGCGCATCACTTATTTCTTCCAACTGATGTGTAAATAACTCCTCTAACAGATCAAGTGAAGCGGCTGAGGGGCTAGTGTTGGTGGTGGCAGCAGGCAGGCGAGTGGTAACTTGAGAGGTGCCCGAAGCTAAGCTGGAGGAGGATGGTGCCTCAAGGTTCCTAGCGGAAGCTGTAGAAGATTGGGTGTCCTGTTTTAGCCACACTGGGCATTATTCTAGGGCCAAAGGGAATCACAGCACCACGACCACGACGGCCCCTGCGGGGTGGCCTGCCTCTGCCTGTGATTTTTTTTTTCCGATTAGTGGTACTATGCGTGCAAGCTACTGTGACACCAGACATGAGTGGCACTGTGCACTGGCAGAAGTTGGCAGAGTAGACGCTGTAGGCCTGACACACAAGCTTGCAGAAAACTAACTGCTATTCAATCTATTACAGTCAAATTTCTAGTTTTTTATTACATGAACACTACTGTTACACCAGATATGAGTGGCACTGGTATGACACTGTGCCCCAGCAGGCCCTGAAACGCACACGTGTGAAGGGCAGGCAACTGACTGCTATTATTTCAGTCAAATTTCTATTTATTTATTTTTTTACACCAGATATGAGTGGCACTGGTGTGACTGTGCCCTGGCAGGCCCTGAAACGCACACGTGTGAAGGGCAGGCAACTGACTGCTATTATTTCACAGTCAAATTTCTATTTATTTATTTTTTTACACCAGATATGAGTGGCACTGGTGTGACTGTGCCCTGGCAGGCCCTGAAACGCACACGTGTGAAGGGCAGGCAACTGACTGCTATTATTTCACAGTCAAATTTCTATTTTTTTTAAATGAACACTACTGTTACACCAGATATGAGTTACACTGGTGTGACACTGTGCCCTGGCAGGCCCTGAAACGCACATGCGTGAAGGAAACTGACTGCTATTATTTCACAGTCAAAACGTTTTGTTTTTTTAAATGCAAGCTATTGTGACACTTGATATGAGTGGTGGCACTAGGCAAGTGGGCACAGTATACGCTGTGAGCCTGACACACACGCTAGCAGACAGGCAACTGCAATTAGATTACACAGGAAAAAAAATAAAAGCAGACTGATGTTCTAGCCCTAAAAAGGAGATCAGATGAGTCCTTCAGGACTGTAGTGGACACTGAATACACTGTCCCTCCTCTTACTAAGAATGCAGCTTCTGAATGAATCTAAAATGGATGCTGTCCAGGAGGAGGGAGGGTCTGCTGCTGATTGGTTTGAATGTGTCTGCTGACTGTGAGGTACAGGGTCAAAGTTTACTCAATGATGACGAATAGGGGGTGGACCGAACATCGCATATGTTCGCCCGCCGTGGCGAACAAGCGATGTTCGCCAGGAACTATTCGCCAGCGAACTATTCGGGACATCTCTAATGATCACCTGTGTCCACATTTCTCTATTCAAGAAATCTTCAGGAAAATAGATCATTAACTTACACTTTACTCTGGGAGACATTTTGAAATGACATAGGAATCTTTACCTCAATTCTAACCTTAAAATCAATATATCTATAATTACCACACTCTTAGTTATATAAAACACACATTTAAATAGATGATATAAAAATCTAAATCCACTCATACATTGAATAATATAAAAGCCCCAAGAAAATTTTAGTCTCTTTCTATTCACTGAGAATCACCAAAACTCAGCACATTTCTACTACATTGTCTTATCTAAATACTTTTTATTTGACCTTGTGAAACCTCCTTCTCACAAAAGCAGACTTGGGTAAACACTTTTGTACAGATTGTTAATCTGAAGTTAGGGGTTCTAAGTCCAAAGGGTTTTGACCTCATCCTGCCCTTTCCAAATAAGACAAAATGGTTGTTTTAAGGCTGGGTTCACACCTGAGCGTTTTACAGCGCGTTCCTACGCGCTGTAAAAACGCTCAACGAGGGGAAACCAATGCTTCCCTATCGGCATGGTTCTCACCTGGGCGTTTTACAGCGCGTACGATCGCGCTGTAAAACGCCCGACGCCCCAAGAAGTTCAGGAGCTTCTTTGGGGC
Organism: Bufo gargarizans; assembly: GCF_014858855.1. Classification (NCBI taxonomy): domain Eukaryota; kingdom Metazoa; phylum Chordata; class Amphibia; order Anura; family Bufonidae; genus Bufo; species Bufo gargarizans. The sequence continues at coordinate 351,405,742 of NC_058083.1, forward strand.
GTCTTGCCACGCGTTCCCGTTTATAGACTTCCGGGAACGTGCGACAATAGGCGTTTGCATACTACCGGAGCCACGTATGTGAGACGCTGGAGAATCGCGCGTACACAGCGCTCAGGTCAAGGCACTCAGGTCTGAACGCGGCCTTAATGTTCATGTCCATACATCAGTATAGGCCTTATACTATGGACTCTTTATACCCAATAGTTCTGACAAACCGCCCATTCATAGTTATCATACAGCCATGTCTCAGTTATTCCCATTACGTCATAGTCCTCCTCACACATCACTAATTCCAGTTCCCCAGTTTTATTAGTCAGGCTTCTGGCATTAGTATACATACATTTAAGAGGCTTATGTATATTTTTTACCCTACACTTTTCCTTCTGAACTGTCCTAGTCCCCCTTTCCATTCTTCCCCCAGTTCCATTACCTCGCCCCCAGTCTCTAGCTGCACTATCTTTCCATCTTATATTGTAACCTCCCCCCCAGTCCCTAGTTTAAACACTCCTCCACCCTTCTAGCCATCTTCTCCCCCAACACAGCTGCCCCTTCCCCATTGAGGAGCAGCCCATCCCTACAATAGAGAATGTAGCCAACAGAGAAGTCTGCCCAGTTCTCCATGAACCCAAACCCATCCTTCCTACACCAGTTCTTGAGCCACTTGTTAACCTCCCTAATCTCCAGCTGCCTTTCTTGTGTGGCTCGTGGTACCGGTAGTATTTAGGAAAATACTACCTTTGAGGTCTTTTCCCTAAGCTTTTGACCTGAATCCCTAAAATCTTTTTAAGGACGCTCCACCTACCTCCAACTTTGTCATTGGTATATCACAGATAGAGTTGAGCGAACCCGAACTGTAAAGTTTGAGTTTGTACCGAACTTTACGATTTTTGGCAACTGGACCCAAACTTTTCTGTAAAAGTTCGGGTTCAGTGTTCGGGATCTCTTGGCGCTTTTTGAAAGGCTGCAGGGTAGCCAATCAACAAGCGTTTAACTACTTTGCCCTAAGAGGCCATCACAGCCATGCCTACTAATGGCATGGCTGTGATTGGCCAAGTGCAGCATGTGACACAGCCTCTATATAAGCTGGAGTCATAGCGCCGCACGTCACTCTGCTGTTGTCAGTGTAGGGAAAGCTGCTGCTACTGTGAGGGACAGATTAGGGCAGAATTCTGGTGTTGTACAGTCTGCAAACTACAGCGATAATTGAGGGTGCTATTCTACAATATTGTACCCAGCCCTGAGCCCAGTGATACTCCAAAATAATATTCAATCCATCCTCCAGTTAGTGAGGTCGGCGTCGGCGGCCATTTTGTTAAAATGCAGTCGCCTTGAAACTGTATGTTACTGTCACGGAAGGTGTACAGAAAACTAGAAGACACAAAATGAAGATCCGACTGACTGGATCCAAAACTAAGGAACAAAAGGGAGAGCCCTGCAACAGACTTGGCTCTCTCCCTAACTGCTCAGCCTATACAAAAATCTCAATGGTAGATGATCGCATATCCTCGTACCTCGACTGTATAACACCTGAACACCCTATAATAGTGAGGGGACACGACCACCGGCTCCCTACACTTGATACGGAGGGAGTCAGGGTCACCTGGGATCCAGCAAACAGGAAAACACAAATGAATGAACAAAACTTATCTGTAGAAGACTCAGTAGTAGCATCCAGCATGCAGACACTCCAGGAAGTTGCATAAACCGCAAAGTGATGCAGTATGGGAAGGGATTTAAAGGGATGCAATCAGTGCAACTACACGACAGCTGAGAGAGGCTAACGAGATGAGAAAACAAAAGCAAAACAAAAAGGAACCTCAAGGAGGAGGTTCTGAAGGACGTCTGTCAGAGCTTCTCAGATGTCTGGTGGTGACAGTTACCTGCTTGTGTGCCAGGGACATTAGTCTACTTCTGTTCTGGTAGCTCAGTGGAGGTGAAATTCCCTTTTTTGGCAGGTCACGTACCCCTACAACTGGTGTTCCGTTATATTTCCCTACCCGTGAGATTACCCTACCCTCGTCACTTCCGGCTGTGACGTGGCCGCATCGGAAATGACGTGTGGAGGTGTGCCGGGAGCCTCACCAGCGGTTAGGGTAGGGAAAAAGCACGGACACAGAATTTTTCTCTTCCGTAACAGTTGGGGAGGCTCCCCGCGCATGCGCAGTGTTGGCCGGTTTCCAGCTGAGAACATCCATCCGATCACCACGCCTGCACAATGGCCCATAATTTTTCCCTACCCTAACCGCTGGTGAGGCTTCCGGTGTCCAGCTAACTCTGCTGTGAAATTTCCCTACCCCGTCGTTGTGCACCTACGCGGCACGCCACACCTCCGGCACACCTCCCCACGTCATGTCCGGTGCGGCTGGAAGTAAAGAGGGTAGGGAAATCTCACAAGGTAGGGAAATATAGCGGAACACCGGCAGTGCATACCTGGCATTGAAAATTATTCAATTACATTAGTCAGTCAGTCACACACTTTTGTGACCTAAAGCGAGTTTTTTTTTTTTTTTTATCTATCTGCCACAGGCACCTCATATCTGAAAGTCCAATAAAACCGTTAAATAGTGCCATTACCTTGCTGCTGTAAAAAAGCACAATTTTTGTGCTAGATAGCACTTTTGTCTACAGCGCAGTATTACCTATTTTATAATTAAGCAGTGAAATACTGCATTTCTATAGTTGGTTGCCAAAAAAAGTGTTTTAGTGCCCCAGAGCACTTTTGCGTATAACGAAGTATTACCTATTTGATAATTAAGCAGGGAAAAACTGCATTTCTACAGTTGTTTGCAATAAACACTGGTTTTGCTCAACATAGCAGATCTGAGGCCTACCCTGTATTTCTTTCATGTGAAGTAACCAGTGGAACTCCGCATTTACACAGTTGGTTGCTAAAAAAACACTGTACTATTGGCCCAGAGCACTTTTGCATACAACGCAGTATTACCCTATTTGATAATTAAGCAGTAAAATACTTCATTTTTACAGTTGTTTGCAATAAAAACTGGTTTCGGCCTACATAGCAGATCTTAGGCCTACCCTGTATTTCTGTCATGTGCATACAACGCAGTATTACCTATTTTAAAATTTTTTTTTTAACTTGTTTTATTGAAATATAACAAGCAAAGATGGCATGTTGCTTACATTATACTGATATACTACATACTCAGTCATATTATTACATACAGATCCATTGGTGAGTCACATATAGATCTCTTCAGATTACAACATCAAGTCACAGTAATGTCTATTAACAATAAAGGAGATACAACAGCAGAGTATTATGCGTCATCGCTTTGTGTTGACTACAGGGTACATACGTTCAGAAATGGTTCTACTCTGTAGAATGCATATGTATCAAAGATACTGTCAATGGCGAGGAACACCATGATCCCCAAACCTTCTCAAATTTGAGGACATTTTCTATGGGAGAACATAATTTTTTCCCAGGGTATTATTTGATTTACCAAGGCTTTCCATTGAGTGACCGTAGGTGGCCTATCTGCCATCCACCTGATAGCAACTGCCTTCCTAGCCAGGAAGAGAGTCTCCCTCAGAAAAATACAGTTATAGTGTGATAGCGCCTCGTCATCAATTACTCCCAAAAGACACTTTTTAGGGCACAACTCTAGGGCACCTGAGATCATAGTGGATAGTACTGTCACCACATCCTTCCAATAGTTCTGAACATAGTTACATTCCCACATCAGGTGCCAAAAGCCCGCACCTGGTTGGGCATACCTGTGACACTGTAACGCACCAAGTTGATTAGTTAGGATCTCAACTGCAGAGTCAATGGACATCAACTATTTACCACACTGCCTAAGTGCGGGCTGTGTGTTTTGCGGCTGCTCAATTTGAACCCCAGGCGGCTCTCTCAGTCTTAGGCGGAGAGGTTGGGGTTACCAAAATCATGTACCGCAATACACATAAACAGATTAATTAATGGGGAGGAAGATCTCCTCTTAGTTGCAAAGGTCAGGAGGTATTTTTATAGCAATTCCTCAGGAATATATATAACTGCAATATCAACTCTCACCACTGTGTGGCAGCAATTCTTCAGATTAGTATGTAACTGCAATACCTACTCTCACCACTGTGTGGCAGCAATTCTTCAGATTAGTATGTAACTGCAATATCAACTCTCACCACTGTGTGGCAGCAATTCTTCAGATTAGTATGTAACTTCCACATAACCAGCGGAGCCTGTTAGCAGGCATGTACTTGCGATTTAGGAGTCCTCCAAGAGGAAGGCAGCAGTGTGGAAGTCCGTAGCAGATGGTGGTGAATCCTCCAAGAGGAAGGCAGCAGTGTGGAAGTCCGTAGCAGATGGTGGTGAGTCCTCCCTGAGCTGCAGGGTTCCAGACCCGCATCAACGATTCTGTCCTCTTGTGCAAATTGAGCTGACAGGGTGCGCACTCCATTAGTGGAACACCCTGTACAGCCCCTGACTCCTATTTATTGGCCAGAGCGTGAGTGGGCGGCGCCTTTAGACAGCCCAGCGGCAGGTGTGTTCCATCACAGTACCCCCCCCTAAGGGGACCCCTCCGGGGTACCCCAATAGGGGAGGGTCGGTCGGGGAACCTCCGGTGGAACAACTTTTGGAGCCTGGGAGCATGAACGTCTTGCACATCTTCCCAAGAGTCATCCTGGAAGCCATACCCCTTCCATCTAACGAGGTACTGGATCCTCCCCCGTCTTCTCCTGGAATCGAGGAGCTGTTCGACTTCAAATTCCTCTTCACCTTGGACGTCTATCGGGGGCGAGGGTCGAGGATCCCGTGATGGGAACGGGCTAGGTCTAAACGGCTTCAACAGTGACACATGGAATGTGGGATGTACCTGTAGTCGAGGGGGAAGGGTGAGTCTCACCGTGTTGGGGTTGATAACCCTTTCAATCGGAAAGGGACCCAAGAATTGTTTTCCCAATTTCTTGGAAGGTACCCCCAACCGAAGGTTTCTCGTCGACAGCCATACCGAGTCCCCGACCTGGTAGGAAGGATTTCCTCTTCTGCGGCGGTCGTAGTAGGTCTTTTGTCTTTCCTTTGCCCGTTGGAGGTTGTCTTTCAGCGTCTTGAGGGTAGTTTGCAGAGTAGTTAGATAATCGTCTGTGGCTGGAACATTTGTGGGAAGACTGGTTTGAGGAAAAGACCTGGGGTGAAATCCATAATTAGCAAAAAATGGACTATGTAAAGTGGAGGAATTCATGGAATTGTTATAGGTGAATTCGGCGAGGGGAAGTAGGCCTTCCCAGTCATCTTGGAGAAATGAGCAGTGACATCTGAGGAACTGTTCCAGGCACTGATTCACCCTTTGTCTGCCCGTTCGTTTGGGGGTGATAGGCGCTAGACATCCTGTGGTCAATTTGGAGTCTGGAACAGACCGCTCTCCAGAATTTGGATATAAATTGCGAACCCCTGTCTGATATGACCTGGCAAGGAACTCCATGTAACTTTATGATATTGGACAGGAAGGCCTCGGCTGTTTCCCTGGAGGAGGGTAACTTTTTGAGGGCCACGAAGTGTGCCATCTTAGTCAGCATATCTACTACCACCATGATGGTGTTGTTTCCTCTGGAAAGGGGGAGTTCTACGATGAAGTCCATCGAAACCCATTCCCAGGGTCTGTTGGCGATGGGAAGACTCATTAGTAGACCATATGGTCGATTCCTGTCACTTTTGCATGAGGCACAGGTCTCGCAGGTGGAAACTTATACCTCAATCTCTTTGGACATTTTTGGCCACCAGAAGTTCCTGCGTATCAAGTTTATGGTTTTGGCTATGCCAGGGTGCCCCGCGAGGGGTGAGTCATGGCAGAGTTTGATCACCTGGGTGGTGAGGGAGGGTGGCATGTACAGTTGGTTATCCTTGTAGAGGAAACCTTGTTGGTTCTGTAGAAGACCTGGGGGGGTGTTGGCATGGTCCATATTCAAAGCATCCTTAAGCTGGGTTTCCAACCCGACAGTGGCGAGGACGAGTTTCTTAGGTGGTATGATCCATGTGGGGGCTGTGTCCGCAGCGCAAAATTCAGCTAGGCGTGATAGGGCGTCGGCCTTCCCATTTTTTGAGCCTGGTCGGTATGCAATTTGAAAATTGAATCTGTCAAAAAAGAAACTCCACCGTACTTGACGGCTTGACAGTGTTTTACTGGTTTTCAGATACTGTAAGTTACGGTGATCCGTGTATATTGTGATGGGGTGTGTTGAACCTTCAAGTAAATGCCTCCAGTTTTCCAGAGAACATTTTATGGCGAGGAGTTCCTTTTCCCCTATGGGGTAGTTAAGTTCGGCGTTATTTAGCGTCCGGGAGTAGAACCCGATAGGATGTAACGGGGATGAGAAGGAGCTTCGCTGGGACAGGACCGCTCCTATGGCTGCCTGGGAAGCGTCTACTTCCAACACGCAATGATGGTTCGGATTCGGAAGGGTCAGTATCGGTGCCGTAGTAAATCTATTCTTTAGTAAATCAAACGCTGATTGTGCCTCGATGGACCAAACAAATTTAGTGTTGACACTAGTTAACCGGGTTAGCGGTTTAGTGGTAGCGGAGAAATCCTTGATAAATTTCCTATAGAAGTTTGAGAACCCCAGGAATCGCTGAAGGGCTTTCCTGGAGGTCGGGATCGGCCAGTTTTGAATGCAAGTGATCTTTGAGTGATCCATCTGGATACCCTGAGGAGAGATTATGTATCCGAGGAACGGAAGTAGTCTCAAATATGCATTTTTCCGGTTTGACGTATAAGCGATGAGCGCTTAATCGTGCAAGTACCCAACGGACATGTCTCCGGTGGTCGTATAAGGTGTCGGAGTACACTAGTATATCATCTAGATAGATGATTACGCATACGTCCAGTAGGTCCCTAAAGATGTCATTTATAAAGTTTTGGAATGTGGCAGGAGCGTTGCACAATCCGAAGGGCATCACAGTATACTCGAAGAGTCCGTACCGGGTGCGGAAAGCTGTCTTCCATTCGTCGTCCTTCCTGATCCTAATCAAGTTGTATGCACCTCTTAGGTCCAACTTGGTGTAGATTGTGGATGTTTGAAGTCTTTCTATGAGTTCGGATATTAGCGGCAGAGGGTACCGATTTTTGATTGTTACTTTGTTCAACGCTCTGTAATCGATGATGGGCCTTAGGCTTGAATCTTTGTTTCTTACGAAGAACATCCCTGCGGCTGCCGGGGAGGTTGAAGGCCGAATGAAACCCTTCCGTAAGTTTTCTTCCAGGTACTGTTTAAGGTGAACAAGTTCTGGTTGTGCCAAGGGGTAGATTCTTCCTGTGGGTATCTCACTGCCCGGCAACAAGTCAATGGGGCAATCGTAAGATCTATGGGGCGGAAGGGATTCCGCCTTCTTTGCACAAAATACCTCCGCAAACTCTGCGTATTGGGTGGGGACCTGATTCACTCCCACATGCATGAGGGTCTTGAGAGGGAAGCAGGTCTCCACGCAGTAGGGCGAGGTAAACCCAACTCTCCCCTGTTCCCACAGGATGGCCGGCTGATGTAACCGCAGCCATGGCAACCCTAAAATCACGGGAAACAAAGGAGAGTGTATGATATCAAAGGATAAGAATTCTGTGTGGTTATTTTCGCATGTCACCAGGAGGGGTTGAGTCTGACTGTGGACAAGTCTAGAAGTGGTACCGTCAATGAAACTCACGGATATCGGAACGTTTTTTCTCGTGTGGGGAATTTTATTTCGCTCTATCAGATGCATATCGATAAAATTCCCACAAGCTCCCGTGTCCACCATGGCTTCAACGATAATTCGGTTTTGGTCCCACTGTAAGGTGAGAGACGTGTAGATGTAAGCACCTGTGCTATTATTCCTATTGCCTAAGGTACAAGACGTCAACCTCTTACCTTCGTGTTTCTTTCGTATGAGGGGACATCCATCAACTGTATGGTCGGCAGACGCACAGTATAAACAGAGGTTGAGGTTACGTCTCCTGGCTTTCTCCCTCTCAGTCAGAGGACCCCGAATCGCCCCGATCTCCATCATCTCTGCTGCAGGACCCGGACTGGACTGTCTCGGGGTGGGTATGAACCCTGAGAGTCTCTCGGCCCTGCGTTCCCTCAAACGTCTGTCAATGGTGGTAGCCTTACGCATCAAGGCGTCAAGAGTATGTGGTAACTCTCCTCGGGCTAATTCGTCCTTCAGGGCCTCAGAGAGACCGAGACGAAACTGATTCCTAAGAGTGAGATCATTCCATTCAGTCTCTCGGGCCCAACGAGTGTATTCCGCAATGAAGTCTTCTACGGGTCGTCTTCCTTGCTTTAGACTGCGGATGGCGGTCTCTGCGGTCAGCTGTTTGCTATGGTCCTCGTAGAGGAGGGCCATTGTTTCAAGGAACAGGGGAAAGGAATCCAGGACTGGGTCTTCTTTTTCTAAATATGTATTGGCCCATGCTCTGGGCTCCCCCCTGAGGTACGAGATCATTGTAAGTACTTTTGTTCTGTCTGTTGGATAGGTCCGGGGCCGTAATTCAAACATTAGTTTGCACGCATTTAGGAAATCACGGAACTGCTTCCGGTCTCCCGAGAATATTTCAGGTGGGCTGACCTTGGGTTCTGGTCCATCTCGGGGGTGACCCGTGCCGTGAGTGACGAGTTCCCGTAGGGTCTGATTTTCCAACTGGAGGGTTTGTACGGTCTCATTGAGGGTCCCCACTCTCTCTGTGAGGGCGACCAGGTGTCCAGCGAGCTCTGCTGGATCCATTAGGGTTCCACTAATATGTAACGCACCAAGTTGATTAGTTAGGATCTCAACTGCAGAGTCAATGGACATCAACTATTTACCACACTGCCTAAGTGCTGGCTGTGTGTTTTGCGGCTGCTCAATTTTAACCCCAGGCGGCTCTCTCAGTCTTAGGCGGAGAGGTTGGGGTTACCAAAATCATGTACCGCAATACACATAAACAGATTAATTAATGGGGAGGAAGATCTCCTCTTAGTTGCAAAGGTCAGGAGGTATTTTTATAGCAATTCCTCAGGAATATATATAACTGCAATATCAACTCTCACCACTGTGTGGCAGCAATTCTTCAGATTAGTATGTAACTGCAATACCTACTCTCACCACTGTGTGGCAGCAATTCCTCAGATTAGTATGTAACTGCAATATCAACTCTCACCACTGTGTGGCAGCAATTCTTCAGATTAGTATGTAACTGCAATACCTACTCTCACCACTGTGTGGCAGCAATTCCTCAGATTAGTATGTAACTGCAATATCAACTCTCACCACTGTGTGGCAGCAATTCTTCAGATTAGTATGTAACTTCCACATAACCAGCGGAGCCTGTTAGCAGGCATGTACTTGCGATTTAGGAGTCCTCCAAGAGGAAGGCAGCAGTGTGGAAGTCCGTAGCAGATGGTGGTGAATCCTCCAAGAGGAAGGCAGCAGTGTGGAAGTCCGTAGCAGATGGTGGGGAGTCCTCCCTGAGCTGCAGGGTTCCAGACCCGCATCAACGATTCTGTCCTCTTGTGCAAATGGAGCTGACAGGGTGCGCACTCCATTAGTGGAACACCCTGTACAGCCCCTGACTCCTATTTATTGGCCAGAGTGTGAGTGGGCGGCGCCTTTAGACAGCCCAGCGGCAGGTGTGTTCCATCACAGACACCCGCTATGTGTCAATCTGCCCATCTTATATAGTCTGACCGAAGTGAGGTAGCTCCTATGAAGTATGAATAACTGAATAAGTCTATTGTTAAGGGAGGGTGATACCCCTGACGGGACTTCTAATGCCTCATTCCATTCTTCTGTAGTGAGGTTTGGGATGCACTCCCTCCATCTAGTCTCCGCCAGCAGAGAGTTTGAGCTCATTTTGATATTCAAGAGATGTGTATATAAGGCCTATATCATGCCCCTGGGGCCTTGGCTTTTAAGAATGGCATCTCATTCGGGAGATCAGCATATTGTTGAAGCTTTGCAGCCTTCCAGACCTGATGTGCTAGTTTATGGATAGGCAGGGGATGTCCAGAGATTGCTGTTAAGTCTTCCAATACAGGCCACAGACTAGAAAGCTGCAAACAATATTGTAGATAATACTCTGAGTTAGGGAGCTCTACATGTGAAACCCACGGTGCCAAGTACCTCAATTGCCTGGCTAGCAAGTATAGATGTAAATCTGGAAGGACTGCCCCCCCTGTTGCCAGCTCCTCTGCAGGGTCCCCAGTGCCAGTTTCCTTCTTTCTTTCCCGCACACAAAGGAGGCCATTAAAGTGTGCAGTCGAGTAAAAAAGTTTTTGGGGACTGGGGTACACGCGTGTTCAAGTAGATACAAGGCTTTAGGCAGTAGTATCATTTTAGCCTCCCCATGATAGACAAAGGTAGAGTCTTCCAGGACCTGAATTTATCTACAAAATGAGCCTCTAAGGGAATTATGTTTCGGTCAAGAGAAAGGCATGGGTCCCTTGTGATGATAACTCCCAGGTATTTGAACTAGTCAACTACCATAAGGTTATGGAATACAGAAGGCCATCCTGCAGACCACAAGGGCATAAGGGCCAATTTTGTCCAATTAATACGCAGACCTGAGTAAAAACCAAAGTGCTCAATAATATCTATTACCCTTGGCAACGTTGATTCTAATATATATATATATATATATATATATATTAGGTCATCTGCGTATAGACCTATCCTCTCTTCCCTATTACCCAAGGAGACCCCCTTGATCAACGGGTCCCATCGAATTCTAAGTGCCAGATGTTCTATTGCTACCGCAAATAGGGGTGATTATGGGCACCCCTGTCTAGTTCCTCTGTTCAATGGAAATGTTTGAGATAAGGACCCATTAACTACAATGTTAGCAGTAGGTTTAGCATATATTACAGAAATCCACCGTATAAATACTGGGCCAAAGCTTTCTAAAGCTTGCAATAAATAAGGCCACTCAACCAAATCAAACGCTTTGGCCGTATCTAAAGCTGCTAGAGCCCATCTTTTATTACCTGCGCAGCGTATTTGCGTGACAACCTGCGCTCTTCGTATGTTACTGGAAGTGGATCGGCCTGGGATGAAGCCCGACTGGTTTTCATGTATTATGAAAGTTATTACCTTATTTAACCTGTTCGCTAAACTTTGTTAGTATTTTATAATCCAAATTTAATAAGGATATGGGGTGATACGACCCACACTCCAAGGGGGGGTTTGTCCGGCTTTAACAGTATAACGATAGAGGCTTCGTATAATGAATTAGGGAGGAAACCACTCTCCTGGGATTTAGAATACACTCTAAGTAACTGAGGTCCAAGTTTGTCTACGCATTTAGAGTAGACCTCCAGTAGAATCCCGTCCGGGCCTGGGGATTTGCCTGAGGCTAGCCTTTTAACAGCCTCCTCAATCTCTTAAAGTGTAATTTCCTCATCTAGAAGCTCCCTATCTGGGACGGCCAATTGGGGATGCGTCACCTCCTGCATATACTCCCTCAAGTCAGTGTCAGTATTCCGAGCCACAGATCTATACAGATCTCGATAGAACTCGTTAAATCTATCTAAAATCGAGGCGGAGCTTGCCGATGGCGGAGTGAGCAGCACACGGTCTGCGCTCCTGACCACCACCGACCTAATAAACCCCACCATAGCGATAAACTGAACGCTGAACTCGTCATGGTCCGCAGGAGAGGTCCCTCTTCCACCCCAGCACCTGTGGTACGTGAACCGGGCGATATATCGCGCTTCTTCGGTCCGTCCAGCCAGCCGGGAGCCTCAAGCGCGGGAACCGCAACGTCCGCGATGGCAGAAGCAAGGCAAGATCCAGCGCTTCACCGCCGGTGACCAGAGGGAAATCGGCAATCTCCAGCGTGCATGTTCAGGGGGACACACTCAGCGGAGGACTCCCTATCACCTACGCAGCAGCGGTGAGCCCAGCAGCTAAGGCGGTACCCTCAGGCGCGGGAACAGTGTCCAAGATGGCGGAGACAGCTCAAGGGTCCGACGCACCGCCGGCAGCCTCAAGCGCACATGTCCAGGGAGACAGCTTCACCGGAGGACACCCTGTCTCTTATGCAGCAGCGGTGAGTCCAACATCTATGGCGGCTTCCTCCCCCCTATCCAGAAGCCCTGATGAGTCCCCAGACCAGCAGCTGCGTGGCTCCCCGGCTCTGTCAGCATGTTCTGGCAGATCTCTCCATCGGTCAGTCCAGTTAGATGACTGGGACTGGAAGCAGCACCTTAAATCTCTCCCTACAGCTGCTGAGGTGGGGGCCCTGTTAAGCAGAATGGAGGCCTCTCATAAGCAGGACATGGCAGTCTTGCATCAGGACATTAAACATGTAGGGCAGAGAGTGGAGGACATTGAAAACAAGCAGGAACAAATCCTCACCTCCCTGGACTGTCACTCCCAGATCATAAATGCTCACGCTGTGCAGTTACAGGACATTTTAGCCCATATTGATGATATAGAAAATCGGAACAGGCGGAATAACCTCCGCATCAGAGGGCTACCTGAAACCGTCGTCGACCTGGCCGCTTGGGCTCAGACCCATTTCTCAGTGCTCCTGCATACGGATCCTTCCAACATAATTGAAATTGATCGCATTCATCGGGCGCTTGGTCCCAAGTCGTTGGATCCGAACCGTCCTAGGGACGTCATATGCCGTATCCATTTTTATAGGGAAAAAGAATCTATCCTTAAAGCAGCTCGTGAAGCAGTTGGCGCTGAAATGGACTCTAACCCTATCCAGATCCTCCCAGACCTCGCCAGGCGCACTCTACAACTTAGGAAGGCTCTGAAACCCCTCCTGTCCATGCTACGGGACAACGCCATTATGTATAGATGGGGCTTTCCTTTCCAACTCACTGCTAGGAAGGATGGGAAGTCAGCGACCTTCAGATCACTGGACGATCTCCCCAAGTTCCTGAGCACGTTTGATCTGCCCAATGTGGATCTTCCGGACTGGCCCAAACCCCTGCTGGTTCCTCCCACAGTGAATCGTGAAGAATGGCAGACAACGGCGCCGAAACCCCAGAGATCCGCTAGACGCCAACCGAGACCGACGGCCTAAACCTGTTTAGCCTACCCGGGATCTTCTCCTTTTATACGCGTTCAGCAACTGTTTTCTTATTTGTTCAAGTGTTACATGCTATGTGTGTTCTACTGTCCTCAGTCTGTTTCTGGGTCGGGGGTCAGTAAGGCTGCCGCTTTTGTCCTCGACTTCTCCACTTCCCCCATAGGGATAACGGCACTTAGTGTCGGTAGTGATTGTTGTCACACTTTAGTTTGCTACTGAGCCGGCTCTTCTGGCTCTCTCCTTTCGGAGTTTACTTGTGTTTATTTGTTAACTGTTTGTTTGTCTTGTCCCGTGTCTCTCCTATTTCCTCTTGTTCTTACCCTTCTTGTTTCCACCCTATCCCTTATACACATAAAGGTTTCGCCTCTCACACGAGATGGCCTCACTGTCTTTTTGCACTTACAATGTTAGAGGCTTTAACAAACCTGAAAAGCGTAGTCAGATTCTATATCGCCTTCACAAGAAACGTGTAATGCTGGCCATGTTTCAGGAAACCCATTTCAAAGCATCCTCAGTTCCTAAGTGTGACCGTGGGTACTACACCACTTGGTTCCACAGCCCCCATCCGGACAAGAAAGCTGGTGGTGTGTCTATAGCCTTTCATAAAGCCTTTCACCCCACTGTCCTATCTTCAGAGACTGACACTAGGGGGCGCTATATCTTTCTTAAGCTATCAGAGGGCCAAAGCATTTTCACAATCGCTAATGTCTATTTTCCCAACCAGGGGCAGATACCTTTCGCTTCCAAGATCCTGAGGAATCTGGCCCGCTTTGCGGACGGCTCTTCCATCATACTGGGTGGCGACTTCAACATGGTGATGGATCCCGCTGTAGACTCTTCGACTGGTAAGTCCTCTATCTCCCCGGCATCTCAGCACCGATTCAAAAAAGACCTCTCCTCCCTTCGCCTAGTTGATCTTTGGAGGGTATTGCATCCAGGAGTCAAGGACTTTAGCTTTCATTCCCTGGCCCACAACAGCTATGCTAGATTAGATCATCTCTTTGTTTCCCACAATCTGTTAGATCTGGATCCCCATTGCTCGATGGACGGGTTTCTTTGGTCTGACCACTCTCCTGTTTATGGCCGCCTCCGAACCCTTCCACCACTCCCACGCCCCTTCACATGGAGGCTAAATGACAATCTCCTAAATGACCTGGTGTGCATGACGGACGTTCGCACCACCGTCGCGGAATTTATCAATAACCATCAATCTGACACGTCCCCACCTCCGATTAAATGGGAAGCCCTAAAATGCGTCCTAAGGGGGCTTTTCATATCTCATGGCACTAGGCTTAAGAAGGAACGTTCTGCAAGGCTCTCCACCCTCCTCTTGACGATAAAGAAGCACTGAATAAGCTCTCCCCATCAGACCAATTGAAAGCTGATATCTCTCTTCTCCGCCATCAGATACTTCAAATTCTAGACCAGAAAACCCTGTGTCTCCGGGATAAAATTAAATATGGTTTTTTTGAGTATGGAGATAAGAGTGGGAAATGGCTAGCTAGGGCACTCCATCCTCGTCTCCCGCAGACCCATGTGCCCTCGATCAATTCCTCCAGTAAAGGCCTTGTACATTCTCCCTCTGATATCTCATCTGAATTTCAAGCATACTATGGCGCCCTCTACCACCTTAACACAGGGAGGGACCCTGCTTCTGATCAGTTGGTGTCAGATACCCGTGACTATATTCATCAATTTGGCCCTACGCGTCTCCCTACCGAGGCCCTACCAGATTTAGAGGAAGACTTCTCTAAGTCGGAACTCATATGTGTTGTGAACAATCTCATGAATGGGAAAAGCCCGGGCCCAGATGGTCTGACAGCCAGGTTCTACAAGCTTCTCATTGAAGAATTATCCCCTGTCCTACTCCAGGCTTTTAATTCCATCACATCGGATGTTCCGTTCCCGCCTCAATCCCTACAGGCGCACATAGCGGTAGTACCTAAACCCGGCAAGGATCTTTCCCATTGTACTAACTACAGACCAATTTCCCTCTTAAATGTGGATCTAAAAATTTACGCTAAGTTGATAGCCTTGCGATTAAACCCCCACATTCCAAAATGTATCCACCAAGAACAGGTGGGCTTTGTCCCCGGCCGAGAGGCAAGAGATAGTACTCTGAAATCTATTGCCATTATAGCCAGAGCCAGGTCTGTTGGTTCTCCTCTGTGTCTACTTTCAGTGGACGCAGAGAAGGCCTTTGATAGGGTCGACTGGAGATTCCTGGCTTTGACTTTAGAACATATAGGTCTTGGCCCCAAAATGCTCAACCGCATCATGGCCTTATATTCTTCTCCCTCAGCTCAGGTCCGTGTCAATGGCCTCTTGTCGAAGCCCTTTGCCATAAAAAACGGAACGCGCCAGGGGTGTCCTCTCTCCCCTTTCCTTTATATCCTAACCATGGAGTCCCTTGCTAATGCTCTAAGGAATAATCCGTCTATAAAAGGAGTAACTGTTGGCTCAGTAGAACATAAACTTTCCCTTTTTGCGGACGATCTGCTCCTTTATCTCTCCTCCCCGAGGATTGGACTCCCTTCGGTCCTTCGGGAATTTGAGATATTTGGGAAGTTAAGCAACTTCAAAGTAAATATCCAAAAATCTGAAATCCTGAACATATCGCTCAAGCAACGGGAAGTGGTTCACATTCGAGACTCGTTTTCGTTTAAGATTGCTAAAAGACTCAATCCGACATTTAGGTATTGCTCTTCCTTCCAACCCTAGTCACCTTTTTAAACTTAATTATACACCACTTCTTAGGTCTATTGAGTCGGACCTCCAGAAGTGGTCGCCTCTCCATATATCCTGGTTCGGTAAGATAAACGCCCTAAAGATGGACACCTTACCCAAACTACTTTATCTGTTCCAAACGGTCCCGTGCAATATTCCTAACAGATTTTTTGCTCAACTGCGATCCATAGCGTCTCGTTTTATTTGGAACGGCCCCAGAGCTAGGATTAGTTATAAAATTCTCTCTAGGACAAAACAACTGGGGGGGGCAGGCCTTCCCAATTTTCAGTCCTATTACAGGGCGTCCATAGCAAATTGCATACTAGATCTAATCCACAACCGGGCTTCAAAGTTGTGGGTTGACATTGAGCATACCCTGGCTCCTCACCTTTTACCTGGGATATTTTGGCTCCCTAACGGCGCAAATGGCACTGTTACGCAGACCCTGCAATCACCATTGCTTCAGACATTGGTGTATTCCTGGGGTAAATTTGCTTCTAAAACCGCACTAGCCACAATACCAGGCCCTCTCACGGTTATTGCCATACATCCTGGCCTACCTTCTTATATTAGGTCCTTGCCGGCTTTTCAGATTTCCTCCCCTTCACAGATCTTAATTAAGGACATATTCAGGGACTCAACCCTTCTACCCTTCAGTGACCTATCGCATATCTCTTCTGACTCCCCGGGTCGTTGGTTCAGATACCTTCAACTCCGCAATTTTGTAAGCTCCTTGGCTCCCGGTTCGCAACTATCCGCCCCTCTGACTAACTTCGAAAAACTCTGCACAGCGGCATCAGGACCCTGTCATGGCATATCTCTGATATACGGTCTGATCGGTGCCGGGGAGGTAGGGGATGGCACATTAGCCGAACAGTTGAAGGATGTGGGGTTTGTGTCTGGTTGGGAGGGTGAATTAGCGGTTACCATCTCCGCTGAACAATGGAATCGCTCCCTTTTGTTCACTCATAAGTTGACGGTTTCTTGCCGCCTACAAGAGTTAAACTATAAAATCCTTACACGGTGGTATAGGACTCCGGTCAAGCTACATCAGTTTTATCCTTCTGTTCCCAATACATGTTGGCGATGCCACGATGCAGTGGGCTCCATGCTCCACATCTGGTGGGACTGTCCTGGGGTTGCCCCTCTGTGGCAGGATGTTTTTGCTCTGCATAATGCTTTGTACCGGACCTCTATAGCACCATCTCCTCAGATAGCTCTACTCTCTATCTACTCTGGTAGAATTAAACTTGTTAAGAAAGGTGCCCTTAGGCTGTTTGTGCAGGCTGTAAGGCAGATCATACCGCGTCAGTGGAAATCAGCAGATAGCCTGAGGAGATCTACCTGGGTCCACGCTATGGACACTCTGGTCCGGATGGAGGAGCTGAGAGCTGAGGCCCACAATCAGGTGCGTCCATACTCGCAAACATGGGACCCTTGGCTGCAATTCAGAAGCTCTCCTCGATTTCACACTTGGCTAGAATCTGGTTGTTGTATCTGGTGAAGTTCAGGTTTCTTTTCTTCACATACCCTCGCGCCCCCCCCCCCCCTCCCCTGTATCTCCTTACCCCCTGTTTTTCAGCCCTTGTCGTGGTCTTATTTGTTCGGATTCGTCACACTTATTGGCATATTTATGATAGTCATGTTTCCTTCATAATTGGGCTCAGGCCATAGTGCCCTTTTCCTCACTTGCGTGACTTTGTAACTCCTTTTCATTTTTGCTTCAATAAATATGATTGAACCATAAATCTATCTAAAATCCCTACTGGTTCTTCTACCACATCACCTGTGTCGCTAGCAATGCGTAGTACCGGGGGGGGGGGGGGGGGGGGCCCTGTGGTTTCTGTTTACTACCTGCGCCAATACTTTCCCAGTTTTATTACCCTGTTCAAACGATTGCTGCTGCAGGAATAAAAGTTTACGATCCCCTTTCTCTTTAACCACCTCAGCCCCCCTAGCTTAAACCCCCTTAATGACCAGACCACTTTTTACGATTCTGCACTACACTACTTTCACCGTTTATTGCTCGGTCATACAACTTACCACCCAAATGAATTTTACCTCCTTTTCTTCTCACTAATAGAGCTTTCATTTGGTGGTATTTCATTGCTGCTGACATTTTTACATTTTTTTTTTATTAAATCGAAATTAACAAAATTTTTGCAAAAAAACTTCATTTTTTACTTTCGGTTGTAAAATTTTTCAATTAAAACTACATTTCTATATAAATTTTTCTCTAAATGTATTGTTCTACATGTCTTTGATTTAAAAAAATGCAATAAGTGTATATATATTGGTTTGGGTAAAAGTTAGTGTTTACAAACTATGGTGCAAAAATGTGAATTTCCGCATTTTGAAGCAGCTCTGACTTTCTGAGCACCCGTCATGTTTCCTGAGGTTCTACAATGCTCAGACAGTAGAAGCACCCCACAAATGACCCCATTTTGGAAAGTAGACACCCTAAGGTATTCGCTGATGGGCATAGTGAGTTCATGGAAGATTTTATTTTTTGTCACAAGTTAGCGGAAAATGATTATTATTTTTTTTTTTTTACAAAGTCTCATATTCCACTAACTTGTGACAAAAAATAAGATTTTACATGAACTAACCATACCCCTCACGGAATACCTTGGGGTGTCTTCTTTCCAAAATGGGGTCACATGTGGGGTATTTATACTGCCTGGCATTTTAGGGGCCCTAAAGCGTGAGAAGTACTTTGGAATCCAAATTCGTAAAAATGCCCTGTGAAATCCTGAAAGTACTCATTGGACTTTTGGCCCCTTTGCACATCTTGGCTGCAAAAAAGTGTCACATGTGGTATCGCCAGTACTCAGGAGATGTAGGGCAATGTGTCTTGGGGTGTCTTTTTACATATACCCATGCTGGGTGAGAGAAATATCTCTCTAAAAGACAACTTTTCCCATTTTTTTATACAAGGTTGTCATTTGACAGAGATATTTCTCACACAAAGTTTGGGTATATGTAAAAATACACCCCAAAACACATTACCCAACTTCTCCCGAGTGCAGCTATACCACATCTGTGACACTTTTTTGCAGCCTAGGTGCGCAAAGGGGCCCAAATTCCAATGAGTACCTTTTGGGAGGGCATTTTTAGGCATTTGGATTCCAGACTTCTTCTCATGCTTTAGGGCCCCTAAAATGCCAGGGCAGTATAAATACCCCACAAGTGACCTCATTTTGGAAAGAAGACACCCCAAGGTATTCCGTGAGGGGCATGGTGAGTTCCTAGAATATATTTTTTTTTTACACAAGTAAGCGGAAAATGATTTTGTAAGAGAAAAAAAATAAAAATAATAATTTCCCCCTAACTTGTGTCAAAAAAAAAAATATTCTAGGAACTCGCCATGCCCCTCACGGAATACCTTGGGGTCTCTTTCCAAAATGGGGTCACTTGTGGGGTATTTATACTGCCCTGGCATTTTAGGGGCCCTAAAGCGTGAGAAGAAGTCTGGAATCCAAATGCCTAAATTTTTTACGCATTTGGATTCTGTGAGGGGTATGGTGAGTTCATGTAAGATTTTATTTTTTGTCACAAGTTAGTGGAATATGAGACTTTGTAAGAAAAAACAGAAAAAAAAAAAAATTTCCTCTAACTTGTGCCCAAAAAAATAAAAAAAATTCTTCTATGAACTCGCCATGCCCCTCAAAAGTGATCTTTTTATAGCGCCGCAGCGATTTTACGGTGTTTTTGCAGTGATCAGAAAAAAAAAATTCTGTCACTGCGGTGGGGCGGACTGAACGCAAGTGTGCGCACAAGATCAGGTTGGATTGGGCGAACACTCAGTTTTTTGTAGAGCCTATAGAACATGTCCTATTCTTGTCCGCAATTGGACAAGAAAAGGCATTTTCTATATAGTTCTGGCAATGTGCGGATCCGCAAAATGTGGAAAGCACATTGCCGGTGTTCGTGTTTTGCAGATCCGCGGTGTCAGTGTTTTGCGGATCCGCAAAACACATACGGATATATGAATGGAGCCTTACAGGGGGGTGATCAGGGAGTCTATATAGGGTGATCAGGGGTTAATAAGTGGCAGGGGGGTGGGGGGTGTAGTGTAGTGGTGTTTGGTGCTACCTGTGTCCTCTGGTGGTCGATCCAAGCAAAAGGGACAACCAGAGGACCAGGTATATCAGACGCTGCTAACAAAACAGCGTCTGGTATACCTTTCAAGGGTAAAAAAATCGCATCTACAGCCTGCCAGCGAACGATCGCCGCTGGCAGGCTGTAGATGCACTCGTTTACCTGCCGTTCCTGTGAACGCGCGCTCCTGTGTGCGCGCGTTCACAGGAAATCTCGCGTCTCGCGAGATGACGCGCCGGCGCATCAAGGAGGAATGAATCGACCGCCTCCGGACCGCAATCCTGCGTTAGGCGGTTAAGATGGTTCATATATGATCTCCCTTTTAACATCCAATCTACCCTATTAGCGTCTGTTGGGTCAGAAATATACGTTCTTTCAGCATTCCGGCAGAGCTCATCCAATTCCTCTTCTCTGCGCTGCGAAGACCATTTTATATATGAGATAGAGGACTGGAGACAGCCACGCAGAAAGGCCTTCAAAAGTATCCCACAATAGAGAAAAGTTATCATCCACTACATTCATTTCCAAAAACACAAGGAGTTGATCTGGGACCCGGTCATTTATACTCAATAACAACCAAAACGGGTGAATGCGTCTCTTGGTTGTACGCAGGTTCATGTCCGACGTAACGGACAGTGCTATAATAGGCGCATGATCAGAAGGGCACTGCGCAACATAATGTATGTCTCGCAACGACATATGAGTATTCACTGTACCAAACATGTAGTCTATCCTCGAGAGTGCCCCCTTGGAGGGAGTAAAGCAAGAATATACCAATTGAGTTGTTTTTTTTTCTCTCCACATATCTAACCATCCTATCTCAGATATAAATCTCGCCAAGATGGTACCGGACGGTCTAACATTAATGTTCCGTGATGGGTTATGAAATCTGTCCAAAGATTCGTCCAGTACCATGTTGAAATCACCCATACATATGACCCTCGCTGCAGGAAACTGAGTTGCAAAACCTACCGCTGCCTGCAGCAATGAAAGGTTAGCTGGTGGAGGATTATACAGGTTTAGCACAACATAAGGGATACCATTGGCGTGTGCATAGGTGAAAATATATCTCCCCTCCGGGTTAGACACAACCTGGTGTAATTCCCATCTGACTGTACGATGGATTAACAGTAACACTCCCCTAGAATATGTAGTTCCATATGCATTTTCCACCCATTGCGCCCAGCAGTGGCGGATTACAATAGGGACATTCGGGTCTGCAGCCCTGGGCCCAGCACCGATGGCGGGCCCAACGCCGACCCGAACATACTGTGGCGGGGCACGGGAGCGCATAGCTCTCTGTCCCGTTGCCGATCACCGCCATAGGCTTCAGGTCGCACATAGGCCTGAGGCCTATGCGGTAGTGAAATCCTGGCGCAGGCTTGCTTGATGACGTCATCGCGCACCTGTGCCAGGACGCAGCACTGCCTCATCCCGCCTTCCTCTGCGAGCCTGGCCCTGGACATAGCCTAGGTGAGTATTTAGCTTTTCATTTTTTTTTCATGTGCTTACTTTGGGGGACATGTAGGGGGTGGGGGACAAACAGTAGGACATATTAAGAGACATTGAGTACATGGAGAGGGGGAAAATGTGGGGGCTGTGGGGCCAAATTATTATAGGAGGGAATACTATGTGGGGACAAATTACTGTGGGGACAAATTATTATGGGAGTGACTACTATGTGGGGGCAAATTACTATATGGGACAGTGTAGGGGCAAATTACTATGTGGGGGCAGTGCGGGGGCAAATTACTATGTGGGGGCAGTATGGGGAAACTATTGTGTGGGGACAGTGTGGGGGAAATTGCTATGTGGGGACAGTGTGGGGAAATTGCTATGTGGGGACAGTGTGGGGTAATTGCTATGTGGGGACAGTGTGGGGCAATTGCTATGTGGGGACAGTGTGGGGCAATTGCTATGTGGGGACAGTGTGGGGTAAATGCTATGTGGGGACAGTGTGGGGTAATTGCTATGTGGGGACAGTGTGGGGTAATTGCTATGTGGGGACAGTGTGGGGAAATTGCTATGTGGGGACAGTGTGGGGAAATTGCTATGTGGGGACAGTGTGGGGAAATTGCTATGTGGGGGAAAATTACTATATGGGGGCAGTGTGGTGGAAATTACTATGTAGTGTCACCACCAGACATCTGAGAAGCTCTGTCAGACTTTCTTCAGAACCTCCTGCTTGAGGTTCCTTTTGTTTTGCTTTTGTTTTCTCATCTCGTTAGCCTCTCTCAGCTGTCATGTAGTTGCACTGATTGCATCCCTTTAAATCCCTTCCTATACTGCATCACTTTGTGGTTTATACAACTTCCTGGAGTGTGTGCATGCTGGATGCTACTACTGAGTCTTCTACAGATAAGTTTTGTTCATTCATTTGTGTTTTCCTGTTTTCTGGATCCCAGGTGACCCTGACTCCCTCCGTATCAATTGTAGGGAGCCGGTGGTCATGTCCCCTCACTATTATAGGGTGTTCAGGTGTCATACAGCCGAGGAACGAGGGTATGCAATAATCTACCATAGAGATTGCATAGGCTGAGCAGTTAGGGGGAGAGCCAGGTCTGTTGCAGACCCTTTGGTTCCTTAGTTTTGGATCCAGTCAGTCGGATCTTCATTTTGTGTCTTCTAGTTTTCTGTACACCTTCCGTGACATGTAGGGGCAGTGTGGGGCAAATTACTATGTAGGGGAAATTACTGTGTGGGGGAAAACTACTATATGGGGCAGTTTGGGGGAAATTACTGGGTGGGGGAAAATTACTATGGGGGGAGTACTATATGGGGCAGTGTGGTGGAAATGACTATATGGGGGTGTTGCTATTGGGGAAGCACTGTAGGGGCAATTCTATTATTTTTGGGGACACTATACAGGGATTATTGCCTGGAGAACAATAGAGGGTGGTATTATTACTGGGGGCACTCTAGGGGACATTATAGCTGCTGTGGACACTATAGGAACATTTGGCGTAATTTATCAAACTGGTGTAAAGCAGAACTGGCTTAGTTGCCCATAGCAGCCAATCAGATCTCACCTTTCATATTTGACAGCTCTTTTGGAAATCCAGTTCTACTTTACACCGGTTTGATAAATGACTAATTATGTCTATTAGGGTCACAATCTTTTCAGCAGTATAGTACCTTGGACATTGGGGAGCAAAACTGGCACAGTATTGGGGGTGGTAGCAGGATGACACTATGGGAACACCAGGATGAGGAGGTTGATGGAAAAATTGAGAAATCTAATGTGTCTGTCTTACAAACTGTAGAGACGACATGCGGCTAAAAGAATTTGCCATGGTGGTCTGGGTCAAATGGAGGAGAAGACTATTTTAAATTTAGTCTGAAGATGTCATATGGCCTAGGAAGAGACTGTGGCGCTCATGAAGCACCACGGTCTCTTCATACAAAAAAATAAAATAAACTAAAATAGAGGGAGGGGCCCAAGTAGGGTAGATAGCCCTGGACGCCAGGGGCGGATTAAGTGCATGATAGGCCCGGGGCTAATTAACTCTCCCTCCTGTGTCTTTTGTTAAGTGTGTTTCTTGCAATCCTAGAACGTGAGGAGCATACTTTCGTATATGTGCAAATACCGCCATGCGTTTCCTAGGGCCACCTAGCCCCCTCACGTTCCAGGACATTACCTTAATAGCAGCCATTTGGCTCAATTGACTGTATGAAATAATAAATCACCAATAAGTCGTGACCCACCATACAAGTGATGTGAGATGTAAGCACCATGATAGTTGCATATTCATACCAATCCTCAACAATAGAACATAACTGATAGCAGTACAAAAGGTAAACATGTGCAGTATAGATAGGTGGTAAACTGAGACAGGTATTGAAACATACTCCGCCCCCCCCCCCCAATACTATATTGACTAGTGACAAAATTCAGCGCTATATCCCATAAAACAGTGCCTGCAAACCAATGGAACATAAGAATTATAAGTGATACCGCTCAGATTGCATGCCAATGGCGCTGAACAGGATACTGCGCCTATAACTACAATGGTCCCAGAGTTGAACGGGTATGTATGTCCCTTCCGAACCGCGATGCTGTTGTTACAGTCACGTAGACGTTTCTTAATGCTGACAAAGGTCGATCTTTTCTTCTGTAGATCTGCCGAAAAATCAGGATATAGGGATATATTTGCTGATCCCATGGTTATGGTTTGCTTTATCCTGGCTTGTGCAAGTATGAGATCTCTATCTCTCCAATTGAGCAGGCGAGCCAGCAAGGGACTAGGAGGCGCACCCGGAGGTGGCGCCCTAATCGGCACCCTGTGGGCTCTCTCCACTGCGTATGCCTTCGAGAAGGATGCCTCAGGGAAAATGGATTTAAACTAACCCTCCAGGAAGACTGCTGGATCGGAGCCCTCCGATCTTTCCGGCATCCCTAGGATTCTCACATTGCGCCATGCACGATTATCCAAATCGTCGCATTTTTGTTTCAAAGAGTCCCACATCTGTAATCCTGTCCAGCAGTCTCGTGTTGTCCTCCAACTCAGAGACCCTCTCCTCAGTAAGTCGGGCCCACTCTCTTAGCTGTTGCACATCATGGCGCAGAAGCCCCAAATCAACCCTCACCTCCTCTATTTTGCCAGTAAGGGATAATTGGCAGCCTGTAATCGCCGCCATCAGCCGCTCATGTGATGGTTGCAGGGTGACTTCTGGCACCTCTTCAGTCCGCTGAGCCATGGAGACGTCTGGTGGAGACGGACTGTTTCAGACAGCTGATCGCAGTTGCTGTCCCACAGTACGTCGTTACCAGCTGCCACTACTGAAGGGTTAAATAGAATACACTATAGGATCTGTATCCGGGACAGGATGCTGGGTGACATCATTCTAGAAGGAGAATATGTTTAAATTCCCTATATGGACATAAGGCTAATGTAATCTGCCCAGCAACAGTGAATATGTGAATCACATCTGTTTACAATATGTGTGGAAGAATGTCTATAAAAGGTGCTGAAGTCCGAGAATAAAGGCAGAACAGTTTCAGAAATGCGCCTGTGTGTATATCTTCCTGAGGTCAGTTCTCCGGGTACCTGTCTGTGACAAACAAAGGAAGAACCAGGGTGCATTAGGAAGCAGATTTCTTTCAACTACTTCTCCAGGTGAGCCGTCCCTTCCCTGCACAACCAAGTGGCGGATAAAATCAAGTGTGCACTGCGCAACGCCATCTGTGGCAAGGTCCACCTAACCACAGATATGTGGACAAATAAGCATGGGCAGGGATGCTATATCTCCCTAATTACACAGTGGGTAAATGTAGTGGCAGCTGGGCCCCAGATGGATAGCGGTTTGGCGCATGTCCTTCCAGGACCAAGGATCACAGGGCATTATTCTTTGCCTCCTGTTGCCTCCTCGGATTTCACCTCCTCTTCTGGTCAGCGAAAGACCTAAAACTGATGTGTTTGGGGGACAAACCTCACACCGCGCAGGAGCTGTGGAGGGGTATAGAAGAACAGATCGATGAGTGGTTGCTGCCAGTGAGCCTCAAGCCTGGCCTGGTGGTGTGTGATAATGGGCGAAATTTCGCTGCAGCTCTGGGACTAGCTGGTTTGAAGCACATCCCTTGCCTGGCGCATGTGCTGTATTTGGTGGTGCAGAAATTCATTAACAACTATCCCGACATGTCAGAGCTGCTGCATAAAGTGCGGGCAGTCTGTGCGCACTTTTGGTGTCCTCATTCTGCTGCTGCTCGCCTGTCTGCGCTGCAGCATAAATTCGGCCTTCCCGCTCACTGCCTCATATGCGATGTGCCCACCAGGTGTAACTCTCCACCTTGAATATGCTAGAGAGACTGTGCAAGCAGCAGCAGGAGATAGTGGAGTTTCAGCTGCAGCACGCACAGGTCAGTCGCTCTGCGGAACAGCACCATTTCACCACCAATGAGTGGGCCTCCATGCGAGACCTGTGTGCCATGTTGCGCTGTTTTAAGTACTCCACCAACATGGCCAGCTGTTATCAGCGTTACAATACCACTTCTATGCCTCCTTGAGAAAACACTTAGGGCGATGATGGAAGAGGATGTGGCACAGGAGGAGGAGGAAGAGGTCATTTCAAAGGGTTTCAGGCCAGTCATTTAGAAGTGGCTCAGAGGGTGGGTTTCTGTACCAGCAGAGGCCAGGTACACATTTGGCCAGCCAAAAGTTCTGGAGGAGGCGGAGGAGGAGGAACCATGTTCACAGCAGGGTGGCACCCAACGCAGCTCGTGGCCATCACTGGAGCGTGGCTGGGGGGATATAGAGGACACAGACAATACACCTCCCATAGAGGACAGCTTGTCCTTACCTCTGGGCAGCCTGGCACACATGAGCGACTACATGCTGCAGTGCCTGCGCGACGACTGCAGAGTTGCCCACATTTTAATGTGTGCAGACTACTGGGTGGCCACCCTGCTGGATCCCTGTTACAAAGACAATGTGCTGTCCTTAATTCCCTCACTGTAGCGTGATAGGAAGATGCGGGACTACAGGCGCACGCTGGTATACGTGCTCCTAAGAGCATTCCCAACTGACACCGTGTGACAAGTGGAAGCACAAGGCGAAGACAGAGGAGAAGGAAGAGGTAGTCAACGCAGCTGGGTCACCGCCAGCACCTCAGAAGGCAGGGTTAGCATGGCCGACATGTAGAAAAGCTTTGTCACCTCGCCACAACAACCGGCAACACCAGCTGATATTGAACATCTGTTGAGGGAAGAGTCATATTTAAATATATATGCCGTGACATACATTTTATATATATATATATATGCCCTTGTATAAGGGCTCCTCCAGGTGGGGTCTGTGGATATGCACAGAGATGTATGTAGGCCCCCTTGGCGATCGATCTCGATCTCTCGATCTCTCTCTCGATCTCTCTCTCGATCTCTCTCTCGATCTCTCTCTCGATCTCTCTCTCGATCTCTCTCTCGATCTCTCTCTCGATCTCTCTCTCGATCTCTCTCTCGATCTCTCTCTCGATCTCTCTCTCGATCTCTCTCTCGATCTCTCTCTCGATCTCTCTCTCGATCTCTCTCTTATATATGCCCCTTGATATACATGGTCCCCCTTGTTAATGCCCCCTGTATATATATCATGCCCCCATATGTAATGTCCGTTCCTATATGCCTATGGATGTGCCCCAAGCATCTATAGGCATATATGGCCAGAATCATGCCGCTTGCTGGAGGGGGGAGGAGACCGACAGTTGGACAATCGTGTCCAGCGTCGGCCTCTACAAAGGACAGAGGATCAATAGATCCTCTGCCCTTTGTCACCATCTCCGGCCGCGCCGGAGATGATGCTCCTAACAGAGACATGGGAACAAAGAGTTCCCATGCCCCTGCGAGTGGCTGACCTCCGGCGCTGTAAGCGTCCGCTTCACAGGCGGGAGGATCAAAGGATCCCCCCCCCCTGGAAGCGCGCTCCGAGATCCTCGGGCCGGCACGGTGACGTCATATCACCGCGCCGGCCCACGTATTGAGGCCGGCGGTGCGCATGCGCGCGGCGCGAATAGAAAGACTGCGAGCGGGCGGCGCCAAGTTTAAATAGACCGGCGGCGCCCCGCTCAGCAGTCAGGTAAGTAGACCAGAAAGAAACATCATCCCCTGGACTAACGAGCCCCCCTGGACGGACGAGCCTCCCCTGGACAACGAGCATTAACCCTAAGTATCCTGCTGCTCTACCCCCCCTTATACCACCAACGCTCTACCCCCTTCTATAACCCTATATACCCCCCCTTATACCACCAACGATCTACCCCCTTCTATAACCCTATATACCCCCCCCTTATACCACCAACGATCTACCCCCTTCTATAACCCTATCTACCCCCCCCTTATACCACCAACACTCTACCCCCTTCTATAACCCTATCTACCCCCCCTATACACCCTCCTAACCTCTTGTCCCTTATTTTCCCCCATACCCTTACTATATTATACCCTCATCCCCTGTACCCCTGGTGACCCTCATCTTCCCCTGTCCCAGGTCCTGTTCCCTGGTATCTTTACCCCCGCGGCGGTCCTGCTTACCCCAGTAGCACCGTTCATGAAATTACCCCTGATTTTACCCCGTAGGGATAGTATATAGACAGGTTTGGGTGGGCGTCCGTTAAAGTGTATGAATTGTCGTTAATACTAGTTAGATCTTGGGGTGGATTTGGGACTGTGTTAGTGTAGTTATTACCGTGTTAGTGTATTGTATTAGTGTGTGTATAATTATTGTAGTACGCGGTTATAACAATATATATCTATCCACTTGTTATATATATATATATATATATATATATATATATATATATATATATATATATATATAGTTATAAACATAATAATTCCTTTAATGTTGTAAATCATCGCCTCAATAGTTAGTGTGTTGGCATTGTATTACTAATGTATTATTAATAAATACTGTGTCATTTATACCAATTGTGTAATGTGTGATTACTAGGGGTAGTCAGTAAGGCGCGTGCAGCTAGTTTAGTGATTAGTGTAGGGCAATCAGTAGTGATTTGTTATTCATTAAGGCATAAATAGGCGGAGCCATCACAAGACGATTACGCCTATTTATGAATATTAATTACTGAGATTTGCATAAATATCAATAATTAATATCCCCTTTAACATTGGCGAGCCAGGCCCACTGCTGTGAGTTTGTATCTGTGGTTGGTTTTGGAACGGAAAAACCGCTTACGCTGTGAACTAATCAGGTGGGAAGGACGCGGTCAGTGGATCTGAGCGTCCATAGCCTGCAAGTTCGGACAGGTAAGCGGGTTTTTCTCGATCAGAACCGGACACAGAGCAAACTCTACAGCAGAGAATCTAAAATCTTTCCTGATCTTTGTGTACTAATATTTTCCGATTCCCTTACACGCCAACTGAAGAGAAGTCATCACAACACCACTGAAGAGAGAACCATCATCATTGAAACAGAAGTCGTCTAGCTGAACGGGAGAAGGCGTTCCGAATATTGAAGGACCTCCTCCACGCAGCAACACAAGTATCAACGACACCAATGAAGATGGCCTCTCGTCAAAAAGTGAGTATGAACTTCACCACACTGCAACACCTCAGCAAACATAGCACATACAACCCCATCATCCCCACCACTTACAAATCCACTGAGCTGCTATGGTCCACTTTATTGGACCAGGCATACGCTCACGATAAACTGTGCATTAATCGTAGTGTGAACAAAAAAACGACTCCAAATGCTAGCCAAATTGGTTCATACCTTTGAGGATATCATTTGGAAGCCAGTACATCTAGAAACACTTAACAGCACAACAAAGGCAGAGGAAGTTTCTAACATGGCAAACTTTCACTGCAATTGTTGTGTTGAGAACATTAAACAGTTACACACATTACAAACACAACTACAAGAGAAGTCCCAGTGTACGGCCGAGAGGGGCAGGGAGATTTGCGTGTTAGAGTCTAGACTCTCGGACAAGGAGAGTTTCTACTCTGACATGGACAAGGAACTGCTCAGACTGTACACTGAGATAAATCAGTTCAGGAACAATACGGTATCCATGGATAGCATGATTGTTCAACTTCGAGAGGACCTGGCTGCAAAAACGCAAACCATTGCGGATTTGCAGCAGGTCATCTCGAATCTGTCACGGCCTGGTACTAACAGCATGTTGCCCACGAAACAGGTTTGTGTTTCGGGAACGGCACATGGGGAGACAGCGGCGACAGCGCCAATATCTTCCACGGATCAAACACCCGAGGCAGTAGACACCAGGGGACAGGTGGAACGGACGCTACCTTTTACCCAAACACCCAGGGAGAATAGGTAGCAACCGATTCCAGGAACAGGACAACGATTGGAGAGAGGAAAGTGGTTGGCCATTTACCACTTCCAATCCGCCAACGCGTCCGGAAAGACAGGAAGATTTTTATCCTAACCATTCCAGTATGGAAAGGATAAACTTCCTGTTACGGATCTGCAAGGAGATCCCAAAATATGATCCCATTGTAGATCAGTTTACTTCATGTGATATCTTCGAGGGTCACTGTAACAAGTATTCAGTGGCTCACGAATATCGCATGGAGTTATTCAAGTTATGGTTACCTACACACCTAAACCAAAGGTATGAGGTAACGGGGAGGACACAACCCATGAATGGACAGTTTTATGACAAGGAGGAACGTCTCTCCATACTCATGAGACTGGCAACGGGCCATTGGGACGTCACTCCAGATATCCTGTCCAAGTTCAAACCCACTATACATGACGAACCTTTGTCTATGTGTAGTCGGTTTGAAGCCATGTATAGAAGGGTTACAAAGGATCACGGTGTCGGAATTCCACAGGGTATGATACGTATGTTTGTGGAAAAATTCCCATACCTTGATACCGCAATCCGGTTAAGCGCAGCCAGGGAACCATCCCTCACGGATGCTGCTATGATTATTGAGCAGTGCAGACAGGATACACTGCTCAATAAGAAATTCGTCAAAGTGACGGAGCGTGCGCCTGTACCTGATATATCTCAAGATGATCGGGTACAGCACACAAAGGGTAATTCAACTATTCGCCCCACGGCCCCGCCATTGGAAAGGATAGGAAGCATTCGATGCTTCCTATGTTTACAATACGGGCACATAAAGAGGAATTGTCCACAATGGTCACATAATAACCGGACAAATCCTGAGAGAACAGACAATAATAACGGTTTCAAGATGAAACCTAATTATGCCAAACCAGTGGGGGAATATCTGGGACATTCACAGGTCCAGACACCAAAACGTGTGGCTGTTGTGAATGACCCTGCACGTTCGGTAAGGAGTGTGGAATCCCTGGAATCCACACTAAGGGTCCATAACAAGAACCCACAAGTGGCAGTATGTACCTCACAGGTACCTACTGGGAGTCTGGTAGAAATTGATTGAAGATCAGGGATCCCTAAAGAACTGGCGCCAGTATGTCCTATCATACTGGATTCTTCAGGGAGACCCCACATAAAAGCCAAAATCAGGACGCCGAAATCATGCTTGACACGGGTGCGGAAATTTCCATTACCAATGTCAAACATGATTTACATCCCAACAGCCCTCAGTGTGTGGTGATCGGATTTGATCACCAACAAGGGGGGGGTGAAGGCCCACAGAATAGAAGTAGTAATTGTCCAGATTACCACTCACACGACCCTTAGGATCCCCATGTGGTATTACCCCGGTTCTGACAACATTATTGGAACCGACGTAATGACACAAAATGGGTGGATCCTAGATCTGGCAAATAGTATTGTATGGAAGGGTCCCAGACAATCCAAGGTGTTTGTCATCCAACGCCAGTTTCTGGGACCACCATTGCCAACAGTAGATGACTCTACGGAAGTACTTGAACACAAATGGCCTGAGATCTCGCATAATCCAGATCTTGAGCCTATTGTGTATGAGTACCCTGATCTGTGGGCCCAGGGAAAAAACGATTGTGGTAGACTGATTGGAGTTCAGGTGGATATACAAGGTCCCGACCCTCCACCTCAACGCCAATACCGCTTTCCGCCAGAAGCCACCCATTCGATTTTGGACACCATCCAAGAATTGAAAACTAGGGGGGTGGTCATAGAGGGCAATTCTAAATGCAACAATGCCCTCTGGCCAGTAAAGAAAAAGGACACCAATGCATGGAGGCTCACCATAGATCTCCGGGTCCTCAACAAATACACCCCAATATCCGCTCCAGTGGTGGCACAGACTCCCGACATCATGGCCAGAATAAGCGGCAAAAGTCGCATATTCTCAACCATAGATGTTGCCAATGGGTTCTTCTCAATTGAACTCACTGAAAACTGTAGGTACAAATTTGCCTTTACAGTAGGGGACAAACAGTACATGTTCGGTGTACTCCCCCAGGGATTTCACAGTAGTCCCACGTATTTTCACCAGGCATTGGCGGCCGTTCTGAGTGTATTTTCACGGCCAGAATGCCTTCTGCAATACGTAGATGACCTGCTCTTACAAACAGAAACCATAGAAGAACACTTGGTTCTGTTAAAAGAGCTATTGGGACTCATGGCCAAGTCAGGACTCAAGCTGAGTCCCCACAAGGCAAATTTGGCCAGAACGGAGGTGACTTTTCTTGGAGTCCAAATTTCTTTTGGAGCCAAAGGAATCATGGCAGCCAGAGTGGAAGCCATGGTAAAGATACCTAGGCCGGGCACTCTACAGGATTTAAGAAAATTCCTGGGAATCGCTAATTTCATGAGGGAGTTCATAGAGGATTTTGCTGCCAAAGCAAAACCCCTCTATGAACTCCTCAGAGGAGAAGACCCTTCAATCAAAGGCTGGTCTGATACACAGGAAGAGGCCTTTTCTACTTTGAAAAGGGACCTCTCCTCTGCCCCTGTATTGGCTACCCCCCATCCTGAAGGGGAAATAGCCATACAGGCGCATGCAGGGACGGAGTCTATCTCAGCGGTCCTCCTACAGCAGATAGGGTATGACACTAGACCGCTGGGATACTTCTCCAGGTTACTTTCGCCTGTTGAACGAGGGTTCGATGAGTGTGCCAAACAACTGGCAGCCATACACTATGCCGTCAAAACCACTGAGCATATTGTAGGCTTCAGGCCCCTCACTTTGCAGACTCCACACTCTCCATTGGCCCTCCTGCTCCGTGATACACTCCCTGGAGTCTCCCAACAGAGATTCGGGAGATGGATTATGGATCTCAGTGGCCGGAGTCTGCAGGTGAACCACAAAGCCAAGTATGTTCTGTCCCAGTTACTGAACCTAACTGGCACCGAACATGACTGTGGCCAACCAGCGCATATCAACGCGCCACAAATTATCAGGACCGATAAACATCCAGAAGACAGAGTCATCTTCGTTGATGGCTCTCGATTTTTCCTGGATGGGACCTATGTCACAGGTTTTGCTGTGCTGGATGAGACCACAGGTACCCAGAATCTTGTCAAGTTACCGGGTCACATGTCGGCACAACGGGCGGAACTGGAGGCGGTCAAGGAAGCCTTGCTTCTTCAACCCCCAGGGAAACGAACTATATATAGCGACAGTTCATATGTAGTTCGCTCTCTCACCCTGCACCTGGACACATGGAAAAGACGAGGATTTGTGGATAGCCAAAACAAACCTCTGGCGCATTTGTTGGTCCTGAAAGAACTTTGGGAATGGGGCATGGCACACGTAGCGGAAGCAGCCATCATAAAAATCCCTGCGCATCAGAAAGGGGATGAGCCTTTGACGCTAGGTAACAAGGCGGATGAATTGGCCAAACTAGCGGCAGTATCTGGGATCCTTCAGGAAACAGACACTGAGCCGCTACCGGCCTACCAGATTGCAGTTCATACCAACCTGAGTAAAGGCCCGGTGTCATTTGAGGAGGAACAAGCAAAAGACCCTCTTCTAATGACACACCTCACATCTCCACAGCATCCCTGGTCAAGACAGCAAGGGATCCTGTGTTATGATACCGGTACACAACAACTTCCTCTTCCCGTGGTTCCACAGCATCTGCAAGCAGAACTGACCAGATTGAACCACCAACTGTTTGGACACCTGGGCCGGGATAAACTCTTGTCTCTCCTGAGAGACAAATTATACTGGCCGGGAATGTCCAACACAGTAGAGGAAATAACACAACAGTGCCTGGTATGTGCTCAGGTTAACCCAAGGGCGTCAGCCCTGAAGCCGGTGTTGCAGCGAGTTCCTCCTGCAGATGGTCCATGGTCCGCACTACAAATAGATTTTATAGGACCTTTACCAACAGGAAGTCGTAACTATCGTTATGCACTGGTGGTAGTGGATGTTTTCTCTAAATGGGTAGAAGCCATCCTCATGGTTAACGATTCAGCTACAACCACTGCCCGTGTTCTCTGGGAACAAGTTCTGTCACGATGGGGTATCCCCAGATTGATAGAGTCAGACAGAGGGACCCATTTCACGGTTAAGGTAATGAAAGCGCTTTGTGGTCTTTTAGACATAAAGCAAAGATTTCATGTGCCTTACCACCCTCAATCAGCGGGCATCGTGGAGCGGATGAACCGGACCATAAAAACACGACTTTCTAAAGCACTACTGGAGAAAGGTTCCTCATGGGTAACCTCTCTGCCAGCCGTGCTAATGGGAATCCGAGCTACCGAGGCTACCAGTACCGGTATCACCCCGTTCGAACTAATGACCGGACGCAAAATGCCCCTATGCCTGCCCAATGAACCCCTGGTGTCAGAACCGGTGAAGAACGCCATCGCCAGAGACCTATTTCTCCAACAGGTACAACTAAACCTGAAGGAGTTATTGCCTCATGCAGCAATACGGCTACACAGACCGTATCTACAGGGGGAAACACCAATGCCCTCTGTAGGAGAACTGGTGATGGTGAAAATCTTCCGTCGGGCCGGCCCCTGGGATGCAAACTGGGAAGGACCCTATCAGGTCCTTGAAGTAATGGGTGACACCATGCTAAAGGTGCAAAGGCCGATGACGACCAAGAAAAAGTCACGTAGGCGGCAGGGAGTTTTATGGATCCATATCGACCAGGCCAAGGCCACCCGAGCCTCCCCAACTCAATAACAGGGACCCGCACAGAGTTGGGTGACCGGGGGGGGGGGGGGGTGTATTGGTGGGTCGAGGGTGGATCCATGAAACTAATTACACACACATTGAATTAACAGATCACAGGAGGGAGACTCACCAAGGCTACGACTAGCCTGAAAAGATATAGAGATCCTCTGAACATGGCATATCCCCAACTTGTGGCACTGGTGGTAAGCATGATGATGGCGGGCTCAACCTCTTCGGGGGAGGGCCTGGGAGTTAATAAACCCGGCCTTTTAATGGTGGAATGTTTGGAGGGCAAAATCTTGAAACCATACGAGAACTTTTCCTTTATACCAGGACAGTGGTATCTGTATGGTTTCCAGAGGGAGAGTTTTGCCCAAGGTGTAATTCAACATACCCCTGTGGAGAATGTGTCTGCCATACAACATGATTTACATGCCCTCTGCCTCTCAGAATTCAGACATTTTCGGGACTCTGACCCTACTCCTATGAGATCCTTAAGATGGGTGTCTAGGGACCCTCACTTGCATCCTTACAAACAAGTGGAAGCCAACACTACCACAGTGTTGTGTACCAAGGAGGGGGTTCTGAGTCCCGAGGATGTCACGGGTGCAGAATATAGTGGCTGGTATATCCTTAAAGCTACCTTCATAAGGAGGGATAGCCAAGATGGGCTGAGGGTAAGGACATATTTTGACAGACCCATTCCGGTAAAGGGCACCCTAAAAGCTTATTGTATGTTAAGAGATTCCCAGATGATTATCACTAGGGAATCCAGTTATGTTCAGGGACATGTGTCCACAGATTACATACGAACCAGTATAATGATGCTAAAGTTAAACTGCAGTAACTCTGGCCAGGTCCTATGGAATGACCGGTAAAACTGGAAGGCTTTTACCGAGCCACCATTTTAAAAGTACGGACAGATGCCAAGGATCTCAGGTATGCTCAGTTAAAGGGATCTCCATCCATACGGTCTTTTATGATCACCATCATGAGCAGACAATTGTGTTCAGGAGGTGACTGGATATTATTTCATCACCTATGCCCACTGGGAACAAGATACCCAGATGGTAACCTTGGACACTAATCCCTGGAGATGGGATTTGGTGTGCAATGGAGTGGATACCCCTACAGTGGATGTATGGATGGACAGTACCCCTATGAATGAGGAATACCGGGGTAGGTATGTGTCTTCCGATTGGAAAGACCCCAGTAGCAGGGATATTAACTTTGACATCAATATAGATGGTTCGTTTAGATGGCCTTTTTGCGAGGCAGTAGATGAAGGGTGCTGGACCTTTACACAATGGGTCTATCTGTCTAAATCCAAACCCGTAGGAAAACTAGTGCTACAGGTTGGAGAAAGTGACCAATGGTATCCGTTCAAAGGTAGAGGGCAAGTTTGTGTAACCGTGGTGAGGATCCCCTATGAAGCAACAGGTCTCCAACCTGTAAAAATGCATTTAGACTCTTGCAACGCCCCTATCCATCAATTGGCAGATCCTATAGCTCCTCAACTGTCATCCCCATGGAAGATCATCACGGGGACAAAATTCGTCCTATTTACTTGGAGAATTTCCGTAGATGACTTCCGAGTCGACCAATGGGATCACAGATGTGGGGAGTTTGTGAGGAACCAAATTGACATGATAAGAGGTTGGATAGAGGCGGGGCAAGAGGTAAGAAAGGAGGATCTCATACACAGGAATCAAAGGGGAAGAAGGGATCTGATAGCCATGGGACTAGA
Organism: Bufo gargarizans; assembly: GCF_014858855.1. Classification (NCBI taxonomy): domain Eukaryota; kingdom Metazoa; phylum Chordata; class Amphibia; order Anura; family Bufonidae; genus Bufo; species Bufo gargarizans. Next base: position 351,441,854 of record NC_058083.1, read on the forward strand.
CGGAGGTGCATTGGGCGTGGGCGCCCTGAACACTATGGACATGGAAGTCCTGAGAGGTAAACTTGGGGATGTTGCGCGACACGCCGGAGAAGGATTCGAGACCCAGCTTGATGTAAACCACGTCTTAGAGGGTTTGCAGGATTCGCACATAGATGCCACTACCTCTCTATCTTCTGCTTTACGTGAGAAGTTTAGAAGGTTAGTTGTGGGTCTCTTGGAAGAACAGGATAGAGCTCAGCTCGCTCTGGCGTGTACGCAAGTCCAGAGTGAACTCTCAGGCAACCTTAAACATATTGTATCATCGTTGTACGGCGGCCACTTTCCATTTAACCTCCGCCAACGGATAAGTCCTCTTATATCTCCTTTTGCAGCCAATCACACCAACTGGTGGGTAGTACAGTGGCACGGCTGTAGGAATCTCACTTGCACTGCTTCGTCATTGGCTCCTGTATCTGGCCATCTTAGACAAGGTTACAGTGCAATTAACTTAGGGATTGTCATAAACAACCGGACGGTGCTTCATCCTCAGCTCCCCGTGGGCGTTCTAACCTATGAGAGAGGCCATCCTTATCTGTTAGACACAGAGGGATGTTGGAAGAAAGAGGATGCTATCCTCTGTCAAGGTAGTCAGGATCGGGTGTTAAAACACCAATGTTGGAGCACCGAGGGGTCCTGTGAGATGAAGGCCAGCCCAATACCCTCTTCCCTTAAATACTTGGGACAGGGGTATTGGTGCTGGTACCAAAGGCAAAACATGTCTTATACAATCTATGGAACTAACTGCACTGAGAGAGGAGTACTCCTCCCTGGAGCGTATTGCACCCTTAGCCCCGTCCTAGGTTTAGATGTCGCAGAGATACAAGGAAGAACACCAATCACCCCGGAGAAAAGACTTGACATCCGCCCCGACGTACCCGTGAGACTCCAGAAAATTCCTCTTGGCTTTGGGGTAGAACTCAAACATCTCCTGCTGGACTTCAGCCAAGAAGACAAAATACTTAAGAATCTTCGAGAAACAGAGAAACAGGCCACCATCCAACTGACGCACGACAAGAATAAAATTACGGCAATCACAACCGCATTGGACAAAGACTCCAAGATCTCCTGGTGGGAAAGTCTGTTCGGCTACAGTCCAAAGGCAACATCCTTCTTCAACCTATTGATTCATCCGGTGATAGTTCTTCTGGTTCTGGTAATAGTCATGTACACGGGACTGTGTCTAATCTACAGGAGGGTCAAGAGACTTGCGGACCAGCTAAACCAGAACCAGACAGAACTTCACGAAGTTAATCGCAGGAGGCTCAGGCCTTAGCTCCAACAAAGTCCTGAAGACAGAGATCGCATGGACATACGGTTTCCTATGAAGGTCGGGATGAAAATCCAAAAGCCATCCTGTGACCTCATAACATTGTGTGTATGCATACACGTATTGTAGTAGATTTTTGTAGGAGGATTCGGGGTATAATCAGACCACCCTGTGACCTCATATATTGTGTATAGATTTACATTGATTATTTGCATGTGAGTTCCTATGTACCCATGGACACTCTAGGTGCAAATGGGCGACAGCCATACTACAATATGGCTGGACGCACGTGTGCATCCTATAGTCATTTCCCCAAGGACACAAGGGTCGGTTAACTACCAGTGTCTTGGGAGGTATAGAAAGTAAGGCCAGGTGGCATGAGTCTCTATGGGTACACACTGAATTGTATTGGGAGGGATATGACATGTTTGTGTGAATGGGGTAGAGTAGATTGCCTAGGGTCAGGCCCCTCATCACTAAGGTATTTGCCGCTTCAATATCGACAATGGTGATTTTTTGTAAGGGTTGGACTGAATGATGGTAGTGCGGGGTTCCTTCCAGCAGGAAAAATTTGGGTACTATGACATCACCTCTCACCAGAAAATCTGACCTGCCTTGTAAAAACCTATGTATCTGTCCCGGAGAGAACCTCTCCAACAACTGAGTCTTCAATTAAAATGAAAGTCATTAAAAAGGTCAGCCTACGGCCATCCGTACCCCATAAGGAGGTGCTACATTTATTACCGGCACTAATATTGGGGGTAACGGACGCCAGAAAAACAACACTGGCAAAGAGAGAGAATACGGTCGCTGAATGGAGTGATCTAAAGACTGCAAGGGTGAAGCCATTCCGGAGTCAGGAATAGACTACGTTGGGAGTGGCTGACACCTGAAGATCATAGGATACCAAGAAAGTTATCCAAGGAGAAGGACATGGGGTACTCGGGGGATGGAGATGTTTTAATGAGAGGCAGGATGGAGCATGATGGGTGATGTCTAGGTACCTAAGAGTCAGATCACTTTAGTCCTCCCGGAAATGTCACCAAGGGTAGATAGAAGAGGCAAATGCAGCCCAACCCTTCCCCCAAAATGTTTATTGTCGTATTCCCGACAACAGGGGGATTGTTGAGGGAAGAGTCATATTTAAATATATATATGTATGCCGTGACATACATGTATGTAGGCCCCCTTGGCGACATGCATCTCTGTGTATACGTATTGATGGAAGAGATAGATATATCTATATCTATCTATCTATCTATCTATCTATCTATCTATCTATATCTATGCCCCCTTGACATGTGCCCCTTTAATATATATGCCCCTTGATATACATGGTCCCCCTTGTTAATGCCCCCTGTATATATATCATGCCCCCATATGTAATGTCCGTTCCTATATGCCTATGGATGTGCCCCAAGCATCTATAGGCATATATGGCCGGAATCATGCCGCTTGCTGGAGGGGGGAGGAGACCGACAGTTGGACAATCGTGTCCAGCGTCGGCCTCTACAAAGGACAGAGGATCAATAGATCCTCTGCCCTTTGTCACCATCTCCGGCCGCGCCGGAGATGATGCTCCTAACAGAGACATGGGAACAAAGAGTTCCCATGCCCCTGCGAGTGGCTGACCTCCGGCGCTGTAATTACAGCGCCGGAGGTAAGCGTCCGCTTCACAGGCAGGAGGATCAAAGGATCCCCCCCCTGGAAGCGCGCTCCGAGATCCTCGGGCCGGCGCGGTGACGTCATATCACCGCGCCGGCCCACGTATTGAGGCCGGCGGTGCGCATGCGCGCGGCGCGAATAGAAAGACTGCGAGCGGGCGCCGCCAAGTTTAAATAGACTGGCGGCGCCCCGCTCAGCAGTCAGGTAAGTAGACCAGAAAGAAACATCATCCCCTGGACTAACGAGCCCCCCTGGACGGACGAGCCTCCCCTGGACAACGAGCATTAACCCTAAGTATCCTGCTTCTCTACCCCCCCTTATACCACCAACGCTCTACCCCCCCCCTTATACCACCAACGATCTACCCCCTTCTATAACCCTATCTACCCCCCCCCCTTATACCACCAACGCTCTACCCCCTTCTATAACCCTATCTACCCCCCCTATACACCCTCCTAACCTCTTGTCCCTTATTTTCCCCCATACCCTTACTATATTATACCCTCATCCCCTGTACCCCTGGTGACCCTCATCTTCCCCTGTCCCAGGTCCTGTTCCCTGGTATCTTTACCCCCGCGGCGGTCCTGCTTACCCCAGTAGCACCGTTCATGAAATTACCCCTGATTTTACCCTGTAGGGATAGTATATAGACAGGTTTGGGTGGGCGTCCGTTAAAGTGTATGAATTGTCGTTAATACTAGTTAGATCTTGGGGTGGATTTGGGACTGTGTTAGTGTAGTTATTACCGTGTTAGTGTATTGTATTAGTGTGTGTATAATTATTGTAGTGCGCGGTTATAACAATATATATCTATCCACTTGTTATAGATAGATATAGATATAGATATAGATATAGATATAGATATAGTTATAAACATAATAATTCCTTTAATGTTGTAAATCATCGCCTCAATAGTTAGTGTGTTGTTGGCATTGTATTACTAATGTATTATTAATAAATACTGTGTCATTTATACCAATTGTGTAATGTGTGATTACTAGGGGTAGTCAGTAAGGCGCGTGCAGCTAGTTTAGTGATTAGTGTAGGGCAATCAGTAGTGATTTGTTATTCATTAAGGCATAAATAGGCGGAGCCATCACAAGACGATTACGCCTATTTATGAATATTAATTACTGAGATTTGCATAAATATCAATAATTAATATCCCCTTTAACAACATCTTAGCAGGAGACAGCATTTGAACAACATGGTGGAACAGTACCTGTGCACACGCCTACACCTACTGACTGATTGTTCTACCCCATTCAACTTCTGGGTCTCCAAATTGTCCACATGGCCTGAGGTCCATATGGCTAAAATGACAAAAATCAATTACTCAAGATGGACTGTACAACCGAGGCTCTCAGTGTGCAATTGCCCCAACGCGCATTTCACCAGCGCACTGGCTTCGTCAGGAGGCTTAAACAAGAGAGTTTAAAAGCGGGTATTTATATTAAAAAAGCACCTGAGGTCAATCAATGACGCATGTCCGTCATGATTAGTTGGACAGAGTCATCATAGCGCACCGCGCGTCTCATCGGAGCAGACGAAGGCGCGTGTTCACGTGATCCCCCGTGTCATCCCAGTACTGGGTGACGCAAGGTGCAAGACAACACCCACATCGGCTTCCGGGGAGACGAGCTGATCGGAGCACCACATGACGCGCCCACACCAGCACATGTGTGGAATGCGTAAACCCCAGAATCAAGAAAAAGAGAAGGGCACTGCTGTGGCAACAAGGTTTACTAATCCCCCCTCATTTAAATCTGTTCCACAAGTGAAATTAAGTGCAAAAAAAAAAAAATTGTGATATAACAGACAAGCATCCTTACTATAATAAATGCATTAATGTTTAAAAAGGCATGTGCAAGTATAACATATATATTTAACATGATTAACCCAATAGTGAGTAATTGAATTAAATTACTAGGGATCGACAGATTTTTTTAGGGCCGATAATTTATACCGATATTCTGGGAATTTTCATTTCTGAAAAAAAATAAATTCCTACACAAATCTGCTGAAAATGAATGTTTATTGTTAATGTGTCTTTTTTTGTAAATCTTTTTTTCATTTATACTTAATATTTTGGCGTTTTAATTTTTTACTTTTTTTTAACTTTTAGCCCCCTTAGGGACTAGAACCCTTGTCCTATTCAGCCTTATCTCTATCAGCGTGAATAGGAGCTCTCACTGTCCCTGCTGCTCTGTGCTTTGTGCACACAGCAGCATGGAGCTCATCATGGCAGCCAGGGCTTCAATAGCGTCCTGGCTGCCATGGTAACCGATCAGAGCCCCAGGCTTACACTGCTGGGGCTCCGATCGGAGGAACAGGGGATAGGGGATCCGCTACACCACTAATGATTAATACAGGGGGTGGGGGGCGCACTGCGCCACCAATGATTAATATACTGGGGGGCTTGGGGGGGGGCGCACTGCGCCACCAATGAAGTTAAATCTCTCATTTATTCATATATAGGAGGCAGGAGCTGGCTGCAGAATGACATAGTCGGCTCCCGACCTCCATGAGCGGTAGCTGCGATACGCGGCACCTGAGGTTTTAACCGAGGATCGCAGCTACAGCTCATACAGGTCGGGAGCCGGCTAAGTCATTCTGCAGCTCCCGCCTCCTGTTTAATTTGAATGAATGAGAGATTTCTCTTCTTCATTGGTGGTGCAGTGGCCACAGCCCCTCCCCTTCTCTTGTCCCCTGTCCTCCCATTGTCTGCAGCGGCAGCAGCAGCACAGGGGGAGGGAGACACTGCTCCTTCTCCCCTGTGCTGCTGCTGAGGGAACACGGAGAGCGCTGTCAGCAGCGCGATCTGTGTTCCCAGTACGTTATCGGTATATCGGCAAAATAAATGCAGATACCGATAACAGTCAAAATCCTCAATATCGGCCGATAATATCGGTAAAACCGATAATCGGTCGATCCCTATAAATTACTACAACTTATTGTCTATTCACATAGATCAAAGAAATAAAGTGCCGAGTGCCTAGTCAAATAAATCCATAACTACATAAATACATACATAGACATGTATACAGGCCTTACCAAGCCATTGTTATACTACAGTGAAATTGCTCGTTGTTGTATTTTTGATATTTCCCACTCTTTTGGGGTGTACCTTAATTTAAGAAAATAAAATAAAAACTATGCTGGCTACCTCGTCCTCCTCCAACGTCGCTTCCACCTACACCGCCACGTCCACTGCCTCCTCAACCTCCTTCTCCATATGGACCACCAACTCATAAATCAAGATAATTTTTTAAAATTTGTATGCATTTTATGTCATTTCACTAATTTGTCTGTTACCTGTCTACTAGGTAGAGCAGTGGTATATTACACCAATTTTTGGCTGTAATTTACCACTGCTCTACCTAGTAGACAGGTAAAAATATTTCACTAATTTGTCTGTTACATTCTCTGGTGAAATTCACCAATTTTGGGCTGTGATATACCACTGCTATACCTAGTAGACAGGTAAACAAATGTCACTAATTTGTCTGTTACATATTAGGGTGAAATTCACAGATTTTTGGCGTGAGATACCACTGCTATACCTAGTAGACAGGTAAACAAATGTCACTAATTTGTCTGTTACATATTCAGGTGAAATTCACAAAATTTTGGCTGTAATATACCACTGCTATACCTAGTAGACAGGTAAACAAATTTCATTCATTTGTCTTTTACATTCTTGGGTGAAATTCACCAATTTTTGGCTGTGATATACCCTTGCTCTACGTAGTAGACAGGTTAATAAATTTCACAAATTTTTCTGTTACATTGTTGGGTGACATTTAACAATTTTTGCCGTGAATAAACCCCTGCTCTGCATAGGTAACAGAGCCCAAAATATTTTTAAATCATCTGTTCCATTGGTGGGTGACATTAACCCATTTCTGGCAATGAAAAACCCCTGCTCTGCATAGGTGACTTAAATTTCAAAAATTCGTCTTTAATTGGCCCTTTCATTCAATCCCTCTGCTTCAATAGCTTCTCCCACATTTCTGCTTGATCACATTGCAGCCATTAACCTGCCTTGGATGTGGTCTCTCTTTCTCACGCTCCCTCTCCGGCGTGAAATCCTGATTCGCCGATAACCGTGATCAACATAGTAGGCGCAGAGAAGAGAAGATATCCAAATGGATGGTGGTCGTCACGGGGGTACCTCTGCATAGGTGACAGGAACATAAATTTAAAAAAATTGTCTGTTACATTATCAGGTGACATTTTAGCAATTTTGCCGGATAGAAACCCCTGCTCTGCATAGGTGACAGGGAATAAAATTTCAAAAATTCTTCTTTAATTGATGTGCGACAACTCCTTTCATTCAATGCTTAAACTTTAACAAGTTGTCCCACATTTGCACTTCAATAGTTTGTCCCACATTTTTCAAAAATTCGTCTGTTACTTTGTCAGGTGACACTTTACCAATTTTGCCGGATAGAAACCCCTGCTCTGCATAGGTAACAGGGACTTAAGTTTCTAAAATTCATCTTTAATTGGCCCTTTCATTCAATCCTTCTGCTTTAATAACTTGTCCCATATTTTCACTCCATCACATTGCAGCCATTGACCTCCCTTGGATGTGGTCTCCTTTTCTCACGCTCCCTCTCCGGCGTGGAACCCTGATTCGCCGATAACCGTGATCAACATGGTAGGCGAAAAGAACATCGAAAGTTGATAGACCAGATATCCAATAGGATTGTGAACATCATGGGGACGTGCAATATGGTGGGGCAGTATGTGTGCACATGCCTATATGTACTGACTGATGGGTCTCCCCCTTCAACTTCTGGGTCTCCAAATTGGGCGCATGGCCTGAGCTTGCCCTTTACACCTTGGAGGTGCTGCCCTGCAGCCAGTGTATTGTCTGAACACTTTCTTTAGCATGACTGGAGGGGGTTATCACAGGTTATATTTCCCAATGTTTTGGGGTGTACCCAAATTTAAACCAAAGAACAGTTTAGACTACCTCGTCCTTCACCGCTGCTTCCACCTACACCGCCACATCCACTGCTTCCTCAACCTCCTACTCCATATGGACCTCCTCCTCCTAGATCAAGATTATTATTTTTTATTTTCAAGTATTTTATGTTGTTATTTTAAGTAATTTCCCTATCCACATTTGTTTGCAGAGAATTTACCATGCTCTTAACCACATTTTGCTGCCATTTGCAGCTCTCTAGCCCTTTCCATGACTTTTTTAGAGCCATTTTAGTGCTCAAAAGTTCGGGTCCCCATTGACTTCAATGGGTTTTGGGTCCGGGGTCAAGTTCGGGTCCCGAACTCTAACTTTTTTGTGAAGTTCGGCCTGAACCCAAACATCCAGGTGTCTGCTCAACTCTAATCACGGATCAAAAAAGTCTAGGTTTGTATACGTCTGAGTAATTTATTAGTCACAGAAGAAGGAGATGCTAAAAAGTACAATCTTTATTTATAGCAATTACAGGTTCTTTTGAACGAAAGAAAACTGGGGGGATATTACACCCTCTAAACATATAGGTCATATGTATATAAAGTACTAGTGAAATCCCGTGTATATAGCAGAGCTACTGTTGAACTCTTATCCACCAAATGTATCAGGAGAGACTATACGGTCATATGTATTCCCTCCAAAGTCACGTGTGAACAGTCAGACATAAGACATTAGGCCTAAAACTCCTGTGGCGCCGATACTGTATTATTGAATTGTCAATAGCAGGGTCTTCAGTGTGCTTGTAGAAAGGGAAGGACATTTAACCACCTCAGGACCGCCGTACGCAGGATTGCGTCCTGCCGGCGGTCCTGCTCTTCTGGGTGGACGCATATACGCGTCCTCCCGCGATACCCGAGATTTCCTGTGAAGGCGCGCGCGCTCACAGGAACGGAAGGTAAGCGAGTGGATCTCCAGCCTGCCAGCGGCGATCGCTCGCTGGCAGGCTGGAGATCCGAAATTTTTAACCCCTAACAGGTATATTAGACGCTGTTTTCATAACAGCGTCTAATATACCTCCTACCTGGTCCTCTGGTGGTCCCTTTTGTTAGGATCGACCACCAGAGGACTCAGGTAGGTCAGTACAGTAGCACCAAACACCACACTACACCCCCCCCCCGTCACTTATTAACCCCTTATAAACCCCTGATCACCCATGATCACCCCATATAAACTCCCTGATCACCCCCCTGTCATTGATCACCCCCCTGTCATTGATCACCGCCCTGTCATTGATCACCGCCCTGTCATTGATCACCGCCCTGTCATTGATCACCGCCCTGTCATTGATCACCGCCCTGTCATTGATCACCGCCCTGTCATTGATCACCGCCCTGTCATTGATCACCGCCCTGTCATTGATCACCGCCCTGTCATTGATCACCGCCCTGTCATGCTACATTCAGACGTCCGTATGATTTTTACGGATCCACGGATACATGGATCGGATCCGCAAAAAGCATACGGACGTCTGAATGGAGCCTTACAGGGGGGTGATCAATGACAGGCGGGTGATCACCCATATACACTCCCTGATCACCCCCCTGTCATTGATCACTCCCCTGTAAGGCTCCATTCAGACGTCCGCATGATTTTTACGGATCCATGGATCGGATCCGCAAAACACATGCGGACGTCTGAATGGAGCCTTACAGGGGGTGATCAATGACAGGCGGGTGATCACCCATATACACTCCCTGATCACCCCCCTGTCATTGATAACCCCCCTGTAAGGCTCCATTCAGACGTCCGCATGCGTTCTGTGGATCCGATCCATGTATCCATGGATCCGTAAAAAATCATGCGGATGTCTGAATGGAGCCTTACAGGGGGGGTGATCAGTGACAAGGGGGTGATCACCCTGATTACCCTGATCACCCCCTGTCATTGATCACCCCCCTGTAAGGCTCCATTCAGACGTCCGCATGCGTTCTGTGGATCCGATCCATGTATCCATGGATCCGTAAAAAATCATGCGGATGTCTGAATGGAGCCTTACAGGGGGGTGATCAATGACAGGGGGGTGATCAGGGAGTCTATATGGGTGATCACCCCCCTGTCATTGATCACCCCCCCTGGTAAGGCTCCATTCAGACATTTTTTTTGGCACAAGTTAGCGGAAATTTTTTGTTTGTTTCTGTTTTTTCTTACTAAGTCTCATATTCTACTAACTTGTGTCAAAAAATAAAATCTCACATGGACGCACCATACCCCTCACGGAATCCAAATGCGTAAACATTTTTAGACATTTATATTCCAGACTTCTTCTCACGCTTTAGGGCCCCTAAAAAGCCAGGGCAGTATAAATACCCCACATGTGACCCCATTTCGGAAAGAAGACACCCCAAGGTATTCCGTGAGGGGCATATTGAGTCCATGAAAGATTTAAATTTTTGTCCTAAGTTAGCGGAAAGTGAGACTTTGTGAGAAAAAAAAAACAAACAAAAAAAAATCAATATCCGCTAACTTATGCAAAAAAAATAAAATTCTAGGAACTCGCCATGCCCCTCATTGAATACCTTGGGGTGTCTTCTTTCTAAAGTGGGGTCACATGTGGGGTATTTATACTGCCCTGGCTTTTTAGGGGCCCGAAAGTGTGAGAAAAAGTCTGGGATCCAAATGTCTAAAAATGCCCTCCTAAAAGGAATTTGGGCCCCTTTGCGCATCTAGGCTGCAAAAAAGTGTCACACGTGGTATCGCCGTACTCAGGAGAAGTTGGGGAATGTGTTTTGGGGTGTCATTTTACATATACCCATGCTGGGTGAGAAAAATATCTTTGTCAAATGCCAACTTTGTATAAAAAAAAAATGGGAAAAGTTGTCTTTTGCCAAGATATTTCTCTCACCCAGCATGGGTATATGTAAAATGACCCCCCAAAACACATTACCCAACTTCTCCTGAGTACGGCGATACCACATGTGTGACACTTTTTTGCAGCCAAGGTGGGCAAAGGGGCACCTTTCGGATTTCGCAGGCCATTTTTTACACATTTTGATTGCAAGGTACTTCTTACACATTTGGGCCCCTAAATTGCCAGGGCAGTATAACTACGCCACAAGTGACCCCATTTTGGAAAGAAGACACCCCAAGGTATTCCGTGAGGGGCACGGCGAGTTCCTAGAATTTTTTATTTTTTGTCACAAGTTAGCGGAAAATGATGATTTTTCTTTTTTTTTCTTTTTTCCTTACAAAGTCTCATATTCCACTAACTTGCGACAAAAAATAAAAAATTCTAGGAACTCGCCATGCCCCTCACGGAATACCTTGGGGTGTCTTCTTTCCAAAATGGGGTCACTTGTGGGGTAGTTATACTGCCCTGGCAATTTAGGGGCCCAAATGTGTGAGAAGAACTTTGCAATCAAAATGTGTAAAAAATGCCCTGCAAAATCCGAAAGGTGCACTTTGGAATATGTGCCCCTTTGCCCACCTTGGCAGCAAAAAAGTGTGACACATCTGGTATTGCCGTACTCAGGAGAAGTTGGGCAATGTGTTTTGGGGTGTCATTTTACATATACCCATGCTGGGTGAGAAAAATATCTTGGTCAAATGCCAACTTTGTATAAAAAAAAAGGGAAAAGTTGTCTTTTGCCAAGATATTTCTCTCACCCAGCATGGGTATATGTAAAATGACACCCCAAAACACATTCCCCAACTTCTCCTGAGTACGGCGATACCAGATGTGTGACACTTTTTTGATGCCAAGGTGGGCAAAGGGGCACATATTCCAAAGTGCACCTTCCGGATTTCACCGGTCATTTTTTACAGATTTTGATTGCAAAGTACTTCTCACACATATGGGCCCCTAAATTGCCAGGGCAGTATAACTACGCCACAAGTGACCCCATTTTGGAAAGAAGACACCCCAAGGTATTCCGTGAGGGGCATGGCGAGTTCCTAGAATTTTTTATTTTTTGTCGCAAGTTAGTGGAATATGAGACTTTGTAAGGAAAAAAGAGAAAAAAAGAAAAATCATCATTTTCCGCTAACTTGTGACAAAAAATAAAAAGTTCTATGAACTCACTATGCCCATCAGCGAATACCTTAGGGTGTCTACTTTCCGAAATGGGGTCATTTGTGGGGGTTTTCTACTGTTTGGGCATTGTAGAACCTCAGGAATCATGACAGGTGCTCAGAAAGTCAGAGCTGCTTCAAAAAGCGGAAATTCACATTTTTGTACCATAGTTTGTAAATGCTATAACTTTTACCCAAACCATTTTTTTTTTGCCCAAACATTTTTTTTTTTTATCAAAGACATGTAGAACAATAAATTTGGCGAAAAATTTATATATGGATGTCGTTTTTTTTGCAAAATTTTTCAGCTGAAAGTGAAAAATTTCATTTTTTTGCAAAAAAATTGTTACATTTTGATTAACAAAAAAAGTAAAAATGCCAGCAGCAATGAAATACCACCAAATGAAAGCTCTATTAGTGAGAAGAAAAGGAGGTAAAATTCATTTGTATGGTAAGTTGCATGACCGAGCGATAAACGGTGAAAGGAGTGTAGTGCCGAAGTGTAAAAAGTGCTCTGGTCATGAAGGGGGTTTCACCTAGCGGGGCTGAAGTGGTTAATTGTGCTTCTCTGTCTTTAACCATCTCCCGTCACACTAGTGCCGAAAGGCGTCAGTGCGGCGGCTCTCCCAGGTCACACCAACGCCGAAAGGAGTCATCTCGCGTGAGCCGAGATTTACTGTGAACGAGCGCTCACAGGAGCGCGCGTTCACGGGATCGCAAGGTAAACAAGTTGATCTACAGCCTGCCAGCGGCGATAATTCGCTGCCAGGCTGTAGATGCAATTTTTTTAACCCCAGAAAGGTATATTAGACTGTTTTGTTAACAGCGTCTGATATACCTGCTACCTGGTCCTCTGGTGGTCCCTTTTGCTTGGATCGACCACCAGAGGACATAGGCAGCTCTGTAAGTAGCACCAAGCACCACACTACCCTACACACACACCCCCTGTCACTTATTAACCCCTGATCACCCCATATAGACTCCCTGATCACCCCCCTGTCATTGATCACCCCCCTGTAAGGCTCCATTCAGACGTCCGTATGTGTTTTCCGGATCCGCAGATCCACAAAACACGGGCACCGGCAATGTGCTTTTTTTCTTGTCAGCAATTGCGGACAAGAATAGGACATGTTAACGCAACAAAGTCTCATATTCCACTAACTTGTGACAAAAAATAAAATCTTACATGAACTCACCATACCCTTCACGGAATCCAAATGCGTAAAAATGCCCTGTGAAATCCTACTCATTGGAATTTGGGCCCCTTTGCGCATCTTGGCTGCAAAAAAGTGTCACACATGTGGTATCGCCGTACTCAGGAGAAGTAGGGCAATGTGTTTTGGGGTGTATTTTTACATATATCCATGCTGGTTGAGAGAAATATCTCTAAATTGACAACTTTGTAAAAAAAATTTTTAAAAAGTTGTCATTTACCGAGATATTTCTCACACACAGTATGGGTATATGTAAAAATACACCCCAAAACACATTTCCCTACTTTTCCTGAGTACGGCGATACCACATGTGTGACACTTTTTTTGCAGCCAAGTTGAGCAAAGGGGCCCAAATTCCAATGAGTACCTTTTAGGAGGGCATTTTTAGACATTTGGATTCCAGACTTCTCACGCTTTAGGGCCCCTAAAATGCCAGGGCAGTATAAATACCCCACAAGTGACCCCATTTTGGAAAGAAGACACCCCAAGGTATTCCGTGAGGGGCATAGCGAGTTCATGTAAAATTTTATTTTTTGTCACAAGTTAGTGGAATATGAGACTTTGTAAGAAAAAAAAAAAATAGAAAAACTTCCGCTAACTTGTGCCCAAAAATAAATAAAAAAATAGGACTTTTTTTCGTGAGGGGCATGGTGAGTTCATGTAAAAAGTTAGTGGAATGAGATTTTGTAAGAAAAAAAAAAAAAAAGTTTACGCTAACTTGTGCCAAACAAAAAAAAATATAAAAATTCTAGGAACTCGTCATGCCCCTCACTGAATACCTTGTCTTCTTTCCAAAATGGGGTCACTTGTTGGGTATTTATACTATCCTGGCATTCTAGCACCTCAGGAAACATGACAGGTGCTCAGAAAGTCAGAGCTGCTTCAAAATGCGGAAATTCACATTTTTGTACCATAGTTTGTAAACGCTATAACTTTTGCTCAAACCAATAAATATACACTTATTGGATTTTTTTTTTATCAAAGACACGTAGCACAATAAATTCTGACAAACTTGTATAGAAATGTAATTATATTTGAACAATTTAACCAGATAAAGTTGAAAATACACTTTTTTTTTGAAGATTGCGGCCTATTTTGATTAGTATCGGAAAAACGAAAAATCTTACCAGCAATCAACTACCAAAAGAAAGCTGTATTTGTGAGAAGAAAAGGAGGTAAAATTCATTTGGGTGCCAAGTTGCATGACCGAGCAATAAACCGTTAAAGTAGTGAAGTGGCGATTTGTAAAAAAGGGCCTGGTCACTAGGGGGGTATAAACCTGTGGTCCTTAAGTGGTTAAGTTCCAGAAAACAGACTTGCAAACCATTCTATACTATGTATGTGACTGCAGTGGCATAGCTAGAAATGACTGAGGCCCACATAAAATTTTTGAACTGGGTTGCCTGCCAACTTCTTTGCAACCCCCTCCTACCGTGCAACCATCACTCCTATGGCTAAGGCTACTTTCACACTCACGTTTTGGATTTCTGTTTGTGAGATCTGTCATGGGCTCTCACAAGCGGTCCAAAACGGATCGTTTTTTTGCCCCAATGCATTCTGAATGGAAAAGGATCCGCTCAGAATGCATTCGTTTGCCTCCATTCCGCTCTGGAGGCGGACACCAAAACGCTGCCTGCCTGCCTTTTTGCTGTCCGCTTGACGAAACTGAGCCAAACGGATCCGTCCTGGCACACAATGTAAGTCAATGGGGACTGTAAGAAGGAACAAGGAGCTGTCATTGACGGAACATATGTGTCACCGAGGTTCCTGGTGAGGTAAAGCCAATCCGGGCCGGTTCTTATTGGGAGCAGCCAAAGAGCAGGGTGGGTGGCTGTTCCCCACGGTTCCAGGCCGGGTTTTGGCTGGGATATAAAAACCCAGCCAGCATGTTCAGGTGGTGTGGATTACCCTCCATCTGCTAGTGGAGTGCTGGCAGTCTGGGTGTTGGAGCTTGAATGTTTGGGCCTGGACTAGGCCTGCTACATTGTTTGTGGACAAAAGCACATGGACTATTGCTTCCTTCAAGGACTTATGTGCTGCAGCCTGGTGTGAACAAACACCAGACTCAAGGTGACTGTTTTTTCTTGAATCCCCACAGGACTGATCCGTTTTCTGACACAATCTGGCACAATAGAAAACTGATCCATCACCCATTGACTTTTAATGGAGTTCATGACGGATCCGTCTTGGCTATGTTACAGATAATACAAACGGATCAGTTCATGACGGATGCATTCGGTTGTATTATTGTAATGGATTAGTATTTGCAGATCCATGGTGGATCCACCCAAAACGCAAGTGTGAAAGTAGCCTTATTAAGATCACTCCCTCAGACGAGGCCCGGCAGCCACTTCGTCCATTTCCTATAGTGTCTCTGTGTATAATATTTTATAATATTGTTGAGGGGCCCTGATAATAAGATCTCCTCCTGCTGGGTGGGCCCCAAGCAGCCGCTTCCCTATAGCTACACCCCTGTGTGACTGTGTACATTATGCCAAATATTTGGAAAATGGAGGGGTTCCAAATTAAAGACCCAGGCAAGGTCTATTCCTCTTGGAGCCAGAATGTGGGTAGTAGCAGCATCAGCTATCTGACTAAAAGTAGTAGTAGGACACAGTTCTCCCTTATCATTGAGAATAAAGCATGAGATTGTGGATTGGATGGCTCACTCCTCCTCTAAGTCACAGAAAGATGTCATGGAGGTGACTTCCAAGTCTGACACTGTCCCTTGGAGTCAGGGGTCACAGCATTCCTCCTGCTCATCCTCCTTAAAGTCCCAGAGAAGCCTTTCAGTGCCATACTCTGTCTTCACTGCCCCTTTCTATTGGAGCGCCTTCTTTTTTCCTAAGAAGAGGCAACAAAATCCCACCACGCCCTATGGTATATAGTCAAATGAGTCTACCTGTTAATGACTTGTGTGAGAGTAGTCAGCTTTTGGATTGCCCTAAGTAGTGATGGACGAACATGTGCCGGGACGATTCGCGAACGCGCGTTCAAATGTTCGTGAACTGCGCGTTCGCGACTGGCCCTAATCACTTTAATGGCAGGAGAACCTGAAAAACCTTCAGGTCATATTTTCAGCCAGCAAACACTTACTAGAAGAACACAAATAGTCCCACAATATGGACAGTGTTATACCAGAGGGGGGATCATTGGCAAAAATTCCCACCAAAAATATGTATTTTAATCAATCAGGGGACATTTTTTATGCTTAAAGGGGTTGTCCGGGTTCAGAGCTGAACCCGGACATACCGTTATTTTCACCCCGGCAGCCCTCCTGAGCCTGGCATCGGAGCATCTCATGCTCCGATGCGCTCCCGTGCCCTGCGCTAGATCGCGCAGGGCACAGGCTCTTGGTGTTTACAATAACACACTGCCGGGCGGTAACTTCCGCCCAGCAGTGTGTTCGGTGACGTCACCGGCTCTGAGGGGCGGGCTTTAGCTCTGCCCTAGCCGTTTTACTGGCTAGGGCAGAGCCAAATCCCGCCCATCAGTGCCGGTGACGTCACCGGGGTTCCTGTCAGCCCCATAGAGAGCCCCGGTATGTCACCGGAACTCAGAAAAATGCCTTTGCCCTGCGCGATTTAGCGCAGGGCAAAGGAGAGCATCGGAGCATGAACTGCTCCGATGCTCATGTCAGGGGGGCTGCCGGGGTGAAAATGGAGGGATGTCCAGGTTCAGCTCTGAACCTGGACAACCCCTTTAAAGGGAAACTCTCAAAAATGTGCCCTGCTGTAGCCTAGAAAAATTCTATTTCCTATCGGTTTGATGTATACAAATGTGCAGCACTCCACGTTTTTTCTACCATGGAACTGTATGGAGAACGGACGCCACTGTACGGCATCAGTCTGAGGCATCTGCTAATGCATACATTTTTGGTATGCATTAAATGGATGGCAAAAATAGGATGTGAACCTAGCCCTAGTGTCAGAATAAGCAGCAGTACACAGCGGAGCAGCGTGGCGGTGAGGGAAGGCCGCCATGTACTGACAGAGCGCTACCTGGTCCTGGTGGTCAGGGATGAGGACTGTGCTTTGCAAGGATCATTTTCTACAGGGAAATACAGGGCACAGTATAATACACTAGAATATATAAAATATAAAGATATTATCCCTACCCCCAAATAATACAATTATGTGATCATTTATTATATAGAAATTCATCTATGTTAGGTGTATTTCTGACACAGATTGGGGCACAAAAGGTCCTTAGCACCACAATCTGCATATTTTTACCGCTCATGCCAGGTCTAAAAAAGGATGGCGTGGGCAGGAAAAGGGATACCGTTATGACCAGTGGCGTACCTACCATATAGGCAGACCACGCAGCTGCTATGGGGCCCGTGAGGAAGTGGGGCCCGCAGTGGAGGAGAGGCCCCGCCCCTTCTATCTTCCTAACTGTCTCCCGTCTGCTAGCCCCGCCTCCTAGCCCCGCCTCCCGTCGGCTAGCTCCGCCTCCCGCCTGTTAGCTCCATTATGCCTGATTCCTCTCTGGATTGCCACTACCCCACCAGTAATGAAGTAAGTGACCACTTGTAGATGAGGGGGGAGTCACTCAGCTTTCCCAGGCTATTCCTCTGCACATATGTCATTCAGAACAGGAGGAAAGCTGGGTGCCATTATGTAATGTGACTCGGCTTTCCTGATGTCCTGCATGGCACAAGTGCAGAGGCATGAGAAGATATGAGGGGAGGTGGGAGTTGTGTTACTTTCTCATGTCTCTCCACATGTGCCATGCAGGGCAGCAGAAAAGCTGGGTGCTATTACATCATGCAATGTCCCTCAGATTTCCTGCTATCCTGCAAGGCATAAATGCAGATAATAAGAACATGGTAAGGCAGGGGGGAGGGGTTCACCCAGCTTTCCCAGAGACTCCTGTCTCTGCACATGTGTCATGCAGGATAGCGAGTAATGTCACTGTCTCCCAGCTGTCCTGCATGACACAGAGGATGGGGGAAGGGGGCACTCACTTCCTCAAACTTTTCTCATGTCTCTGCGCATGTGCCATGCTGGACAGCAGGAAAGTTGGGTGGTATTTAGAGATGAGCGAACTTCTGTTTTAAGTTCGGCGTCTAAAGTTCGGGTTTGGATTAGCGGAGAATCCCGATCTGGAACCGGATATGGATTCCGACTTCCGTTGTGGTCCGTGGTAGCGGAATCAATAATCGGCCATTATTGATTCCGCTACCACGGACCACAACGGAAGTCGGAATCCATATCCGGTTCCAGATCGGGATTCTCCGCTAATCCAAACCCGAACTTTAGACGCCGAACTTAAAACAGAGGTTCGCTCATCTCTAGTGGTATTACATCATGTAACGCCCCAGATTCTTGTCAATATATGCTGAACACCGCCGGGAACTATCAGATCCCATTCTCTATAAGGCGACTTTCACACTTGCGGCAGGACGGATCCAACAGGCTGTTCACCCTGTCGGATCCGTCCTGTGGCTATTTCGCGCGACCGCCGCTCTGTCCCCATTGACTATAACAGGGGCGGAGCTCTGGCGCAGCATGGCGGTGCACGGCGAAAGCCGCCGGACTAAAAGGTACTGCATGTCTGACTTTTTAGTCCGGCGACTTTCGCCGTGCACCATATAGTCAATGGGGATGGAGCGGCGGTCAGGCGGCACGGCGAAATAGCCACAGGATGGATCCGACATGGTGAACAGCCTGTCGGATCCGTCCTGCCGCAAGTGTGAAAGTAGCCTAATGGGTCTGTTGGGATCCGGCATGAGTACTGCCATTTTGTAGAACAAAATACTTCTGCATGAGGTGGGGCAGGGGAGAAGTTAGGGAGGGAAGTAAGAGGAGCCCGGGCGTATAGTAGGAGGGACTAGGAACGGGCATGGGGGCCCAATCTAAATTCTTGCTATGGGGCCCAATGATTTCTGTGTACGCCCCTGGTTATGACCATCTAGTTATTGGATACCACCGCCATACATTGACCGGATAACACCAATATACCGTGACCGGATAAAAGGGTATAAGAGGGCATAGTACAGGGAATGACAAGGGCACTGCACAGGGTGTGGTAAGAGGGCACAATGCAGGGTATAAGGGGGCACAGTCACATGACCCTGTGACATTAGAAGGTCCTTATGGTGAATGCGGTTCATACGCCACCATAATTAGAGTCAAAGGAGTGAGACAGGGGTGCGATTATGTGGCTAGAGATAAAAAAAAAATGTAACTGTCGTCCAGTACAGGCCCTATAAATTAGGCAATAGGCATTCACCTGACAGCAAAGAACTTTGAATTATGTGGCTGGAGGTACATTAGGCGGTCACAGGATAAAAATGCAACAGTCGGCCAGCACAGACCCTACAAATTAGGCAATAGGCATTCACCTGACAACAAAGAACTTTGGATTCTGTGGCTGGAGGTACATTAAGCAGTCACAGGATAAATATGTGACTGTTGGCCAGTATAGGCCCCAAATATTTGGCAATAGGCATTCACCTGACAGAAAAGAACTTTGGAATCTGTGGCTGGAGGTACATTAGGCGATCACAGGATAAATATGTAACTGTCGGCTAGTATAGACCCCAAAAATTAGGCATTTAACCAACATAAAAGGCCTTTTATGCCGCTGTATATACATAAGGCAAGGACCATTTTTTGTTCTGCGTGGTGGCAGATGTGTGGACTGGCATGAGGAAATTCAATTACATGTGGTCATCACAGGTGTTAAATTCCTCCGAGATCCATGCCTCAGTCACAATCCCCCCTGCTGCTCTAAACATCCTTTCGGACAGGACACTCGACGAGGAGCAAGCCAAGAGTTCCATGGCAAATTGTGCCAGCTCTGGTCACAGGTCAAGCCTGCACATCCAGTAGTCAAGGCGTTCCTCGCTTCTCAGAGCGTCAACAGTGGCCATTAACCCAATGTAGTCAGACACCTGTCCGTCTAGGCGTTCCCTGAGGCTGATCCGGAGGGCGGCTGTCAATGGGTTGGCTGCAAGAATGATCTCATATCCTAAGTGACCAACACATCTTCAAACCGCCCTCTTTTTGCAGGCGCGGTAGGATTGGTACCCGCACCCATTCCGCTGTGGGTTAAAATTCCTCTGCAAGTGCCCGCAACAGCAGAATGCAGCATCTCTCGCACCAAGGCATGGAAATGCTGCATTCTGAAAGCCCTCTGTGATGCTGGTAACATGTCTGCCATTTTGTGTTTGTACCCGGGGTCTAAGTACTATTCCACCCAGTACAGGTCCTTCACCTTTATGCTTTTTATACGGGGTCCCTTTTCAAACACTGGAGCATGAAGGCCTCCATTTGCACTAAATTGGAATCAGTGGAGCGCCCTGGCTCCTGCTCATCGCCCAGGAGAATTTTGTCGTCCTCGGTTTCCTCCCCCCAGCCACGGACAACAGGGATTCCTGAAAAGTTTAAAGTCCACCTCAAAGTCTGCTCTTCTTGCTCCTCCTCCTCCTCCTCCAGCCACAACCTTCTCTGACTCCTCTTCAGACTCCTGCTGACTTGTCTCAGATGGAGTAGCATATATCAAGGGGATAAAAACAGAACTTTATCACCTACTGACTCCAATTAGGATAATGGAAATCAACACCTTTGACCCAATGCTGGGTATAATTACCAGATGTTTATTCAGTTACATATTTATTCCCAGAATTTTTGTACAGTCACTCAGAATTGAGAAAGCTCGTTGGAAGAACGAGTGAAACGTTTTCAAGAAATCTACAGTACGTCCAGTTGCCTTGATTTATTCTTTACAGATATACCATGACCTGGATAAACGAGAACCTTCACAGACAGAACTGGATCGCACATTCACAATGCTATGCTTTGATCTAATTTAGCTCGCTTCTCAGCGCCATATTAAAGTGTACAGCCCCCCATACTACATGCTGTACAAGAGGCATTAGTGTGCATTTTGATCAAAAGGCATAAGCTCACCACGCCAAGGTAGCCTCTTTGAGTGGGACCTAATCTGACAAAAAGGCGCAGCACAATGGTGTGACAAAGCAGCACCGCCCTAGCAGGAGTCAAACAGCAACCCTGCTGTCTGACAATGCCACCCATGGCACTGGACCCCACCAACCCACCAGCATAGCGCCACAAAAACAAAGGCCACCATGCAGTACTGTACCATGTGAACAGTTGTCTAACAAAAAATTGTCCATTGCTATCAGGAGCTACAGGTCAATTACCACTTATATGCAGACTTCTGCAAAATTAAAACCACATGTGCTGAATGGGAGGAGTGCTGTTACCAATAATAAAGAACAAAAATTCAAATTGCATATATCAATCAGTATTTGGCGGAAACAGGTTTATAGCACCCCTCAATCAGGATTTTGTGGAAGGTATATCGCAGCCCTTAAGCAGGTTTTTTTGGGGCAACAGGTATATACACCCATTGCAATTAGTTACTCCAATAGCATTTGTCCCGTCGGCTGCACAATGCAAATACAAAATAATATAATTTCTATGTTAGAAAGTATATCATACCCCTCTATATTACACCTAATCGATAGCACACCTATACCAGTCCTTAAAAGGACTTTTGTGGCCCTATTAGCTAGCGTTTGGTGTAACTAACTGTCCCTGCTCCAAAATGCAACCTCTCCCTACACTGGCAAAACACAATGTAAAATGGCTGCCAGATTGGGTTCTGTTATAGGGTTGCAGGCTGTCCTGTCCCACCTGATTGATGTGTCATGGGTCAAAGTTTGGCGCCATGCAAAAAAATATGGGGAGTGCGAATATCGCCATATGTTGGGTGAATCGCGAACGAGCAAAGTTCGCCGCAAAACGACCGCCGGGTGAACCTCAAGGCCATATCTAGCCCTGAGGATGAGGTTCAGGAGGAGGTAGTGGACCCCACGCACAGCTATGTTGGTGCTGGTAATAATGGCACCCGTAATCATGCTATTGGTGGTAGTTGCAGAAACTGTGACAGTTGGGGCAATTATAGAGCAGGGATTCAGGAGGAGGGCCAAAAAGCTCACCATGATGTATCACAGTCTGATAAAAGTGGCAGGGAGGTTGAGAACTACGATGATGGTGTGTTAGACAGGACCTGGGTGGGGTACTAAGGAGGAAGTAACATCAGAGGAGGAGAGCAGTGGCAGCGGCAGCAATAAAGAGCAAAGACAACATATGGCCAGAACCTCCCAAGATACTGCACTGTGGTTGCATAGACCCCAAATATGCCAGAGCTAAGCCAAGCTCCGCTGCCTCTAGCTCTGCGTGAGTGTCTCGGTCTGGTAGTTTTTCTCCATGCTGCTAGAAAAGAGTCCAAGTTCTACAAGAGTAAACTGGCAAAGCAGCAACCCAGCGGCCAAGTCTTTTTAACCCCTCCAAGATTGTGTCAGTCTGGCTCCCACACTATGCACTTATCTGCTTGCTCCACCTCCTCCTCCATGGACATACTCCCGTCCCCAACAGCAGCATGGCACAGCATCACCCCACTCCTTCACATCTTGTGTGAAGTCAAGCGTTGCCATGCGGTGTTGGAGCGAATTGGCTTGGGCAAGAGTTGTTACACAGGTGAGCAGTTAAAGACATCAACCTGGAAACATCCCACTGGCTATAACCCCACCAACTCCAACTGGGCAATGGTTAGCAATAGAGTTTAGCAGACACCTGGACCTCATTGAAGTCAATGGTGACCTGAACTTTTGAGCACTAAAATGGCTCTAAAAAAAAAAAAAAAAAAAAATTATGAAAAGGGCTAGAGGGCTGCAAATGGCAGCAAAATGTGGTTAAGAGCATGGCAAGTGCTCTGCAAACAAATGTAGATAGGGGAATGACTTAAAATAACAAAATACGTAAAAATAAAAAAAAAATACAAATAAAAAAAATCTTGATCTAGGAGGAGGAGGTCCATATGGAGTAGGAGTTTGAGGAGGCGGTGGATGTGGCGATGTAGGTGGAAGCGGCGGTGGAGGAGGTAGCCAACACTGGTTTTTGAATTAGTTTTTTTTTTTTTTTTTTTAAATTAGGGTAGACCCCAAAACATTGGGAAATATAACCTGTGATAACCCCCTCCAGCCATGCTAAACAAACGTTCAGACAATACACTGGCTGCAGGGCAGGCCTGCACCTCCAAGGTGTAAAGAGCAAGCTCAGGCCATGTGCCCAATTTGGAGACCCAGAAGTTGAAGTAGCAGACCCCTCAGTTAGTACGTGTAGACGTGTGCACACATACTGCTCAACCATGTCGCACGTCCCCGTGACGTCCACGATCCAATTGGATATCTTCTCTATCAACTTTCGATGTTCTTTTCTGCGCCTACCATGTTGATCACGGGTATTGGGGAATCAGGGTTCCAGGCCGGAGAGGGAGCCTGAGAAAGGGCTACCACATCCAAGGGAGCTCAATGGATGAAATTTGAGTGGAACTGTGGGACAAAATTATTGAAGCCGAAGCTTCCAAGAAAAGTAGGGGGTGCGTGGCAATCACCCAACCCCGATTTGGGGAGGTAGTGACGATAAATAACAATACAGGACTCTTAAGATGCCCTGTTATTGGAATCATTAATACAAATTACAGGGAATGTCAATGGGGTATTTTGGATTTGAAAACGTTAGACAGGAGAAGCCCTGCTGCCGCTTTGTTGACTCTAGAAAACTTCTGCCTGATCGCACGTCCCTGTGACGTCCACGATCCAATTGCATATCTTCTCTATCAACTATTGATGTTCTTTTCTGCACCTACCATGTTGATCATGGTTAGCGGCGATTCAGGGTTCCACGCTGGAGAGGGAGCGCGAGAAAGGCATACCACATCCAAGGGAGGTCAATGGCTGAAATGTGATAGAGAGGAAATGTGGGGCAAGTTGTTAAAGCGGAAGGATCGAATGAAAGGAGGTGGCGCGCATCAATTAAAGTGACATTTTAGTCCCTGTCACCTATGCAGAGCAGGGGGTTTTCATCGCCAGAAATGGGTTAATGTCACCTACCAATGGAACAGATTTAAAATTTCGGTCCCTGTCACCTATGCAGAGCAGGAGTTGATTCACGGCAAAACTGTGTTAATGTCACCCACCAATTGACCGAAGATTTTACAAAAATTAGGTCCCTGTCACCTATGCAGATCAGGGGTTTGTAGACGGCAAAATTGGTAAAATGTCACCTGACAATATAACAAGATTTTTTTTTATTTATGTCCCTGTCACCTATGCCGAGCAGGGGTTTATTCATGGCAAAAATGGTAAAATGTCACCCAAGAATATAACACTTTTGCACCCTGCTCCCTCTTTTGCTGTGCTGGTGCCTTGTTGCGACCACCGCCTCTTCCTCCGAACTAGACAAGTCACTCGCATGACCTTGATTCCATGTGGTCTAGTATCTCATCATCCTCCACATCATCTTCCACCCACTCTTTACCCCCGCCCTTCTTGTCTGTCTGCAGATTGCAGAAAGACGCAGCAGTTGGCACCTGTGTTTTGTTATCAGAGACATGCTGCGGTGGTCCTCCCATGTACTCATCCTGAAACATAAGTGGTTGGGCATCGGTGCACTCAATCTCTTACACTTCTGGGGCAGGACTATGTGGATGGCCCTGGGAAACCCTGCTAGCAGAGTCATAAAAAAAAAAAAACAGAAGAGACTGCTGCATGACTTGGGGCTCAGACTGCTTGGCTGATTTGCAAGGGGGTGAGGTGAAAGACTGATGGCCATGGGCTGCAGGTGTCAACTCTTATCTTTCAGCAGGAGACTGAGTGGGAGACAACGTGAAAGAACTGAAGGCGCCGTCAGCCACCCAATCTACTATAGCCTGTACTTGTTCTGGCCTCACCATTTGTAGAGCCGCATTCGGCCTCACCAAATAACGCTGAAGGTTTTGTCGCCTACTCACACCTGAGGAAAGTGTTTCACTTGAGCGTGTAGCTGTCACAGATAGACCACGTCCTCTTTCTGCAACAGGAGTTTCACCAGCAGCACCACAACCAGGGCCACGTCCCTTATTTGACGCTCTCCTCATTCTTTGCGTTCACCCACCAAACAGATGGTTTATGCCAGGCGACAATGTAACTGCCAATAGTCAACAATTAAGTTCACTGAGAGTAAGGCTGGTAAGCCGGTGTCATAAAGCGGAAAAATGTATTGAGGTCACACAGTAGTGTGACGAGGCGAATTTTATACAATTACTTCAGTCACAAAAAATGCTAATTTGTCAACCAACAATGTAAATGCAGTATTGACTGTATGTATTTGACTGTCACAAATGTATTATCTTGCCCAAAATGGGTGTTTTTTTTAAACTCAGAATATAACAGCAGTATCTGACGCTTGTATTTGACTGACAAATGCAGCAAAGGACCGAGATGTAGGGTCTTGCACAAAATGGGTGTTTTTTTAAACCCAGAATATAACTGCAGTATCCAACGCTTGTATTGGACTGTCAGAAATGCAGCAAAGGCCGCAAATTTATTATCTTGCTCAAAATGGGCGTTTTTTTTAAATACCAGAATATAACTGCAGTATCTAACGCTTGCATTTTACTGTGACAAATGCAGCAAAGGCCCCAGATGTAGGGTCTTGCACAAAATTGGTGTTTTTTTAAACCCAGAATATAACTGCAGTATTTAAAGTTTGCATTTGACTGTCAGAAATGCAACAAAGGCCGCAAATGTATTATCTAGCCCAAAATGGGTGTTTTTTTAACACCAGATTATAACAGCAGTATTATTGGACTGTCAGAAATGCAACAAAGGCCACAAATGTATTATCTTCCCCAAAATGGTTGTTTTTTATACCAGACTATAACAGCAATATCTAACGCTTGTATTGGACTGTCAGAAATGCAGCAAAGGCCGCAAGTGCATTATCTTGCGCAAAATGGTTGTTTTTTTAATACCTGCCCTATAAAAAACACACCAGTTCTCGGTTTGCTTTTCACAAGAAGCATTGCCTGATGTGAATGATGCTTCGCACAAAAGAGCTCTCAGAAGACCTACGATTAAGAATTGTTGACTTGTATAAAGCTGGAAAGGGTTATAAAAGTATCTCCAACAGTCCTTGCTGTTCATCAGTTGACGGTAAGACAAATTGTCTATAAATGGAGAAAGTTCAGCACTGCTGCTACTCTCCCTAGGAGAGGCCATCCTGTAAAGATAACTGCAAGAGCACAGCGTAGACTACTCAATGAGGTGAAGAAGAATCCTAGAGTGTCAGCTAAAGACTTACAAAAGTCTCTAGCATATGCTAACTAAACATGCTTCACTAAAAATGAATGGATTTCATAGGAGGATACCCCAGAGGAAGCCACTGCTGTCCAAAAAAAACATTGCTACACGTTTACAGTTTGCACAAGAGCACCTTGATGTTCCATAGCAGTACTGGCAAAATATTCTGTGGACAGATGAAACCAAAGTTAAGTTGTTTGGAAGAAACACACAACACTGTGTGGAGAAAAAGAGGCACAGCACACCAACATCAAAACCTCATCCCAACTGTGAAGTATGGTGGTGGGGGCATCATGGTTTGGGGCTGCTTCTCTGCATCAGGGCCTGGACGGATTGCTATCATCGAAGGAAAAATGAATTCCCAAGTTTATCAAGACATTTTGCAGGAAAACTTAAGGCCATCTGTCCACCAGCTGAAGCTCAACAGAAGATAGGTTTTGCAACAGGACAACGACCCAAAGCATAGAAGTAAATCAATAACAGAATGGCTTAAACAGAAGAAAATACGCCTTCTGGAGTGGCTCAGTCAGAGTCCTGACCTCAACCTGATTGAGATGCTGTGGCATGACCTCAAGAAAGCGATTCACACCAGACATCCAAAGAATATTGCTAAACTGAAACCGTTCTGTAAAGAGGAAAGGTCAAGAATTACTCCTGACCGTTGTGCACATCTGATCTGCAACTACAGGAAACGTTTGGTTGAAATTATTGCTGCCAAAGGAGGTTCAACCAGTTAATAAATCCAAGGGTTCACATACTTTTTCCACCTGCACTGTAAATGTTTACATGGTGTGTTCAATAAAAACATGGTAACATTTAATTATTTGTGTGTTATAAGTTTAAGCAGGCTGATTGTCTATTGTTGTGACTTAGATGAAGATCAGATCACATTTTATGACCAATTTGTGCAGAAATCCATATAATTCCAAAGGGTTCACATACTTTTTCTTGCAACTGTATATCACAACATACTGTACATTTAAAATGTAATTGCACAGTATTAACCCTTTCAAGTGAACTAAAGTAAGAAGTTGATGTTTTTGCAAAAGGGTAACATGGTAAATGTTCACAAATGTCCCGACTTCAACATACTCCTGCTCCTGGGCACTACACATAACTAATAGATAGCTGTGCTTTTAGACACATGCTATCAAAACAAAATGAGGGAATATTTTTCTTCCTCCGAAAGGGAGGCCAAATTATCAGGAACACTGTGTACACAGCTTGCCACATCTTTCAGCCACCACAGAGTCGTCAACCTCATGCAGCAGCAAAAGCAGCAGCCAATTCAGTCTTCTCAACATGATGAAATAGTTTTTTCATGTGCTGCACCAGACTGAGGCAAATCAGCATGCAGAAACCTTCCGTCACAGTGCCCAGGTTTAGGCCTACCTAGACTCTGTCTTGTTTCCGACGCATACCCTGTTCCCCGACTCTATGGGCTTCTGAGCAGGCAGACTAGAATAGTGTATGCTCTGTTTTTCTTTTCTTGCCCAGCCTCCAGTGTCATCTCAGAGAAGGTTTTCAACGCCAGGTGCATGATCACACACAATTTGATTAAGGTCCCAGCCTTAAAATCAATAAAAAGAATTTGAAAAGAAAGAAAGGTCCCAGCCTAGATTTTGGAGGATTTTTATACTCCTCCGGCTAAAGCCAATAAATAGATCTGGCCTTTCTGATTGTGCCTCATACTTCCACTGTTGCTGTCTGCGTGCCCATCATCATGTTCTGTACAGCTGCTACCACCATTTTGCCACTCACACCATATTGCTACTACTACTACTACTACTACTACTGTCTGCCTGCCTACATGTACAATATGGCTGTTGCTGCCACCTCCACATCTACTACTTCTTGCTGCTATTCCCATACTGCCACCACTAGCTGTTGCCTCACCCTCCCTCTTTTTAGGCCTCAGGATTCAGAGACAAACAGATCCCTATGTGAATTGCTGCAAGATCTACAGCAAGAATGAAAACAGAGACAGGATTGGAATCTGGTATATTTGTATGTTTTAGTACTGCGCGATACCTCCTATTCCCTTTCTGAGTTGCAGGTATCAGAAGAAGACAACAATAAAGTACACTTTGGCTATACACACAACGGATTGGTATTTTACCTTTTCCTGAATTCCCATCTATTCGTCTGTGTGTCGATTGTGTCTCCTTTCTTTCTGTTCCTGCGCCCAAGGTGAAGAGGATATTTAGGAGGCTGGACCCTATTCTAGTAGTTTTATGCTGGGCCTGCCCCGGCCGGTGGCAGTGCTCAGTTTCAAACTTGTCTCCCTTGCGCTCGCACGGAGCGCTTGTGTGACGTCACAGTTGGCGCTACAGATAGCTAGGAGGACCAAAAGGCGATCCAATTAGTTTCAAATAAGACGTTATTCTTCCTCTTGTCGGGTTGTAATAATTCAATTAAGAATTATTAATTATGGTCATAAAAATAATTAATCATAAAAAAAATGTATTTTATAAAATTTGTCATAAATTCTTAAAATCATGACCTGGTGAATTGTAGACAACCTAATTGATACAATTCACATCTGAGGCCGACTATTTCCTCAGATAAATAAGTTCTTTTTGACGTGAGATGACGTTAATGATAAAACATGTAGTTCTGCATTATACAATAATACACAGGTTTATAAAAATATGCAGATTTATTGGTTACAAGGTTATAAACATATATAAGTAAATAAACACAATGATACATGCAAATGAATATATATAGCGTTAATATAAAGCATTACAAGCTTAACAATACATGTGAGTGGAAATAACTTGTCACATTATAACCAAGCTATTATTAGGTTAGGATATCAAAGTAGGAACATAAGTTATACGTATATATATTACTTTTGTTCAGAGAAAACCTCATGATATCAGGATGGGCATGTCTAATCCTAGACATCAATATGGAATGCTAAATACATTCTTCCCCCCTCTAACCAACTACACATCACATGACTTCAGGCATGGGCAAATCCATTCAAGGATATAGCTTAGAAGAGATAACTGTATCCTTCCGCCCCATCCTGGACTATTTTCACATATATAACTTTGGTAAGACAATTAAGACAAATGACAGGGATATATGATCTTTGCTAGACCATATCTTAAATGGAAAGGATTTGAAATAAGTCTTTCCTGTGGGAAACCATCACTTAGCTTGGCGAAGAATGTTCTATCAATATATATATATATCTAAGCAATTATTTACTGTTTTGCTAGATTATGAGTCTTGATTCTTCTGCAGGTAGAATGAAGTCTCACAATATCCTAAAACTACATCTCAATATGGAGATGATCAATTAATTTAATTATGTATTTATTCACCAATCTAGATGGTATAATTTTACCCACACTATCAAATTAGTCTTAATAAAATGAAATATCATTTTCTGTATCTCTTACCAAGTCCTAGTAGAAATCTCACTTCTGCTCCTAGGAAAGCTGGGTGGTCCATCATAGCACATCTCACCATGGCTTCCATCTTGATAGACCCCTCTAGACTGCTTTACTTCTCTTTCCTCTCTTTCTTGTGTGGGTCTCTGTTCTCTGTCCTTTTCTCCCCCCCTGTGTATGGTTTATGAACACAAACTTATCAATTAGACACACCTTCCTAGTTGGAAGTTCCCAATCATAATCGGATGGGTTTGATCATTGATAAGAAATTACATCATAACCTTACCCAGAATGCACTTTTGCTACTGTTGTAATGTCACCTACTCATACCTAGGTGGCACTGCTGTGTAAGCTATTTGCATCCTAGTATAAAGGGTTAACTTCTGTAAGTCTGAATAAAGGTATCATATACAATTGACCTTAAAAGCTTTAATTCAAGGCTATAGGGATTAGATTTGACACTTGTAGCAATTAGAGACAGACCCCTAGGCGTCTGAGTGTTTCTTCCATTGTTTATTTGTACATCGTAAATAACTTTACTGTCTTTGTTTTCTCAGAGATATCAGTACCTCCTCTCATACCAAAGTAGTGAATAATTGTTACAAAACACACATCTTCACAGACACTCTTTTAGAGACAAAGATTCTCCTAATGAGAAATATATATAATATACTGGATACATGTTGTCTTTATAACATATAACAGTATAATATATATTATATGTCCTACTGATTGTCTTATGCTACGGACTAAGGCTTATTAAATGAATACATGAATACTATATATTTGCTTCATTGATAAATGCCTAATTGTATAGGTAATTATCACCAGCTGCATAGAGCTTATCTTTACCTCCCGTCATAAATTTATCAGTAGATAAGGAGGCCTCTTCTCAGACTGGTACATTCATGAGAAGAATAACACTAAAAAGTAGAAACCTTCGTGTGACCTTACTTTGGCCTTCTCAAGACATACAAAATTGTAACTATAGTGGAGCATGGCTCTTAAAGGTAATGAACATCCATCTTGACTAAAAATGAATTGGATATCAATGTATTTACCTATGAAAAGGCACGACACTCTGGGAAGTCCCTGATGAAGTATAACGGCTTATTCGAAACGTGTTGGGTCGCCTTTTGTTCCTCCTAGCTATCTGTAGCTCCAACTGTGACGTCACGAGCGCTCCGTGCGAGCGCGAGGGAGCCAAGTTTGAAACTGAGCACTGCCACCGGCCGGGGGCAGGCCCAGCATAAAACTACTAGAATAGGGTCCAAGAACAGAAAGAAAGGAGACACAATCGACACACAGGCAAATAGACAAGAATTCAGGAAAAGGTAAAATACCAATCCGTAGTGTGTATAGCCAACGTGTACTTTATTGTTGTCTTCTTCTGATACCTGCAACTCAGAAAGGGAATAGGAGGTATCGCGCAGTACTAAAACATACAAATATACTGGTCACTTGTGAAGCAGCAACGGCGGCGATACCGCTGCAGTACCACAGCGTTTTTTTTTTTTTATTAAAAAATACTAAGTGTAAGAGCGCCTCTGTAACAACAGCAGAAAGAATTGGAATCTGGATGAGCAACAAGACTGAGTCAGTAAGGTAAACTCCATTGAGGGCAATGCAGACTTTACTGCAGTATAGGGATTACACGCTACACACTTAAAGGGGTTATCCGACTTAAAAAAATATGTGTTAGGGCTGCTTTATACATCATTAAAGATACATTTCTAATGTACTCACTTTATTGATTTTGCACTGTTTCCACACTGCTGATTTGAGTCATGTGACCCCCGACGTCAAACCTTCTCTGGCACTGACGTCTCGTTTATAAGCTTCTCCCTGCTTGAGGGAGTGGCCCAGCTCTGTAAACCAGACGTCAGAGCCTTTGGTGCCCGCCCACTCCCTCTGGCTGCCGCGATCTCATTAGCATATCAATAGAGCAGCAGGGCTGTCATTACCATACACAGGGCTGACTGTGCAAAACAGAAGCTCCTGTGCTGCACTGAAAGAGTGTACAGCTCTGATTTGGAAAGGGTTACCCAGGTGCTGCCAGTCGCTGTATTGCTGTGATCCAGGAGCAGGAATTAAGGACAAGAAGCTCAGCCAATAAAAGGGAGAAGGCAAGTCAGGACTGCCAATCAGATAAAAGACCCGCCCTCCCTGCTGTTTACACTGGAGAGTAAAGACATGTGCTTCTGCCTGGGCTCTTAGATTTCCGGGGAGAGGAAGGTGGGGGTGACTGCATTGTGTATATTGTGTGTATGGAGGGGTGGGGGACACTGCATTGTGTGTATGGAGGGGTGGGGGACACTGCATTGTGTGTATAGGGTGGGGGAGGGGGACACTGCATTGTGTATATTGTGTGTATAGGGTGGGGGAGGGGGACACTGCATTGTGTATATTGTGTGTATGGAGGGGTGGGGGTGACTGCATTGTGTGTATGGAGGGGTGGGGGACACTGCATTGTGTGTATGGAGGGGGGTGACTGCATTGTGTATATTGTGTGTATGGAGGGGTGGGGGACACAGCATTGTCTATGGGGGGGGAGGGGGACAGTGACTACATAGTATATAGTCAACATAGATATGGCTGTAATATAGCTTAGATAGATATAGGTGTCATATATGACACCTATATCTATCTAAGCTATATTAGATACATACAGCTTAGATACACACAGCTGCCAGAGCTTAGATGGAGCTGCCATATATCTTAGATACATTGAGCTTAGATACACAGAGCTGCCATAGAGCTTAGATACACAGAGCTGCCATAGAGCTTAGATACACAGAGCTGCCATAGAGCTTAGATACACAGAGCTGCCATAGAGCTTAGATACACAGAGCTGCCATAGAGCTTAGATACACAGAGCTGCCATAGAGCTTAGATACACAGAGCTGCCATAGAGCTTAGATACACAGAGCTGCCATAGAGCTTAGATACACAGAGCTGCCATAGAGCTTAGATACACAGAGCTGCCATAGAGCTTAGATACACAGAGCTGCCATAGAGCTTAGATACACAGAGCTGCCATAGAGCTTAGATACACAGAGCTGCCATAGAGCTTAGATACACAGAGCCTGTGTTTCTGCAATGTGACAGAATGATCTGTCTGTGTGAGCTAGGAGATGATCATGTGACTGGTTTATGCAAAGTTAGGATGTGCAGAGCAGGGTGAGGGGAAGGTCAGATTGTTCACGCCGATAAATATTCATGAGGCAGAGCTCAGGCTTTGTTGTTATACGCCCCCTCAGCATTGTACTTCAGCATGTAAACACAGCAATAACAGAACCATGAAAAGGTGTAAATATGTGTTTTAACTTGATGAAATCTAGCTTAACCAAAATTATATGTATATCCAGATGGGTTTTAAGAGGTGTTTTTTTATTATTAACTCGGATAACCCCTTTAAGTAATGACTTCACCAATTATATCATTCAACCTGTACACCGCCATGTGAATTGCATGTGACTGCAGTTGCCAGACAGAAATTCGAGTGAAAAAGTCTTTAATCAAGCTAGCATATAGAAGGTGCCATGGATCTCAACTTTGTGTCTAGATTATTGTTGGATGTACTACAGACTTTTGTTCTTCTACCTCTGACTTGTTTTTATGACTTCTACTACACCATACTCTGGCCACTGAACTAATACACATGCTGCCAGGCACCCATGCAACCACCAACATCAAGGGAACCCTAAACTACCATCAGACAGGTGCCCGAAATACAATGAGTGCTCTGAGGGGAGAAAGGGTGCACCCTTCTCTCACTGCTTTGGATCTAGGGAGCAACAGTCTGTAGGCAAACCACTGTGATGCATCCTATAGCCAGAGCCATTCACATCCTCCCCTGCTGCCCCTCAAGAGCTTGCTGCACATGCAAAACAATAGACACATCAGTGGAACTGATCAACCTCATAAGTCAGTGGAGTCCATCAGGTGCTACTAGTGTCTGTTGTGTATGGATTTGGCACTGTATCGTGGTTTCTCATAATGCAGATATAAACAAGTCAAGTCCATATAAAAATTGCAATGTCAACATAATCAAGTTTCATTATAGCCCCCATAGGTTTGTATCATCCTTTACCAGCTGTGAGCACCATTTTAATGACTAACAACCTTGGTAGAGAGAAGCTATAGCTAGTACTTATTACACAAAGTAATAATTACATCTTAGGCAAGCACCACTATTCTCCTAATAAAGCAACCAAAGCCGTTTAACCTGTTTTTCTATAAACCGTGCCAGGAAAATAAGTTATTTTCTTAATCTTCATGATTGCTTAAAGGGACTCTGTCATCTCATTTTCGGTTATAGAGCTGCGGCCATGCACGGCTAGATCGCCACTAACATGTCCGCAATATACCGGTCCTATAGGGCTGTGTGCTTTTATTTAGTAAACAAAAAATGATTTTAGAGATATGTAAATGAGCCTTGTAAAGAGCCCAAGGGGCTGCACTAAACTTCCTGGTGCCCAGCCACGCCACCCTGTGAAGGAGCCCAGCACCGCCTATGTCCTCCGAAACTCCTCTTGTCACAGTTAGATTGCCGTAATCTCGCAATGCGCGATCTCGCTTCTCTATGTGGTAATGCTATAGTTTTGTGGTAAGTTGCCTGCCATGTATGTAGGAATTCTAAGTCTCAGTAGGGCATGGGCACTTGCATTCGCGGAGGAAAGCCCCTGGTTCCTGGCTTAGGGGACGGTCGCAACTAAGATGGCTGTGACCTTTATAGCTACGCCACTTAATTGTGGCAGCGGCTACACAAGTATATCTACCAGACTATAAGGCGCACCCCAGGTTTAGAAAAATACTTTCTAGGTCCTCTTTGAAAATAATGTGCTCTGCTGGTGTTTTATTGAAGTGGAGGGGGTAGTAACTACAGGGTGTAGTGTGGAAGGGGGGATTGTTTGGGTCAGCTCCTGTAACCCTTACTGTGTCCTCTATTGACCATTGTAACTAGTAATGCTGTACGGAGATCAACAAAAATAGTACAGATCACCCACAAAAAAATGAGTCCACGCAAAGCTTTTTTTGCACGATTACAAAAAAGTTATAGGAGTCAGAATATGGGGATGAAAAGAAAAAATCATTAAGATTTTTTTTTCAATATTAAAATGCAAGTAAAAATATACATATGTGGTATTGCCGTAATCCTACTGTTTTGGAGAATAAAAGTAATAGGTCAGTTTTTCAGCATAGGGAATGCCATAAAAACAAAACCCATCAAACTGTTGAGGAATAGTTGTTTTTTTTCCAATTTCACCCGATTTGGAATTTTTTTCCAGCTCACCACTACATTATATGCAATATTAAATTGTGGAGTTACAAAGCGCAACTTGTCTCAAAAAAAAAAAAAAAAACAAGCCCACATACGGCTATGTGAACGGAAAAAAAAAAATAATAATTACATCCCCAGAAAGGCGATAGTAAAAAAAAAAAAAAAAAAGGCTCAAATGGTAAGCTGAGAAAGCACCAAAACAAGGCTTTCCTAACCTGATAATACCAGGCTGCTACTACTTTGTCATATTTGACTGATTATGGAAAATAGGGACAACCCCAGATTTTGTTTTAAAACAAATAAATCTATGAAAAATATGTGGGGTGTCAAAACAAAAAAAAAAAAACTAGTAAACAATACTGTGCTGACTCCTCTCAGGATGGAAACAAGCCAATGAGACTCATAGTAACTATACCCTCTTTCTGCACAGGTCAGAGATGCAGCGCATCTAAGGCTATATTCACACAGTCATATTCAACAGTGAAAAACAGATGTCATACATGAATTTTAAGAACAATGGTAGTTTTGTTGCAGAATTTTTTACGACTGAAAATCAGTAACATTGATTTCAATGGGGAGGCAATAACATGGATTTCTACAAGCCTCATTCAGGTGAATAGAATTGATTCTCAGCTACCGAAAATTATGCAACAAAGTCTGCAGAGTGTGAAGGTGCCCTAATAGCACAATAGAAAAGCTGTCTCCACCTCCTTCTCTATAGTTAGAGTGAAGTGTGGGATCTGCATGAGGCTACAGTAGAAAAAGATGACAGCTACTGTATGCATGCACAGGTTGAGAGAAGGAACAGAAAACTGAAATGTGGAAAAAAATCATACCTCTGTTGAGCAGGGAAGAAATAATACCATAAAAAAAATATACTAATTGAAATGATACTGACAATAGGAAAACTAGTCCAGCAATAGCACACCCACTACCAGACTGGGAGCCAGCTGCAAGACTGGGCAAGACAACCTTACCCTGTGATATCCCTAGTGAACTAGGGTCCTATCTGATCCCTCTGCCCACTAGGTTTTAGCATCTCTATGTAGAGTGAGCTAAATCCTAGTGGTCAGAATGACATGGTCAATTTGGTCAAAGCAGGCTATATTCTATATACCCGGTCCTTCAACCCTCTATGATTTAGCATCCTTATGCAGAGTGGGCTGAATTCTAGTAGTTAGAGGGACCTGGTCCTTTTGGTCAAAACAGGCAGAGGGACCTGGTCTTTCAGCCCACCAGGATTTAGCATCCCATCCGTGTGGGCTAAATCCCAGTGTGCAGAGGGACTTGGTCCTTTTGTTCAAAACACGCTGTATTCCAGTTGGCAGAGGGACCAGTCCTTTAACCCACTAGGATTTAGCATGCTCACAGAGCAGGCTAAATCGCAGTGGGCAGAGGGACCTGGTCCTTTCAGCCCATTAGGAGTTAGCATCCTTATACAGAGTGGGCTAAACCCTAGTGGGCAGAGGGACCTGGTGAACGTTAGCTGTTCTAATTATTTTTTTCTAAAAATATTGCTAAGCTGAGAAATGGCACTTTCCGTTTTTCAGAAACTAAGAAAAACAAAAGTACTGTACCCTAATGGTTTTTGCCTGATCACCCGTGAATCAATAATGATGACCTCAAATTGATCACTTACGGGTCGTTTCAGCCAATCACTGGTCTAAGACTTTAGAGTGACAGTGCTAGAGTGGCATAGCAGGTATCAGAAGAGTTGGTTGTAGGTTTTTGGTTTTTATTTCTAACTGCATTTCTGTATGAAAATGATGTGATAAAAAAAACATTTCCCTCCCTTCTGTATTTTTATTTCATTTTTCAAGTTAAATCAACAAAAAAAGGAAAATCACTCAGACTTCTATATAAAATAATGTCCTTTAGCCCACTAGAATTTACAATCCTTATATAAAACATATAAACAAGCTAAATACTAGCAGTGAATCTAAAACACATTAATTCAAGTATAGGCAGCGGGTGCCGGTAGTGGTATCACATACCCGGCACTCTGCTTCAATAGCAGGGCAATGCGATCTGCCGAACCACAGCAATTACCCCTCAGGTACCACACCTGAGGAGTTAATTGCCGCGGTTCAGCGGATTGCATGCCATGTTATTGAGGCCGGGTATGTGATACCGTTGTCGGCACCCGCTGCTTTCTATACTTGAATTAAAGTGTTAATTACATTCATTGGTGGCACAGTGTGCCCCCTCAGTATTATAAATTATAACCATTGCTGGCACAGTGGACAACCCTCCCCAGTATTAGTATCATTGGTGGCGCAGTGGCTACAGGCACACACCCCAATATTTTTTTATATTCATTGGTGACAGTGGCCACAGGGTCCCTTCCCCTCTTCAGTAGCAGTTCTGATCAGAGCCCCAGCAGTGTAATCACGGGGCTCTGATCGGTTACCATGGCAGCCAGGACGCTACTGAAGCCCTTGCTGCCATGGTAAGCTCTGTGTGCACTATGCACAGGGCAGCAGGGAGCATGTGAAGTTCTATCCACCCTAAAAGATCTGTTAGGGTGAATAGGACAAAGGTTCTAGCCCCTAAGGAGGTTCTAGCCCCTAATAAAA
The DNA here is from genome assembly GCF_014858855.1 of Bufo gargarizans. NCBI lineage: Eukaryota > Metazoa > Chordata > Amphibia > Anura > Bufonidae > Bufo > Bufo gargarizans. The sequence goes on from NC_058083.1 coordinate 351,479,454, forward strand.
TAAAAATACTAAAAGTTTAAATCGCCACATTTTGCAATCTTGCATATGAAATTTATAAATAAAAAAAACATTACATATCGCCACGCCTGAAAAAATCTGAACTATTAAAATATAAAAAAATGTTTCCTATGCGGTGAACGTTGTCAGAAAAAAAAAAAAAACTGCACGATTTGACATTCCCTCCCTCAAGTGGGGACCTACTCTAACTTTGGCGCGGCACTGTGTGTCCGCATAGATATTCTGCTCCTCTTATTCTGCCAAATAAAGGAACGAAATGCCTGTGACAATTGGTGGACGTCAGTATGTTTCAGAAGGAGTGGCCAGGTCTGCATGGGAAACTCATTTTTATCATATAGCACCTGGCCAGAAAGGATATAGGCAAGTTCCTCCACGATATCAGTTCTGCTACAATTTTCTTAATTAAAGGAGGATAATTTGAGTAAAGCGTATCCAAGGTTCTACCAATTTTTATACCCAGGTATTTGATGTATTGTGTGGCCATAATTACAGGAACTTCCATCTGAGCAGCCTTCTTGCTCTGAGGGGACAAATCTAGTAGTTCAGATTTGGTCGTATTAACTTTAAAGCCTGATAAGTGGCCAAAGTATGAGAGGAGATCGAAGAGCACCGGGGCGTCAGATCTGGGATGGGGTAGGAACGCCAGCAAATCAGCAAATAACACAAGTTAAAGTCTGGGAGCCTCTGATTGAAGCGTTCTCTCACAATGCTTTCGAGAGCGGTTCCAATGCGATATTAAAGAGCAAGGGAGATAATGGACATCCTTGTCTGGTGGCTTTTTGTAACTGGAAGGGATCTGATAAGAAGCCCGGAATAGAGACCCTAGCCATCGGTGCACTATACAAAGGATGTTATGTGTACAGAATTTTCCTGAGAGCCCCATGGCATCTAGCACCTCATTCAGCCATCCCCAGCTCACATTATCAAAAGCCTTCTCGGCATCAATAGCTAGTAGAGCTGGACATGGGTGAAGTTGTGGGTTGGCCCTAATGTCATCTAGTAACGCCATTACTGTTCTGACGTTGTAAACAGCTGACCTGCCCTGTACGAATCCTACTTGGTGAGGAGAGATACGTTTTGGTAGGAAGTTTACTAGCCTATCTGCTAGCAATTTTGAGAGGTATTTTAGGTCATTGTCTATAAGAGAGATGGGACAATATGATGCTGCCAGCATACTATCTTTCCCCTCTTTGGGTAAGACATTTATATAGGCTGTATTCATATCAGTGGGTATCCGCTGTTCTTGTAATATCTTATTATATAGTTGTGTAAGTGCTTTAGTTACGTTTGGGGCCATAATTTTATAAAATTCATTGGTATAACTGTCGGGACCTGGAGCCTTCCCATTACTCGAACTCCTAATTACCTTCAGGACCTCTTCTTCGTGACAGCTTGGTTCAGTGCTAATAGAGCCTCCTGTGATACCCTTGGCAAGTTCAAAGCTTTCAGCCATCCCACCCCTTGTGCGTCTCTATTCTCATCTCTAGAATAAAAAGAGATTTGTAACATTTACTTAATATATCTACTATCTTGTGCGGCTGGTGGCATAGGACCCCCTAATCGTTCTTTAGACCCGTTGTGTGGATGGGCGTATTCTAACTTTTTTTCCTGCCAGTCTTAGTGTGTTCCGAGGGATTCCTCTGGTGGGCAGTGTAGGAGTCCTTTAATGCAGAGGACAATATTTTTAGTTTCTGCGCTGTAGTCTTCCTGAGTCTATTTACATAAGCTAGAATATTACCACTAAGGACTGCTTTTCCCGCTCTCCATATCAACTGTATATCCCCTGAACTAGAGTTTGTCTCCTAATATTCCATCCACCAGTGTTTTAACATTTCTGTAAATTTTTCATTTGAGGCCAAGTCCGATGGAAATCTCCACAAGAAATCCATCCCCCTTGGGATACTATCTGTAAGATCTATAATCACAGGGGAATGGTCAGGTATTACTAGCTCCCCTATTTCCACCCCTCGAGTTCTGTGTAATATCGACTCAGAAATCAACAGGTAGTCCAAGCGGGACCAGGAATTGTGTACTAGGGAAAAATGGGTATATTCCCTATCTTCTGGGTGTTTGACTTGCCATGCATCATAAAGCCCAAAATTCCTTACTACTTTACTCAAGGTCCCTATGACGGGGTTTTATACGTTTTCCCTTTGTACTACGTCTATCTTCCTCATGATACATAACTATTCATGTCCCCTGCAGCAATTTTATGGGATATCGTGTCCTGTAGGACCATGTTTATGGACGTGTAAAACTCTGCATTAGCTTCATTAGGACCATATACATTATATATGCTTAAGGATTCTGTCGGGAATTGCAGAACCACATGTAACCACCTTCCCTCTTTATCCTCCATCATGGAGGTAACCTGGCATTTCAGGTTTATTGCATTTCTTTCTTGTTATTGCCTGCTGGTGCACCCCCGACGAGAGATGAGGTACCGATAGGTTCAGGTTCTAACGAAATAGCCAGGGAACAGAGATTTGCAGAGCAAGTCTGAGCAGAGCTTCACTCAGTGCGTCCGACCATGCTGGCGCCGGAACCGGAAGTCGCAATACTTTATGGTATCGAAATCAAATCGAAATTTTGGTATCAACCCTAATTGTGTTAAAAATCAACAGCTCCTGATACTATCTTGGCTGCATGGAAAAAGGGTGAACCCAACCACAAAATCCAAACCAAATAATTCCCATCAGCCTTGCTTGCTTCAATCTTGTGTCTTTATTTTCCAAAAAATGGTCCTCAAATGGGAAGCGTTTCGGCGTATATAGCCTTCCTCAGTCGTATGGCTGAGCAAGGCTATATACGCCGAAACGCTTCCCATTTGAGGACCATTTTTTGGAAAATAAAGACACAAGATTGAAACAAGCAAGGCTGATGGGAATTATTTGGTTTGAACCCTTATTGTGTTTGACTTTAGATTAAGTGACTTGACATTCTGGGACTTTAGGAGGGGACTACAGTAAGTCAGTTGCTTATCACTGCACTTTATTATTGTATTTTTTCAATTTTTTTTTGTCTAATACCCATTAGTATTTATTACATTATTGACAACGCAGTCCAGTGCACATCTTGTCAAATGCAGTCTTAGAAAAACCTTTTGAGGGTACATATCTTTGTTGAAAATGTGAGCAAATTGCCCGTTTGGAATCGCACATCCTGTATCTAAACAAGCAACTTTCAACACTGAGAAGCATTGACTCACTAAGCAGGCACTCTATAGGGTAGATGCGAGGGAGGGTGGTAGGATGGAGGCTCAGAAAAGTGAGGGAGATAGTTGGATAACATTTAGAAATAAGGGCAGAGGGAAGAGTGCCAGGGAGGCTAGCAAGGATCTGACACACCCCAACAAGTTTGCAAGGTTGGCAGATTAGGAGGATGTCATTTCAGGAATAGCACTGCTGCAGCTAGATACTTCCTCTGCCAGTCAGGTGAATGTCAGCTCCAGTAAGCAGGCGACCAGGAGAGCAGGGCAGGCCAGACAGATGCCGGTAGTGGGAGACTTAGTTATTAGAAATACGTCAAACAGGAAGTTTTCATGAAGGGACTCAAGACAAGCAACTGGGGAGCAAACGAGCCAGGACCTAGCACTGGGGATCAGGCAAGTATGATCACCAACAAAGGTCCTGACAGTTTAAGAAATTAGTGTATAGAAACACTTTTAGGAGTTAATTTTTTTAAGGTGGTTTTAAACCGATATTCTTCTATATGCGACACAGAATGTGTTAAAATGAACTATCCCCACTGCACTCCTTAAAAGGACAATCACTTGAGAGGTGCCACTGCAACCAGTGACCACATCAGCAGGCATCAACGTTCTCCATACACCCCCCTCTACACAGAGTGCTCTCCATGCATCCCCCCTCTACACAGAGCGCTCTCTATACATCCCCCCTCTACACAGACTGCTCTCCATACATCCCCTTCTACACAGACCTCTCTGTGCATCCCTCTCTACACAGAGCTCTCCACCCATCTCGCTCTACACAGACCGCTTTCCATACATCCCCCTCTACACAGACCACTCTGTGCATCCTCCTTCTACACAGACAACCCTCCATACATCCCCCTCTACACAGACTGCTCTCCATACACCACCCTTCACAATCTGCTTCCTGGGATCTTTTAATCCCTTGTCCTCACACTCTTCCTGCTTCCCTGTTCTTTGTGCACACAGCAGCAGGGAGCTGACCATGGTTGCCAGGGCTTCAGTAGCTCCCTGGCTGCCATGGTAACCGATCGTAGCCCCAGGTGTACACTGCTGGGACTCTGATCACAACTACCACTGCACCACCAATGAGGAGGGGACCCCGTGGCCACTGCCACCAATGAATATAACAATGGGGGTGGGCACCTGTGGCCACTGCGTCACCAATGATTATTATAGTTATAATACTGGTGGGGTTGGGGGCACACTGCGCCACCAATGAATATAATTAGCACATTAATTTTTAAGTGTAGGCAGCGTATGCCGGCAGCAGTATTACATAGCCGACACCTGCCCTCTGACATGGCGCTGCGATCCCCAGCATATAACCCTTCAGGTGCCGTACCTGAGGGGTTAATTGCCGGGGATCACAGTGCCATGTCATAAAGGGCGGGTGCCAGCTATGTGATTACACTTCCGGCACCCGCTGCCTACACATAAATGTGTTAATTATATTCATTGGTGGCGCAGTGGCCACACCCCCCCTCCTCCCTGCTATCAGTCCAATGGTGGCAGCAGCGGCACAGGGGGGAGGGACTGCCTCCTTATCCCCTGTGCTGCCGAGAGCAGCACTTGCCATGTTCTCAAACAGATACTAGGCTGCGATCGTTACAAAAAGTATCTCTTCAACTGAAAAGTCTTGTTGCCATCTGAAAATTTTAAAGGCGTATTGGCGACCGTTTTGGTCGCCATCTGGAGCGCTGAATGTGTTATCTTTCTGATGCTCAAGTTCGACATATCGCAGATCGGGTTCACAGGTCACTTGGAGGGGCTGGCGAAGATACAGAGGTCATGGTCCACATTGGAACCAATGACAAAGTTATAGGTAGGTAGAGTGTCCTTAAAAATGATTTTAGGATTTAGGTGAAAAGCTCAGGGCAAGGACCATGACAGTAGTTTTTTCCAAAATACTACCTGTATGACGAGCCATACCAGAAAGGTAGCAGGAGATTAGGCTTAAGAACTAATGTAGGAAGGAGGGTTTGGGTTCCTCGAGAACTGGGATGACTTCTGTCAACAACAGGCCCTATCCTAGGGATGAGCTGCACCTCAATGGGGAAGGTGTAACTGTTTGGGGGGAGAAGATGGCTAGAACGTTGGAGAAGTGTTTAAACTGGGGAGTGGGGGGGGAAGATAATTACATTATAGGGGGGGGGGGGGGAAGATGGTGCAGATAGAGACCTGGGGCGAGGCAATGAAATTGGGGGAAGGAGCGGAAGTAGGGACTAGTACAGTTCAAAAGGCAAGGTGAAGGGAAAGAATATGCAAAACTCTTAATTCTAATTATACTAATGCCAGAAGTCAGATTAACAAAACTGGTGAACTGGAAGTAGCAATGTCTGCAGAGAACTATGACATAGTGGGAATAAATGAGATATGGCTGGATAATAGCTATGACTGGGTGGTTAATGTACAGGGTTACAGTTTGTTTAGAAAGGATCATTAAAACAGCAGAGGGGGAGGGGTTTGCCTTTATGTAAAGTTCTGTCTAAAGCCCACACTCCAGAAAGATATAAGTAAGGCCGAATGCACACGGCTGTTTTTCACGGCCGTGAGCGGTCCGTGGAACCGCGGCCTGGATTCCTGCTGAGAGCAGGAGCGCACAGCGTCATAGCAACCAATGACGACATGCGCTCCTGCTCTCAGCAGGAATCCAGGCCGTGGTTCCACGGACCGCTCACGGCCGTGAAAAACAGCTGTGTTCGGCCTTAGGGAAATGAACATGTGGAGTCACTGTGGATAGAAATACATGAAGGCAAAAGCAATAATAAAATACTGATAGGAGTTTGTTATAGGCCACCTAATACACCAGATTCCACAGAAAATCCACTACTAAGACCCCATTCACACGTCCGCAAAAGTGTCCGCACCCTTTCCGCAATTTTGCGGAATGGGTGCGGACCCATCCATTCTCTATGGGCCCTAACGTGAAGCAGAGAGCACACAATGTGCTCTCTGCTTCCGCATTTGCGGAGCGCGGCCCCGAACTTCCGGTCCGCAGTTCCGCAAGATAGAACATGTCCTATTCTTGTCCGCAGCTGCTGACAATAGGCATTTCCATAGGGGGAGCCGGCCGGGTGTGTTGCGGGTCCGCAACACACCACGGACGTGTGAATGGACCCTAAAGGAGGTAGCTGAGGGTGCAAATCATAAAGAGGTTGTTATAATGGGGGACTTCAACTACCCAGATGGGAAACTGAAAGCTGTAGATCTCAAAAGAAAAAAGGTTCCTGGCATTAGCCAAAGACAATTACCTTTCCCAACTGGTTCAGGACCTGAGTAGAGGGATGGCCATACTGGACTTAGTACAAACCAAATAGACCTGACAGAACAACAGAAGTGCAAGATGGGGCACACCTGAGAAGTAGTGACCATAAAATAACTTTTCAATTGTCATTCAAACAAGTGTTTCTTCAGGGAGGTGCAAAAATACCAAACTTCAAAAAAAATCTAAATTTGACCATCTAAGCCACTGGGACAAATGTCCTCAAAATGAAAAATGCAACCACAAAAGGGGAGGTTTTAAAAAACAATCCTAAACCAATGTGGATAAATAGAAATGTATAAGAAACAAAACAATGACAAAAATAAATCATTTAAAATCACTAAAATGGAAGGGTAATGAGTAAGCATTGAAAAACTATAACTATATAACTAGTGTGACACAGTGAAGGGTATGGTCTGGGAGGACAGGTATTTTCCTCCCAGTATGTGCTTGCTGGGCTGATTTGCAGCCATGTGGGGTGAAACACCGAACTGGATTTTAAGTGCCGGTCCGGGTTTTGACAACACCTAGCTGTCCTTAACTACCTCCCGTCACACTAACGCCGAAAGGAGTCATTGCTGCGGCGCTCCCAGGTCACACTAACGCCGATTGGCGTCATCTCGCGTGAGCCGAGATTTCCTGTGAACGCGCGCACACAGGAGCGCGCGTTCACAGGATCGCGTAGTTCACAAGTTCATCTGCAGCCTGCCGGCCGCCATCATTGGCTGGCAGGCTGTGGATTTTTGAATCTACCAATGAAATGGTTATGTCAGACGCTATTTTGAACATAGCGTCTGATATAACTGCTGCCTGGTCCTCTGGTGGTCCCTTTTGCTTGGATCGACTACCAGAGGACACAGACATCTCTAAGTAGCACCAAATCACCACACTACACATTAGGTATTACCCTGTAATTTATTAACCCCTTATTTAGCACCTGATCACCCATATTAGACTCCCTGATCACCCTCTTATCCACCCCCCTGTCATTGATCACCCCCCCTGTAAGGGTCCCTCATCCCTGCCAGGTAGTTAGCTAATCAGCACTAGTACTATATAGTATCTGTAAGTGATCAAGACTGATCGCATTCAGATCTATATAAGTACATTAGGGTCACCTTAGGCTCTACAAAACGCAGTGTTTGCCTGATCAGGCCTGATCTTGTGCGGACACTTGCGTTCAGTCCGCCCCACCGCAGTGACAGAATTTTTTTGTTTCTGATTACTGCAAAAACACTGTAAAATCTCTGCGCCGCTATAAAGATCACTTTTGAGCTTTTTCGATCTTTATTAGCGATTGCAGCTTTACTTCGCAAGCACTCCTTTTTACTAGGTAGGTTTGCTCTTTTTCCCGGGTAGTCTCAGAGGAATACCCCCTAAATTTAGTGAACCCAAAATGTCAAACAATGGGTATTCCGCTGAAGAGACCTACAGGATTCTGGCCGTGATAGATGAAAGCGATGGGGACGCCTCATCCGCTGAATCAAGTAGTTCAGAATATGAACCTGTAGACAGCAGTGGCACTCTAACCGCTAGCGAAGATGACGAGGTAGAGGTCCCTGCTACGGTCAGGCGTACCCGATCCCATGTCAGAGTTCTGCAAACCCCACATGATGATCCTCATTTGCAGCAGAGTGGTGCTAGCGCTGATCTTGTTTATGGTGCGGCATACACCAGCAGCGCAGCACACCCTGGACCTTCTACCAGCACTGCCATATTCCCTGGTGAAGTGGCGAGCACCAGAAGGGCAGTTCCAGCTGGTACGGTGGCACGTGCAATAACTCCCCAGTCGCAGCCACCACGTTCACAGGCCCGTAGAATCCTTAGTCTCCCAGAGGTGCTGGCAAATCCTAATTGGCAATCCCCTGATTCCGCCGCACTCGTATTGCCCCCTTTCACCGCCCAGTCTGGAGTTCGCGTGGAGACGGCTCATTTAGGATCGGGCCCTTCAGTTTTTTGAGCTGTTCTTCACCGCGGATCTCTATGACCTAGTTGAGGCAGAAACCAACCGCTACGCCACACAGTTTATTACCGCCAATCCGGAAAGCTACTATGCCCAGCCTTTCCGGTGGAAACCAGTCACCATTTCCGAGTTTAATTTTTTTGGGGCCTTATCCTCAGCATGGGTCTAACTAAAAAAAAAAATGTATTGCGGTCATATTGGTCTAAAGACCCAATACATTACATGCCCATGTTCTCTGCTGCAATGTCCAGGGCACGTTTTGAGGTCATCATGTGATTTATGCATTTCGCTGACAATAGCACCTGTCATCCAAGAGGCCACCCTGCTTATGTCCAGCTCCACAAAATTCGTCCCCTCATAGACCATTTGTCATCCAGATGCGTATACCCCTAATCAAAACATCTGCATAGACGAGTCCCTAGTACATTTTACCGGGCGCCTTGGCATAAAACAGTACATCCCCAGCAAGCGCGCCCGGTATGGGGGTCAAACTGTATAAGCTCTGTGAAAGGGCCACAGGCTATACATATCGTTTTAGGTTCTATGAGGGAAAAGACTCAAAACTGGAGCCGGTCGGATGTCCTGACTACCTGGGGAGCAGTGGCAAGATTGTCTGGGACTTGGTGCCACCCTTATTCCACAAGGGGTACCACTTATACGTGGACAATTTTTACTCAAGCCTGGCCCTCTTTCGGCACTTACATATAGTCGGTATTCAATGCTGTGGCACCGCGCGACCTAGTCGCCGGGGCTTCCCCCAACGGCTCGTTAGTACCCAACTTGCACGGAGGGAGAGGGCTGCCTTGTGTGACCAAGAACTGCTCGAGGTGAATAGTAAATTTATTGAGTTGCGGCCAGTTTTTTTTTGTTTGTTTTTTTACCTTCTAGGTGACCAAGCGATCAAGCAGCTGCAGCACTGATGTGCATTCTGACAAAAGCATTGCGCTGCAGTCAGATTACACAAAAGTCAGTGTATGCGGCGCTGCAAGACAAGATTTCTCCTCTGCAGTAAAAGATACGTTTGCCGAGGCATATGAGCTGAGGAGGCGGCAGTGTTCATATACTTTGGCAAAAACTGTATAATATAATATATAATATATATATATATATATATATATATATATATATATATATATATATATATATATATATATATATATATATATATATATATATAAAAAATCCCGGCAATAATTTATTCATCCACATCGATTGATGTGAATGGAGAAATCGGGTTTGCCAGGGCATACAAGCTAAGTGGGTATGGATGTTGGGCGGAGCTCCCATGTCCTGGCAGACGCCTTTCCCCTCCCTTTTTTTGGGCAGAGATTTTTTCATCCACATTGATTGATGCGATTCAAGAAATCTGTGCCGTTCATTTTTTTTCTTTCAGCCCAGAGGCTGAACGGAAAAAAAAAAAATATCTCATTACCTGTATGCTCAATATAAGGAGAATAGCAGAAACTCCTAATGCTGGCCATACATGTAATGATTGCGGAGACCCTCAAATGCCAGGGCAGTACAAACACCCCACAAATGACCCCATTTTGGAAAGAAGACACCCGAAGGTATTCGCTGAGGGGCATATTGAGTCCATGAAAGTTTTAAATTTTTGTCCCAAGTTAGCGGAAATTTAGACTTTGTGAGAAAAAAAAAAAAAAAAAAAAAAAAAACAAACAATTTCCGCTAACTTATGCCAAAAAATAAAAAAAAAATTCTATGAACTCGCCATGCCCCTCATTGAATACCTTGGGGTGTCTTTTCAAAATGGGGTCACATGTGCGGTATTTATACTGCCCTGGCTTTTTAGGGGCCCTAAAGCGTGAGAAGAAGTCTGGGATCCAAATGTCTAAAAATGCCCTCCTAAAAGGAATTTGGGCACCTTTGCGCAACTAGGCTGCAAAAAAGTGTCACATGTGGCATCGCCGTACTCAGGAGAAGCTGGGGAATGTGTTTTGGGGTGTCATTTTACATATACTTATGCTGGGTGAGAAATATCTTGGCAAAAGACAACATTTCCCTTTTTTTTTATACAAAGGGAAATGTTGTCTTTTGCCAAGATTTCTCACCCAGCATAAGTATATGTAAAATGACACCCCAAAACACATTCCCCAGCTTCTCCTGAGTACGGCGATACCAGATGTGTGACACTTTTTTGCAGCCTAGGTGGGCAAAGGGGCACACATTCCAAAGAGCACCTTTCGGATTTCACCGGTCATTTTGTACAGATTTTGATTTCAAACTTCACGCATCTGGGCCCCTAAAATGCCAGGGCAGTATAACTACCCCACAAGTGACCCCATTTTGGAAAGAAGACACCCCAAAAGGTATATTGTGATGGGCATAGTGCGTTCATGGAAGTTTATTTTTTGTCACAAGTTAGTGGAATATGAGACTTTGTAAGAAAAAAAAATAAAAAAAATCATAATTTTCTGCTAACTTGTGACAAAAAATAAAAAGTTCTATGAACTCACTGTGCCCATCAGCGAATACCTTAGGGTGTCTACTTTCCGAAATGGGGTCATTTGTGGGGGGTTTCTACTGTCTGGGCATTGTAGAACCTCAGGAAACATGACAGGTGCTCAGAAAGTCAGAGCTGCTTCAAAAAGCGGAAATTCACATTTTTGTACCATAGTTTGTAGACGCTATAACTTTTACCCAAACCATTTTTTTTTTACCCAAACATTTTTTTTTATCAAAGACATGTAGAACAATACATTTAGCAAAAAATGTATATGGATGTCGTTTTGTGCAAAATTTTACAACTAAAAGTGAAAAATCTCATTTTTTTGCAAAAAAAAAAAAATCGTTAAATTTCGATTAATAACAAAAAAAAGTAAAAAATGTCAGCAGCAATAAAATACCACCAAATGAAAGCTCCATTAGTGAGAAGAAAAGGAGGTAAAATTCATTTGGGTGGTAAGTTGCATGACCGAGCAATAAACCGCTAAAGTTGTGGAGTGCCGATTTGTAAAAAAGGGACTGGTCACTAGGGGGGTATAAACCTGTGGTCCTTAAGTGGTTAAAAAAAAAAAAAAAAAAGACAGCTGGGCTCAGCAGCAAGGCGTCTTTGTTTTAGGATCTGAGGCATGGTGCCGTGCTAGAGGGCTGAGAGCCGCATGCAGGGAAACAGGCCCTCTAAAGCCTGTTGTGGACCGCTGGTGAAAAATTGCTAACAATGTGATTGTTTTGTTCTTTGGACTTTCCTTTGTGTAAACTAACACCAAGACTGAAAAGTGTTGCTTTGTTTTTGCCTTGTGAAGTTTTGTTTTACAAACTATTTTTTTGCCTCTGTTCTGCATCTGCTTACCCTGCCTACCAGAGAGAATCCCCACAATTGGTGGCTTGGAGAGGGCACACGCAGTGAGACTAGGCTGAAAAGTTTGTTTCTTCCGGGCACGGGTGTATGTCTTATATCAAGACATCAAGGTTACGACTCGTGTCCCTTGACAAAATGGAGGCGGTCATGAAAGACCTCATGAGGCTAACAAGCAGCAGCGGGTAACCAATCAGCTGCTATTACAGCATGTGATGGCATTACAAGCAGAGGGAGCGTCCCAGAATGTCCACGATGCCCGGAAAGCTGTCCGTGCAGCGATCCCTAAGATGACCCCCTCAGACGACGTGGAGACCTATCTGGCGGTACTCTAAAAAGGTGGCCGTGATGGAGAGGTTACCCCAAGACGAATACATTATGAACTAATAATTGGGAGAGACTTCTGCAGTTTCCTGTCAGTGGCCAGAGGAGAGAGTGACAGATACCCATGGGGCAGGAGTAGCCCCAATAGAATGGCCTCGCTCAGGAGGGAAACTGGAACCCTGGGAACCTAAGGCCGAAGGGACAGCAGTAGGGGTGGCCGCCACTGCGGTGGAAGGGGAGAGTCAACCCCACTGAATTTAATGGTGGGAGACGTGGAGGATTTGCCGCCGGGTCCGGAGTTGGCAGACCTCAATGTCTCTGGTACAGCACAGCGCCAGTACTGGATTCTATTTCGGGCCTGGGAAAATGTGGTAGTAGTTGAGGGTGAGCCACAACAACCGGGAGCTTAGTCTATGTTCCCGTTTTGTTGTTCAACTGTCACCACCAGACATCTGAGAAGCTCTGTCAGACGTTCTTCAGAACCTCCTGTTTGAGGTTCTTTTTGTTTTGCTTTCGTTTTCTCATCTCGTTAGCCTCTCTCAGCTGTCATGTAGTTGCACTGATTGCATCCCTTTAAATCCCTTCCCATACTGCATCACTTTGCGGTTTGTACAACTTCCTGGAGTGTGTGTATGCTGGATGCTACTACTGAGTCTTCTACAGATAAGTTTTGTTCACTCATCTGTGTTTTCCTGTTTGCTGGATCCCAGGTGACCCTGACTCCCTCCGTATCAAGTGTAGGGAGCCGGTGGTCGTGTCCCTTCACTATTATAGGGTTTTCAGGTGTTATACAGTCGAGGAACGAGGATATGCGATCATCTACCATTGAGATTTTTGCATAGGCTGAGCAGTTAGGGAGAGAGCCAGGTCTGTTGCAGGGCTTTCCCTTTGGTTCCTTAGTTTGGGATCCAGTCAGTCGGATCTTCATTTTGTGTCTTCTAGTTTTCTGTACACCTTCCGTGACATCAACAGGAGATGCTGTACCGGGTAAATCAACTACGGGGTGAGCATATTGAACAGTTGGTGGTGCCCAAGGCGTATCGCAAGCTCGTGTTGGAGTTAGCCTACCAACATGTTCTTTGGGGACACCTGGTCCAGCAGAAAACGCCGGACCGTATTCTACAGCGGTTTTACATGCTCAGTGTGTTCAGAAAGGTGAAAGTATTGCAAGTCTTGTCCAACCTGCCAGATAACCAGCCCCTAGCCACATTTCTCTAGTCCTAGTCCCTCTCCCGATTGAGGTACCATTCGAGCGGATTGCTGTGGATCTCATAGGCCCAGTACCAAAGTCTGCTAGAGGGCACCAGCACATCTTTGTAGTCCTGGACTATGCCACTCGGTACCTGGAGGCAGTGCCACTGCGACATACTGTCACGGAACAGGATTCTTGACTCAGACCAGATACCAGAAGGCAGGGGAAACACCATAAAACAAATACAAAGGAATTAAACACTTAATTCTGAAGTAGAAGAAAGAGCAGGAACACCAGAGGAGACAACACACACCAGCTCTTACACTTACAAATTAAGCTATACACCGCAAGGAGTGAAGGGAGTAGCCAGACTTAAATAGTAATGACCACTATGCTGCACCTGATTAGAGGTCAACAACAAAGTGAAATGAAAAGAGGCTGTCAGATGACATCATGTGCAGACCGTCTCTCCGATCTTCTAACACCTAGCCTGGAAGTGACTGACAGTACCCTCCCTTCTAGGGGTGGCCTCTGGACACCCAGGACTGACTTTCTCCGGATGAGCTCTGTGATAGGCCCTCACCAGACGATTAGCATTAATGTAGGTCGCTGGGACCCAAATCCTCTCCTCGGGTCCATAACCACTCCAGTGCACGAGATACTGGAGGGATCTACGGAGAACTTGGGAGTCAATTATCTTGGCGATTTTCAAATTCCAAATTACCGTCCACCATGACAGGAGTGGGGGCAAGGAGGACGGCACAACAGGTTCAACATACCTCTTCAACAACTTAATGTTTCTTGTGGACAGCAACACAGAATCACCCACTCTCAGGTCCAGACCACTCATAAGTCTCTTGTCAGCCAGCCATACGTTTATACTGCCTACTCATCTTTTTCAGATTTTGAATTTTCCGCCAGATAGATGACAAGGAAGATAATATCTTTCCTGTTCCAGTACACCAGAAGTCTCAGTACCAGAAAAAGTGCCAAATTGCGGGTGGAACCCATATGCCCCAAAGAACGGCGACTTATCAGTGGACTCCTGTCTATGGTTATTTATGGCAAACTCTGTCAAAGCCAAGAACAAAGACCACTGCTCCTGGTTCTGAGAGACAAAACATTTCAAATAAGTCTCCAGATTCTGATTTGTGCATTCGGTCTGTCCGTTCAACTGAGAATGAAAGACCAAAGAGAAGAACAATTGTACCCCCAGACGAGTACAGAACGCCTTCCAGAATTTGGAAACAAACTGAGTCCCTCTATCAGAAAGCACATTAGAGGGAATACCATGTCGTTTCACAATGTTGTCGACAAACACCTGTGTAAGAGTTTTAGCATTGGGAAGACCTGGTAATGCTATAAAGTGCGCAATCTTACTAAATCGATCTACAACAACCAGAATCAGTTTTCCCCGAAGAATTAGGCAAATCTGTGATAAAATCTATGGATAAATCCGGTGCATCTCCCTGAGCCTCCAACACCTCTGCCTCCAGGTCGGGATATAGGGAGGATATAACTACCCCTTTGGACACAGGAAGCTATGCAACAAAGCATCAGCCTTGACATTCTTAACCCCAGGGCGATAGGTGACAATTACATTAAATCTGGTAAAAAACAACGACCGTCTTGCGTTCAGTCGTTTAGCCAACTCCAAGTAAGCCCGATTTTTTGTGATCAGTAAGCAAAGTAATAGGATGGATTGCTCCTTCCAACCAATGGCGCCATTCTTCAAAAGCCAACTTAATGGCCAGCAATTCCCCATTACCCACGTCATAATTTAAGGGTGCAATTTACTGGGTGAAGGACCCCGAAACAAGACCTCTCCTACCCTAACCTCGGATGCGTCTCATTCCACAATGAACGTCTGACACATCCGGTTGCACCAGAATAGAGGCAGAAGCAAAAAACCGGAATTAGACTTACCGGTAATTCTATTTCCATGAGATCATCACGACGGCATACAAGGAGATTGACCCCTGACCTCTGTAGGGGCAGGAACAGAGAAAGGTTAAATACCCTCCTCCCACCACCAACACCAGTGTTTCCAAAATCACACAGAGCAACCCGGTGGTGGAGAACAGTAAAAAACAAGAAAAAAGGTATTACTCCATACCTTCTAGAGACCTGGGTAGGTCAAATAAATTGAATCAAGGGAGGGAATAACGTGCCGTCGTGATCTCATGGAAATAGAATTACCGGTAAGTCTAATTCCGGTTTTTCCATAGCATCATCACGACGGCATACAAGGAGATATAAAAAATATATCAGTTAAGGGGGGGCTACAGCCTGGAGGACTTTCCGCCCAAAGGACAGATCAGATGATCTGGAAAGATCCAGGCAATAGTGCTTTATAAAAGTATGAATGCTGGACCAAGTGGCAGCACGACAGATTTCCTCCAGAGAAGCCCCAGCTCTCTCAGCCTGAGAGGAGGACATGGCCCGGGTGGAATGGGCCCTAATGTGGACTGGACATGTAAGATTTTGTAGTTGATAACAAAGACTAATAGTTTCTTTGAGCCATCTGGCTATAGATGACCGGGAGGCTTTCTGGCCCTTAAGTCTTCCTCCGAAGAGAACTAGTAGGCTGTCCGACTTCCTAAACTTTTTCGTCACAGAGATATAGTTTAAGACGGCCCGTCTAACATCCAGAGAGTGAAATGTGGCTTCTTTGTCATTAGCAGGGTGTTGACAAAAAGGTAGGGTAACTTCCTGGCTCCGATGAAAATTTGATACCACTTTGGGGAGAAACCCCGGATCCAGACGGAGAATTAATCTATCATCTAGAATACGGAGGTAGGGTTCCCTGATCGATAGGGCTTGCAATTCTCCTACTCTGCGGGCCGAAGTTATCGCAATTAAGAAGGCCGTTTTCAAGGACCATAACTTTATAGGACAGTCAGACATGGGTTCAAAGGGCGGTAAGGTAAGGCCTGTAAGAACGATGTTCAGATCCCAGGAAGGGACACGAGCGGTGATCGTTGGGCGGAGCCTCGTCGCTGCCTTGATGAATCTTTTGATCCAACGATGACCGGCTATATCTTGGTCAAAAAAACAAGCCAGGGCTGAGATCTGGACCTTCAAGGTAGAGGGCCTAAGTCCCAGATCTAGACCTCGCTGTAGGAAGTCCAGTATTCTTTGGATGTTAGGTTTATGTAAATGTGGCGATTCATCCCCACTCCAAGAACAAAAACGTCTCCAGATCTTAAGGTAAATCGCTGACGTTACCTTCTTCCTGGAAGCTTTCAGAGTAGCAATAACTTCGTTTGATAGTCCCTGAAGTTTCAGGGTTTGGAACTCAGGATCCAAGCTGCCAATTTCAGAAACTGCGGGTTTGGGTGTAGAACTGGGCCCTGCTGGAGTAGGTCCTCCCGTACCGGAAGGGGCCATGGATCCTGTAGAGAAAGTCTCTGGAGAGATGAGAACCAACTTCTTTGGCCACAGGGGAGCGATCACAATCACCGTGACCTTGTCCTGGAGAACTTTCTGCACCACCTTCGGGATTAGAGGAAGTGGAGGGAAGGCATAGCATAGGTTCCAATGCCAATGGACGGCGAAGGCGTCTAATGTATGAGGCCTGTCCCTGGGGTTTAGGGAACAGAATGTTTCCACTTTGAGTTGGCCCTGGTGGCGAACAGATCTACGTCGGGCAACCCCCATTTCCTTACCACTAACCTGAAGACTTCTGGACTTAGAGACCACTCTGTGTGATCGATCCTGTGGCGGCTGAGAAAATCTGCTTCTTGATTTAGTATCCCCTTCAGGTGAACTGCCGACACAGAGGCCACCTTCTGTTCTGCCCAAGCAAAGATCTTTGTTGCCAGTGCCTGAAGGGTTACGGACCGGGTTCCCCCCTGATGGGAGAGGTAGGCAATGGCTGTAGTGTTGTCCGATAGTACCTTTATATGATGATGACACAACATTTCCTCTGCCGCCCTCAATGCTTCCCAGACTGCTCTCAGCTCCCTGAAATTCGATGATTGGGATCTGATCGAATCTGGCCAAGTGCCCTGAAATATACGGTCCCCGACCTTTGCGCCCCAGCCGGACAGACTTGTGTCTGTTATTACCTGCAACTGGGGAGTCTTCTGCCAGGGATTTCCCCGGGATAGGTTCTCGTGGTTTTTCCACCAATTCAGGGACTGCAGAATCCGAGATGGAGGACTTACTTGGCGATCTAGAGAGGATTGGCACCTGTTCCAGACACTCAGTATCCAGGACTGAAGGGGTCTGAAGTGTATTTGACACCAGGGGACTGCCGGAATACAAGATGTCAGCAGACCCAGCATGCTCATCGTCTCTCTGATAGAGCAAGATCTTCTCTTTTGAAAGGACCTGACCTTTTGTCGGAGAATTGATATTTTGTCCTGAGGTAGGAACACTGCTTGCTTTCGGGAGTCCAGGATCATCCCTAAGAAACGAACCTCCCTTGAGGGGGTGAGGACGGACTTTTCCTCGTTTACGATCCACCCCAGGTCGTCTAGGATGGAGAGAAAGACCTTCAGATTTGAATTGATTTGTCTGCGACTTTCGCTGACCAGAAGGAAATCGTCCAAATAGGGGATTATCATGAGTCCCTGTCTTCGGGCGAAGGCAACCATCTCTACCACCACTTTGGTAAATATTCTTGGGGCAGACGAAATCCCGAAGGGAAGGGCTCTGAACTGGTAGTGATGGACGTTTCCTGATATATCCCGGATTGCAAACCGGAGAAAACACTGGGAGCTGGCGTGAATGGGAATATGGTAATAAGCGTCTCGAAGGTCTATAGTGCACATGAAGACGTCTTTGCTTAACAGAGGGATTGTAGATGTTAGGGTCTCCATCCTGAATTTCTGATAACGGATGAATTTGTTTAGAGGTTTCAGGTTTATGATCGTCCGAAAGGTACCTTTTTTCCTGATTAAAAATAAAGTTGAATAAAAACCCTTGCCTCTTTCTAGAGGTGGGACCGGAGAGATTACATTCATCTGAAGAAGTTTCTGGACTCCTTGCCAAAGGTTCATTTGGAACCGTGTCAGAGAAAATTTGTTTGGGGGTCTTGAAGACCACTCTGATAGCCTGTACCGACTACCTTGGAAATCCAGGGGTTCTGGGAGATGGATTCCCATGACCCCAGGAATCTTGAGAGTCTTCCCCCCACTCGGCCGTCATTGCTTATCTGAAGGTTTTTGCTGGGAGAAGGACTGACCTCTTCCTCTTTTTGGGTAACTCCAACGCCCTGATTTCCCTTTTCCCCTGTAGCTCTTTTCTTGACCCGAGGGGGGGGCGAAAAGGATACCGGCGTTTGGAAGGGCGATCTTCCGGAAACCCTTTCTTCTTATCCGCGGCCTTCTCTAGGATCTTATCTAGCACCGGGCCAAACACGTATTCTCCGGAAAAGGGGATGAGCATAGCTTTAGCTTAGATGTCTTATCCCCTGACCAACACTTCATCCAGAGGGCTCTCCTAGCTGCATTGGAGAGTGCTGCATCTCTGGCGGAAAACCGAACTGATTCGGCAGAGGCATCCGCCAGGAAAGCCGTGGCAGATTTTAAAAGGGGAAGAGACTCCAGAATCTGCTCCCTAGACGCTCTGTCTTTAATATGAGTTTCCAATTCTCCCAACCAAAGATACATGGACCGGGCGACTGAAGTAGCCGCAATATTGGTTTTAACGTTAAACATGGACGCCTCCCAGGATTTCCTGAGGAGACTGTCCGCCTTACGATCCATCGAATCTTTGAGTTGGGAGGCATCCTCGAATGGAAGGGACGTCTTTTTGTTCACTTTGGCCACCTGTACATCAATCTTGGGAATTTCATTAAAAATTTTAGATTCCTCCGGATCAAATAGTAACCTATTTTTGAACGTTGCTGGGACTCCCAGTCGTTTTTCTGGGTCTGTCCACTCATCAAGGATCATATCCCTAATGTTTTCATTGATGGGAAACACACGGGTCTTCTTAACCCTCAGGCCCCCAAACATCTCCTCTTGTACCGAATGGGTACGTTGTACCTCCTCCACACCCATGGTCGACCTTACGGCCTTCAGAAGGTCGGATATTTCTTCCGTAGAAAAATAATATCTACGTCCATCGTCGTCTGAGTCAGAGACCCTCTCCCCCTCGTCGTCTGAGTCAGAGACCCTCTCCCCCTCCTCCCAAGACTTAACAGAGTGGGCACTTTCCTCCGCAATGACTTCTATATCAGAGGGGGATGGGGATCTAGCCCGCTTTTTCTTTGGTTGCGGCAAATCGGGGGGGATTAGCGGACAGGTGGGCCAGGGATGAACGGATCTCCTCCTGAATCATAGTTTTTAATTCCTCTTTTAGGGAGGGTGCCTCATCCCGTACGATATTTGAGATACAAGGTTTGCACAATTTTTTGGGGTAGCCGTCAGGGAGTCTACTAGAGCAGGAGACACATTTGAGTGACTTCCCCATCTTTTTCGGGGTTTCTTTTGCCTAAAAGAGATGAAACGGCAAGTATAAGGAATATGACCCACCAAGAGGAGGGTGGGGGGGGGTGGGGGGGCACGCGGGTGGATGTAGGGGCCTGCGCCCTGCCGTAGCTGCACTGAGCGTGGAGCAAGAGCCCCCTCCTCCTCTCCCCCCCCCCTATATCATCGTGGGAGAGGGGGATCAACAGACTCCCTGACCCATTCATAAATACCCCCGAAGGGGACTCACAGTTAGCAGTGCTGGCGGCGGCTCAGCTCTGGGGGACCCCTCCGGTACCGACATGGTCGCTTCTTCCAAAAGGTAAGGGTACCGCACAGTGGGGGACCGATCCTGGGAGCGTTTGTCCGGAGCAGGCCTCGGTTTTTAAATTAGGCTCCATGCTGCCGCCACTGACGTCACTTCCGGGTCGCCGGGCGTGACGTCATACATATGCGCCCAATGCGCCGGCGCGCACCCAGCTGCCGCTGATGCCGGAGGGGAGACTGCGCCGGGGAACAGGCCCCGAAAATCGGGACGAGGTAGAGCCCCACACCCCTGCCCAGCGTTAGTACTGGACCGCGGGAGGGCAGGGGGACGCCATGCAGGATGCCGGCGATTTCTTAAGGTATCCACGCTGAATTCCTAGCTTCATCTCCCTGCATACAGGGAGACCTTTCTCTGCCCTGTCCTCTGTAGGGACAGGAAACACTGGTGTTGGTGGTGGGAGGAGGGTATTTAACCTTTCTCTGTTCCTGCCCCTACAGAGGTCAGGGGTCAATCTCCTTGTATGCCGTCGTGATGATGCTATGGAAACACTCCTTCGCTGAAAAGGCTTGTAATGCTGCATCAGACCAAAACAGAGAAATCAGCACCCTTCCTAGTCATCTGTTAAAGGTTTAATTACAGTCGAATAGTTCAGGATGAATTTACGGTAGTAGTTGATAAACCCCAAAAACCGCATAAGTGCCTTCAGATTTTCAGGTCTATCCCAGTCCAACACGGCACAGACATTCTCGGGATCCATATGAAAACCTGAGGCTGAGAGCAGGTAACCCAGGAATTGCACTTCCTGAACTTAGCGTATAACTTATTCTCTTAGGATCTGTAACACCTGTCGCACATGATCCTGATGAGTCTCCATATGGGGAGAATAAATTAATATGTCATCCAGATATACGACAACAAACCTCTCCACCAGATGATGAAATATGTCATTGATAAAGTGTTGAAAAACCGCTAGTGCATTAGTTAACCCAAAAGGCATGACCAGATTCTCAAAATGGTCCTCAGGGTTATTAAATGCAGTCTTCCACTTGTCCCACTCCTTGATTCTTACCAGATTATACGCCCCTCTCAGATCCAACTTAGAGAACACCTTGGCACCGACAATCTTAAACAAATGCAGGATAAAAGGAAGAGGGTAAGGATCACGGATTGTAATACGGTTGTGCTCACAGAAGTCCAGACATGGCCTCAGGGTACCATCCTTTTTTACAAAGAAAAAGCCAGCAGCTACAGGGGATTTAGATGGTCTGATATGTCCCTCTCTGATATATATTCTCGCATAACCTTACTGTCGGGTTCCAAAAGATTATACAACCGAGATTTGGGGAGTTTAGCTCCGGGAATAAGATTGACAGAACAATCACATTCCCAATGCGGAGGTAACTCCTGGTCATCACTCTCAGAAAATACATCAGAAATTTCAGAAATTAACAAGGTTATAGCTTTAGTGGTGACCACAGAGAATGATGTATTAAGACAGTTGTCTATGCAAAATTCACTCCAATCGCTTGCCAATTTATGGTAGGGTTATGTTTGCTTAACCATGTTAGACCTGACACCAATGGAGCAGGCAGACCCTCCTACATATACCATGATAGATTCCTGATGAAAATCACCCACTCCTAAATGAATGTCATTCACCACCTGCAACAGGCATTTTTGAGTAAGAGGTGCTGAATCAATTGCAAAGACAGAAATACTTTTCTCTAGTGCACTTCTCTCTAGTAGTCAAACCATGCATACGACCGAACTGTCCATCAATCAGGTTAACCCCTGCCCACTGTCGATAAATACCTCGATTTCCACAGTTTTGGACTCTAGCGCCACCTCGGCAGACAAGCGAAATCTGGTACTACCAGTAAATAACAAAAGTAAGTTTTCTTGCTCCCCACCCATGCCACCAATAGTAACTTGGGGATTAAACATATTTTTCTTGTTTTTACCTTCACGCAGCAAGAACGGACAACTATTCACAAAATGTCCCTTCTTTCCACAACAAAAACAGACCCCCTTCATATGACCAGAGTTCTTACCAGCAGTCTCAGATTTAAACCAAAGAATGGGTTACATAAAACAGCAAAAGATGACAAGCCACATAAATCCCTCTAAACAGAGCTAGCTCAGCAAAATGAAATGACCTACAACAAAACACTGAGGCCAATTAGCTACAGTCATAACTTTATTAAGACACATAAAAACATACAAGAAAGATGACAACGTATATATGTTAGGTGCGGTACATCCCTGGGAGATAGAAGTTAAGGGTATGGTACTAGAGAAGAAATAGGGAGAGGACACTTAAGAACCTGCTGAGTGGGCATCAATACATGTAAAGTGCAAAGTGCAAAAATGTGCAGAACAAGCCCCATTATACAACAGAGGCAGTGACCCTACCCGTAAATGCCAAGTAGTATATAAATATATCTAGGTAACCACATACCCTTACAAAAGTAATATCTCCTCAGGAAGACCGCACACCGATGGGTGGGTCCCGGGTTTTGGTGATGCCCGACTTCAAGTGGGAATTTATAGTTCAGACGGATGCCTCCAAGGTGCTGTACTGTCCCAGGAAGTCAATGGGGAGGAGCATCCCGTTGTCTTCCTCAGCCGTAAGCTCACCCCAGCCGAGACCAGGTATAGTATAGTGGAGAGAGTGCCTGGCTATCAAGTGGGCACTCAAGTCTCTCCGCTATTTGTTGGGGAGAAAATTCCACTTGGTGACCGACCACTCCCCTCTAAGGTGGATAAGCCAGGCCAAAGACAGAAATGCCTGGGTCACCAGCCTCACCGCCGCCCTGGCTGGTGTACCTTCTCTACAGAGCTTTAAATTTACAGTGGAACACAGCAGGCCGGTTACTGGGAAACGCAGATGCCCTGTCCCGAGTACATTGTCTGGCGAGTTGAACAAAGGGTGGGGGGGGGGGGGGGGTTATGTGACACAGTGAAGTGTATAGTCTGGGAGGACAGGTATGTTCCTCCCAATGTGTGATGCTGGGCTGATTTGCAGCCATGTGCGGTTATATACCAGACTGGATTTTAAGTGTCGTTCCGGGTTTTGACAACACCTGGCTGTCCTTAAGACAGCTGGGCTCAGCAGCAAGGTGTCTGTTTTTGGATCTGAGGTATGGTGCCGTGCTAGAGGGCTGAGAGCCACATGCTTTGAAACAGGCCCCCTAAAGCCTGTTGGACTGCTGGTGAAAAACTGCTAACAATGTGATTTTGTTCTTTGGACTTTCCTTTGTGTGAACTAACACCAAGACTGAAAAATGTCGCTTTGTTTTTGCCTTGTGTGTGAATACTGAAGTTTTGTTTTACAAACAATTTTTTTTGCCTCTGTTCTGCGTCCGCTTACCCTGCCTACCAGAGGGAATCCCCACTAGGAAAAACTAGAATATGTTAAGGACAAATAAAAGCAGCCAAACTGGAGAAAAAGAGATCTACTGCCAAAGAGTAAAACTAACCCTAAAATGTTCTTCGATTATATAAATGTTAAAAAGTATAAATCTGAAAGTGTCGGCCCTTTACAGAATGATGGGGGGGGGGGGGGGGTGCCAATATTTAAAAAACTGTCAGAAACAGAGCCCAGAAGTGTTTTGAACAACATTCCGTCTTGAAACAATTCAGTAATTACCACAGCAAGGATCCGGCACAACTTACCTTTGTAGACCACAAAGAAAGTATGTCCAGAGCAGAAACAAGAAAAATCTTTGAATTTGACACCATGATTCCTGCCGGTTTGAATGCCGAGATGGAGTTATTTGGATTCCTGTGAACTGGGACGGGACATTGAGGTCCGGCTGTTATACCAGCCCCTTGATCTCCTTCTGGGAAGGCTCCCACCCCCGCTATCTTCTTTGGTCTTCAATCAGCACCATCTCACCTGTCAAATTAATCAGAGCCTTAAAAAAAATTAGTAGAATAATCAGATGACTATAATAGTGTAGGTCACTATTAGAGATGAGCGAATCAAAGCTGACAAAGTGGAAATCGATCAGAATTTCAGGAAAAAACAATGGTAACGAATCGCAAATTTTCCTAAAATGGCGGCTACACGTAAGGAGTGATGACATGGGACCTCATCTGCCACTTATCTGCCCAAGCCTGCAATCTATCCAGATCCCTCTGTAGTAGTATACTGTCTTCAGTATTAATTACTTTACACAGTTTAGTGTCATCTGCGAAAATTTATATTTTACTATGCAAGCCTTCTACAAGATCATTAATAAATATATTGGAGAATAGGGCCCAATACTGACCCCTGAGGTACTCCACTAGTGACAGTGACCCAATCTGAGTATGTACCGTTAATAACCACCCTGTGTTTTCCATCATTGAGCCAGTTACTTACCCACTTAGACGTTTTCTCCCAGTCCGAGCATTCTCATTTTATATACTAACCTTTTATGTGGTACAGTGTCAAACGCTTTGGAGAAGTCCTATAAAAATTGAAAAATAGATACGCACTGCACTGTGCGTATAAAATTATAAAACTGCAACAGTGCAGTGCATAATTTCTGGTGAAATCGTATAGGGGCGTATTATAGTAAAATAAATATATATGCACTGCACTGTTGCAGTTATTTCTGTTGAAAGCGTATAGGGGCGTATTACAGTAAAAAAGAAAAATATATACAGTGGGATGCGAAAGTTTGGGCAACCTTTCATTGGTTGTTACAATAAAACATGTCAGTTAAATATATCATATAGGAGACACACCGTGATATTTGAGAAGTGAAATGAAGTTTATTGGATTTACAGAAAGTGTGCTATAATTGTTTAAACAAAATTAGGCAGGTGCATAAATTTGGGCACCACAAAAAAGAAATGAAATCCATATTTAGTAGATCCTCCTTTTGCAGAAATTACAGCATCTAAAAGCTTCCTGTAGGTTCCAATGAGAGTCTGGATTCTGGTTGAAGGTATTTTGGACCATTCCTCTTTACAAAACATCTTTAGTTCATTCAGGTTTGATGGCTTCCAGACATGGACAGCTCTCTAAGTCACACCACAAATTTTCAATTATATTCAGGTCTGGGGACTGAGATCGCCATTCCATAACGTTGTACTTGTTCCTCTGCATAAATGCCTTAGTGGATTTTGAGCAGTGTTTAGGGTCATTGTCTTGTTGAAAGATCCAGCACAGGCACAGCTTCAGCTTTGTCACTGATTCCTGGACATTGGTCTCCAGAATCTGCTGATACTGAGTGGAGTCCATGCGTCCCTCAACTTTGACAAGATTCCCAGTCCCTGCACTGGCCACACAGCCCCACAGCATGATGAAACCACCACCATATTTTACTGTAGGTAGGTGTTTTTCTTGGAATGCAGTGTTCTTTTTCCTCCATGCATAACACCCCTTGTTATGGCCAAATTACTCAATTTTAGTTTCATCAGGTCCACAGCACCTTATTCCAAAATGAAGCTGGCTTGTCCAAATGTGCTTTAGCCCACCTCAAGTGGCACTTTTTGTGCTGTGGGCGGAGAAAAGGCTTCCTAGGCATCACTCTCGCATACAGCATCTCCTTGTGTAAAGTGCGCCGAATGGTTGAACGATGCAGTGACTCCATCTGCAGCAAGATGATGTTGTAGGTCTTTGGTGCTGGTCTGTGGGTTGACCTGACTGTTCTCACCATTCGTCACTTCTGTCTATCCGAGATTTTTCTTGGTCTGCCACTTCGAGCCTTAACTTGAACTGAGCCTGTGGTCTTCCACTTCCTCAATATGTTCCTAATCGTGGAAACAGACAGCTGAAATCTCTGAGACAGCTTTCTGTATCCTTCTCCTAAACCATGATGGTGAACAATCTTTGTCTTCAGGTCATTTGAGAGTTGTTTTGAGACCCCCAT
This sequence comes from Bufo gargarizans, assembly GCF_014858855.1. Taxonomy (NCBI): domain Eukaryota; kingdom Metazoa; phylum Chordata; class Amphibia; order Anura; family Bufonidae; genus Bufo; species Bufo gargarizans. Next base: position 351,505,294 of record NC_058083.1, read on the forward strand.
GTTGCTACTCTTCAGAGAAAATTAAAAGAGGGAAACTTAAAACTGACCCCCTTAAATACTCTCATAATTGGATTCACCTGTGTATGTAGGTCAGGGGTAACAGCTTACTAATCCAATTTGAGTACCAATAATTAGTTCTAAAAGGTTTTGGAATCACTAAAATGACAGTGCCCAAATTTATGCACCTGCCTAATTTTGTTTAAACAATTATAGCACACTTTCTGTAAATCCAATAAACTTCATTTCACTTCTCAAATATCACTGTGTGTCTCCTATATGATATATTTAACGGACATTTTTTATCGTAACAACCAACGATTTATACAGGAAAAATTTTAAAACTGTTGCCCAAACGTTCGCATCCCACTGTACACACTGCACTGTTGCAGTTATTTCTGTTGAAACTGTATAGGGGCGTATTACAGTAAAAGAAAAATATATACGCACTGCACTGTTGCAATTATTTCTGGTGAAAACATATAGGGGCATATTACAGTAAAATAAGAAAAATATATACACACTGCACTGTTGCAGTTTCTGGTGAAAGAGTATAGGTGCTTAATACAGTAAAAAAAATATATATATTCTCAGTGCATTTTTACAGTTAATTCTATAAGTATATAGTGGCCTATTTCAGTCCAACAAGAAAAATATATGCTCAGTTCACTTCTGCAGTTATTTCTGTTGAAAGCGTATAGGGGCGTATTACAGTAAGAAAAAACTATATACGCATTTCACTGGTGCACTTATTTGTGGCAAAAACGTTTAGTGGCCTATTTCAATACAGAAATATGTGTTGAAAGCATGGCTGGGAGTCAGCAGGGTGGCAGCAGTGGGAGGTTGGGAGCCAAATGTGCCCAGGGTAGAGCACCTGCTTCGCAGCAGCCTACCTACCTGGGAAGTAGTGGTGCAGGGGTTCACGGAAGTAGCGGCAGTAGCAGTCAGTGCAGCAGTTATATGTGGTAAAATCTTTATTGAAGTATTTCGGTCAAAAAACTAAATGTATTAAGCAGTTAGCACTGCGATTATATGCTGTTAAATCTCCATGATGTCTCCGTGATAAATCTGCAGCGTGAGGGCCAGTGTGGCTTCTACACACTTTCAAAAAAATTCTTCAGCTGAGCGAATAGATTCTGGATGACCGGGACGCTCCATGACCTTCTCTGGAGCTGCTGTCCGGAGCAGTGGTTCATTTCTGAGAAGTCCGTATAGTGCGGGGGGGGGGGGGGGGGAATCTGAAGACCCTTTCCATCTCCGTGCTCTGTTATATGTGGTAAAATCTTTATTGAAGTATTTTGGTGGAAAAAGAAATTGTATTCAGCGTTCAGCGCTGCACTTATATGCTGTCAAATCTTTTGTAAATTATTTCACTGGAAACACTAATTTCATTCAGCGTTCAGCACTGCAGTTATATGTGGTAAAATCTTTTGTGAATTATTTCGGTGAAATTTTTTTTTATTCACTGTTAAGCGCTGCACTTGTATGCAGTAAAATCTTTTGGTGGAAAAACAATTTTCGTATAGAGCTGCAGTTATGTGGCAAAATCTTTTGTGACTTATTGTACTGTATTTCAGTGGAAAAACTAATAGTATTCGGTGTTAAGCGCTTCACTTATATGCTGTCAAATCTTTTGTAAATTATTTCAGTGGAAACACTAAATTTCATTCAGCGTTCAGCACTGCAGTTATATGTGGTATAATCTTTTGTGAATTATTTCGGAGTTTTTTTCCACCTCCTCCATTAACTTCCTCCTCTCTTCATTCTCAACACACACTGACTTGACGACACACACTGACTTGACACCCCCCCCCCCCCCGCTATAGCTCGCTCTCTATCCATATGGTGCCAGTGCAGCAACCCACATTAGTGTGTGAATGGGACACTTTAAACATCTGTATTTGTAGTGTATGGTATTTCCTATTATCAGGCTGGCAATGTCATTACACCCCACTCGCCCCTAGGTGGTGCTGGCACCACATAATATATATAGCTTGCGTGTGTCTAGACAGGAGGAGTTAGTTAGTAGTTGGTGAGAGGAGGAGAAACAAGTTCATTGGTGAGAAAAACAGGCTAAAGTCACCATGTAACTGTTTTCCTTTGGGCCCTGATTGAGCCTGGAGAAGACAACCACTGCAACCAAGCCCCAGACAGTGAGTCTATGTACAAAGATGCAGAGAGCCTAGCGAGGGTAACAGCTAAAATTAGCTCATGGACCTCATTAAAACAAGTGCCTGAGAGCAATTTTCCAAGTGCCATGACACAAATAGACAATTAGTGCGCAGAATTTTCCTTATCCACTACACAAGCCTTCCGGGTCATGGTGGAAAAATCTAAACCTTTTCAGAAGAGTATCCTGCAAATAATAAAGCAGATGTGTTTGCCTGCCACCAGGGAGATCGCCCTTAAAGGATAGCTTATAGTAACTAGATACTTTATTACCAGAGTGCTATAGAGTGGACTTTGGATTACCACCAGGATCCTTGCCTTCAAAGTGTCTACTTTAAAAGGACAACTCCTTCATTGACTAACTGATAATAGGATTACACGCAAACGTATTATTATTTGTGCTATACAGAAAGCTTTCCATTGATGAACCGTACCAACTGTCCAGAGACTATTGATTTGCAGTAAATGTTCAACTGGCTTACAACAACTGACTACTCACCATTACTACTACTAAACTCAACATTTGCACCTTACGGTGCTGGCATCACGAACCAGGGGCCCAGCCACCAAAGCACCTTAAACACCTATTACCATCAAGGGCACCCTCAACCAACATCTGGCTGGTGTTCCTTGAAACAGAGTGCCCTGGAGGATTTCGTGCTGTCTTCCCATCCACTGCACTGCCGACCCAGGGAGGCTCTGCTAACCGTGAGTACATGAACTACTACCCCCATCGGCCCACTGTGAGCCTCACGTGTTTCTCCTGTTGTCCGGCACGCTGCATATGCAACACCTAGAGGTGAATAAAGGTAAATAACACTGCCAGCCTGTTAAAGGGAATTACAGCATGATACCACAATACAATTGATATGACATTTAGCAACAGTTTAAAGTGCCCACATATAGCAAATAGGGGGACACTGCATCAAAGATGAATCAGGCATGGATCAGCCAGGATTTACACACACCAATGCCTGATGCATCAGACTAGATCATCCATGGTGCCACATCAACAGTTTGACAAAAGACTGATTTCTTCTGGCTACCTGCCTTAGCTACTATTCTGATGCTACACATCTGAAGCCAACTGCTCCTTCTTTCACCCATCATCTTCATCGGGTACTGGTATTGCCACCCACCTCCACACTATGTCATCATGACACTCTGGTCTCCTGATGCTGCCGCCACCTGCAGACTGTCATTGTGCCACTCTGTTGCCTCCTCCTGATGCTGCTGCTGCCACCTCCAGACTCTCATTGTGCCACTCTGTGGCCTACTCATGCTGCCGTCACCTCCAGACTCAGTCATTGTCCCCCTCTGGCCTACTCCTGATGTTGCTGATGCCACCTCCAGACTGTCAGTGTGCCACTCTGTGGCCTACTCATGCTGCTGCCACCTCCAGACTCATTGTGCCACTCTGTGGCATACTCATGCTGCCACCACCTCCAGACTAGGTCATAGTGCCCCTCTGTGGCCTACTCCTGATGTTGCTGCTGCTGCTGCCGCCACCTCCAGACTGTCAGTGTGCCACTCTGTGGCCTACTCATGCTTCTGCCACCTTCAGACTTGGTCATTGTGCCACTCAGTGGCCTCCTCATACTGCTTTCACCTCACCATTATGTCATTAGTCCAAAGAGTGGACCTCTCATGCTGTTCCCACCCTCCCCACTTCATGACTAGTCCACTATTTTGGCTGTCGGCCTGGCTGATATCATTTATTTGACACTTCTTCTGATCTCTCAGAAGGTGGGAAAAATGAGATGCACAACGGATCCTGCCAGTGCAGCAGCTTTAAGGCCTGTATGGTCCCATCAGATATGGCATATGATTTGGTAGCCAAAAGCAAGAGTAGGTATAAAACACAGAAGACATGCAAATATTCCATACACATGTCATCTCTGTTTTAGATCCACTCTATTTTTTTGCCTTTAGCAATACTGATGGATTATTGAACAAATGCTGACAGAGTGAAGGCATATGCTCCACAGACAGGATCCGTTTTTTCTGGATAATTGTTCTGACGGATCAGAGAATGCGAAAAATTAATCAGTGACGTCAACACAAACGTACTGCTGACACCCTTCTCCACTCTGTTGGAGGGCTCTACTTATAAAACATAAACATTTATACTTATAAACATTTAATAAAACAGGTTCTGTAGACATCTATGTGGAATCAGCTGAGGACAGTGTAAAAGGAGTGCTCTTCTTGACGCTAACACCTACCAGTAAGGCTGAGTTGATACTTCACTTATTTGGGCGGTCACGGGGCCAAAACTGACCAAATAACTAAAGTATGCAGTGATTCTAAGAGCGACGCCTGTCATCTGCATGTCATACGGACTCCTAGTAACATAGTACATAAGGCCGAAAAAGACATTTGTCCATCCAGTTTGGCCTGTTATCCTGCAAGTTGATCCAGAGGAAGGGGAAAAAAAAAAAAAAAAAACTGAGGTAGAAGCCACTTTAGGGGAATAAAAAATTCCTTCCCGACTCCAATCAGGCAATCAGAATAACTCCCTGGATCAATGACCCCTCTAGTAGCTATAGCCTGTAATATTATTACGCTCCAGAAATACATCCAGGCCCCTCTTGAATTCCTTTATTGTACTCACCATCACCACCTCCTCAGGCAGAGAGTTCCATAGTCTCACTGCTCTTACTGTAAAGCATCCTTTTCTAGGTTTGTGTACAAACCTTCTTTCCTCCAGACGCAGAGGATGTCCCCTCGTCACAGTCCTGGGGATAAATAGCTGATGGGATAGATCTCTACTGACCCCTGATATATTTATACAAATTAATTAGATCTCCCCTCAGTCGTCTTTTTTCTAAAGTGAATAGCCCTAATTTTAATCTTTCAGGGTACTGACGTTGCCCCATTCCAGTTATTACTTTAGATGCCCTCCTCTGGACCTTCTCCAGCTCTTCTATGTCTGCCTTGTTTACAGGAGCCCAGAACTGTACACAGTACTCCATGTGTGGTCTGACTAGTGATTTAGGTAGGACTATGTTCCTATCACAGGAATCTATGCCCCTTCTGATGCAACCCATTATCTTATTGGCCTTGGCAGCAGCTGCCCGACACTGGTTTTTGCAGCTTAGTTTGCTGTTTATTAAAATTCCTAGATCCTTTTTCTTGTCAGTGTTACCAAATGTTTTACCATTTAGTATGTACGGGTGACTTGCATTTTTCCTTCCCATGTGCATAACTTTACATTTATCAGTGTTAAACCTCATCTGCCACTTATCTGCCCAAGCCTCCAATCTATCCAGATCCCTCTGTAGTAGTATACTGTCTTCAGTGTAAATTACTTTACACAGTTTAGTGTCATCTGAGAAAATTGATACTTTACTATGCAAGCCTTCTACAAGATCATAAATATACTGAAGAGAATAGGGCCCAATACTGACCCCTGAGGTACCCCACTAGTGACAGTGACCCAATCTGAGTGTGTACCGTTAATAACCACCCTCTTTTCTATCACTAAGCCAGTTACTTACCACATACAGAAGTTTCTCCCAGTCCGAGCATTCTCATTTTATATACTAACCTTTTATGTGGTACAGTGTCAAATGCTTTGGAGAAGTAGTATCAGTATTATTTCACTACCAAAGCAGACTCCCTATGCGTGTTACTGCAAGGCATTGGTTTCTACACCATAAAGGCCCTTAGCAGCCAGGAAATATACGTTTTTTAATGCGATTCACCGCGAATATATTCATATTGAAGCACATTTTTCCGAAAAATTTGTCGATCTGGACGAATCAAATTTTCCAAAAGTTCCCTCATCTCTAGTTACTATGTATAAGGACAAAATAGATATGGTTTCATGTGAAATGGGAGATTATGTTTTTTTTTTTCATGGTTGAACTTAAAAAGGAGTCTCACCTAAAATGACCATTATATACCACAAACATCATGATATCCATTACATTCCCCATATTATAATCTTACCTTTCATATTGCTGTCCATCGCCTATTTTCTCTTAAAAACGCTTTTATTCCATATGCCAATTAGGTTCTGAAAGTGCCCAGGGGCGGCGTTTATGCAGCCGGTGCCCATGTCCCACGGCACTGTAGAAATCACAAATGCCTCCCCTTTCACCCCCTTTCTAGCCGGCGGAAGTAAACTGCTGCAAGATCGGGATGTACGGGCCGGTGCATGAGCATTAAATGCTCTGCTGCCTCTGCCCATAGTGGGTAATAGAGTGCACAGGTGCGAGGATTATGTTGAACGATGCAGGCGTCGGATTTGTTAATGACGGGAGGATGGAAGGAAGGAAGTTACGTGACAAAGCATCAGCCTTGAAATCTGAGGGTTCAGTCGTTTAGCCGACTCCAGGTATGCCAGATTTTTGTGATCAATAGGCACAGTAATAGGATGAATTGCTCCTTCCAACCAATGATGCCACTCCTCAAAAGCTAACTTAATGGCCAGGCACTCTATTACCCACATCATAATTCCTTTCTGTAGCCATGAGTTTCTTAGAGAAGTACATGGGTGCCATTTACTAGGGTAAGGACCCTGCAACAAAACTGCTCCTATCCCTACCGCGGATGTGTCAACTTCCACAATGAATGGTTGTGACACATCAGGTTGCACCAGTATTGGCGCAGAAGCGAAACACTCCTTAAATCAGCAGAAAAGGCTTGTAATGCCGCATCAGACCAGACTGAGACATCAGAACCTTTCTTAGTCATGTCCGTCAAAGGTTTGACCACAGTGAAGTAGTTCAAAATAAATACGGTAGTAGTTGGTGAATCCCAAATACCGCATAAGCTCTTTCAGATTTTCGGGTCGATCCCAGTCCAACACAGCACGGACCTTCTCTGGATCCATGCGAAAACCTGAAAATAAGAGTAGGTAACCCAGTAATTGCACTTCCTGAACTGCAAATACACGCTTCTCCATCTTGGCTTACAATTTATTCTCTTAGGATCTGCAAATAAATGAGTGTCATCCAGATACACAACCACATACCTCCCCACCATATGATGAGAGATATCATTAACAAAATCCTGAAAACCGCGGGAGCATTAGTTAATCCAAATGGCATGACCAGACTCTCAAAATGGCCCTCTGGCGTATTAAACGCCGTCTTTCATTCATCCCCTTCCTTGATCCTGACCAGATTATATTAACCCCTAAGGTCCAACTTGGAGAACACTTTGGCACCAACAATCTGATCAAACAAGTCAGGAATCAAATGAAGGGGGTACGGATCACAGACCATAATATAATTGAGCTCATGGATGTCCAGGCATGGCCTAAGGGTTCTTTACAAAGAAAAGCCCTGCTGCCAGTGGGGACTTGGAAGGTCTAAATGTCACTTAGCAAGACTCTCGGCAAAATACTCTTGCATGGCCGCTCTTTCGGGTTCAGAGAGGTTATATAACCTGGATTTGGGCACCTTCGCTCCGGGAATAATATTGATAGGACAGTCATATTCCCGATGTGGGGGTAACCCTTGGCAACCACTCAAAAAATACATCCGAAAAATCTGAAATGAAAGAGGGAATAGCGTTAGTGATCAAGACAGAAAGATGTCTTAAGACAGTTGTCCATGCAGTAATCACTCCAATCGAGAATCTGTCTTGCCTGACAGTCAATGGTAGGATTATGTTTGCACGACCATGGCAAACCCAGAACCAATGGAGCAGGCAGACCCTCCAGCACAAAACACTAAATGGATTCCTGATGAAAAAATCACCCACTCTTAAATGGATGTTCTTCACCATCTGTGACAAACATTTCTGAGTAAGTGGTGCGGAGTCTATTGCGAACAGACATTTTTCTCTAATGCACTTGTTTTCAACCCATGCATACAGACGAACTGACCATCAACTAGGTTAACCCCTCGTCAATAAACACCTCAATTCCCACAGTTTGACTCTAGCGCCACCTCGGCAGACAGGAGAAATCAGGTACTAGCAGTAAATGGCAAAAGTAAGTTCTGACTCCCCATCCACACCACCAAGAGTAAGATGGGAAAATGTTTTCTTCTTGTTTTCACCTTGACGCAGAAAATAATGACAAACTTTAACAAAACGTCCAATTTTTTCCACAGAAAAACATATTCCCTTCTTATGACTAGAACTCTTGCAAACAGGCCCAGGGGTAGCTCCCCCCATTTGCATGGGTTCGTTACCAGGCATAAACTCAGGAGTCTCTCCTCCCAAAGTGTCAGAGGAAGCCGCCACATTATATGATACTTCGTCCTGAGAGTGAGGGACCTTTGATCTCTCTCTCAGGCGTCTATCCTCGAGTACGGCAAGGATCATAGCCGCTTACAGTGACTCAGGATTTTCGTGAAAGGCCAAGGCGTCCTTTAGCCTCTTAGACAATCCCTGACAAAATTGACTACAGAGCTGGATCATTTCACTCTGTATCCGTAGCCCATCTCCTAAATTTAGAGCAATATATCTCTGGCCGAGACCACGTAACTTGGTCTCGGCCAGGGAGATCCGATCTGGGTCATCGTAGATAAGACCTAGAGCTCTGAAAAATTAATCTACCGACCGGAAGGACTTTGATTCGGTCGGCAGAGAAAAAGCCCAAGACTGAGCGTCCCCTTTAAGCAACAAAATAATAATAGCAACTCTGACTCTCATTCCCAGATGAGAGCGGAGGTAACTTAAGGTACAACTTAAACGACTCTCTGAAACGAATGAAGTTGTCACTCCCCCCAGAAAACCTGTTCGCCCAAACAACCACTTCCTATCGGTCAATTGTAAAGTCCCCTCTAGTTCTCACTCAGGTTCTCTTGACCATGCAAATAAGGACTTGAAACAGGGTCAACAGGGATTGGTCTGATAGCTTGACTGGGCGGGCAAATACAGTACAGACCAAAAGTTTGAACACACCTTCTCATTCAAAGAGTTTTCTTTATTTTCATGACTATGAAAATTGTAGATTCACACTGAAGGCATCAAAACTATGAATTAAACACATGTGGAATTTTATACATAACAAAAAAGTGTGAAACTGAAAATATGTCATATTCTAGGTTCTTCAAAGTAGCCATCTTTTGCTTTGATTACTGCTTTGCACACTCTTGGCATTCTCTTGATGAGCTTCAAGAGGTAGTCAGCTGAAATGGTTGTCACTTCAGAGGTGTGCCCTGTCAGGTTTAATAAGTGGGATTTCTTGCCTTATAAATGGGGTTGGGACCATCAGTGGAGTTGCGTTGTGGAGAAGTCAGGTGGATACACAGCTGATAGTCCTACTGAATAGACTGTTAGAATTTGTATTACGGCAAGAAAAAAAGCAGCTAAGTAAAGAAAAACGAGTGGCCATCATTACTTTAGGAAATGAAGGTCAGTCAGTCCGGAAAACTGGGAAAACTTTGAAAGTGTCCCCAAGTGCAGTCACAAAAACCAATCAAGCGCTACAAAGAAACTGGCTCACATGCAGACCACCCCAGGAAAGGAAGACCAAGAGTCATCTCTGCTGCAAAGGATAAGTTAATCCGAGTCACCAGCCTCAGGGAAAAAAAAAAAAAAAAAAAAAGAAGAGTGATGGGGTGCTGCGCCAGATGACCTGGCCTCCACAGTCACCGGACCTGAACCCAATCGAGATGGTTTGGGGTGAGCTGGACCGCAGAGTGAAGGCAAAAGGGCCAACAAGTGCTAAGCATCTCTGGGAACACCTTCAAGACTGTTGGAAGACCATTTCAAGTGACTACCTCTTGAAGCTCATCAAGAGAATGCCAAGAGTGTGCAAAGCAGTAATCAAAGAAAAAGGTGGCTACTTTGAAGAACCTAGAATATTACATATTTTCAGTTGTTTCACACTTTTTGGTTATGTATATAATTCCACATGTGTTAAGTCATAGTTTTGATGCCTTCAGTGTGAATCTACAATTTTCATAGTCTTGAAAATAAAGAAAACTCTTTGAATGAGAAGGTGTCCAAACTTTTGGTCTGTACTGTATGTGTGGCCATGCAATTAAGGACTTGAAACAGAAGTCCCAGGAGACAATTAAATTACATAAGCAAACAAACAGAACAATGTCTTCCTTCCAGAACACGGAGTGGTTTGGAGGGGATTATCTTAAAGACAAACTGAACAATGAAATAACCACAGAGTGATTCAAACCCAAGACATGGCAGAGGACCCACCACTGTGTAATATAATCTAGGAAACATGGTTCAGTATTCCAAGGACCATGACAATTAACTCCACACCGAACACAGAGGGGGAGTGGAAAGGTATTAGGCCTGGAAACTAGGGATAGGGGGATGGTCACACCTAGTGAGTCCCTAATCCGAACCCTGACTACTGACAGTATGAACAGACCTTGATGGCAGGAATGTTCATACACAGTAACCTAAGCCCTATCTCACCCTAACAGTTCCCTGGAGATAGTGTCAGGACAACAGATGGCCTGTTCCTTCCCAGCTGAAGGAACAGATGACCCCCTTAGGCCTAATACCAAAAGGTAGGGGAAATACTACAAACAAGAAATAAAGGAAAGACACTTAACTCCGAAGTATGCGGACAAGTAGGAACTGAGGAGAATCAACACCAGCACTTCCAACATCCAAAAGGAGCCATCAACCGCATAGCATGATGGGTGAGACCAGACTAAATAGAGGAGGAGGAATGACCACTTAAGCTACACCCGAGACCAGAGGTGTGGTCATCCCCAGCAACAACATGGAAAGTGAAACTAAAGAGGCTGTCAATCATGTGCAGCCAGTCTTCTAGTTCCTGTCACTGGCGGGACAGTGACAAAAATCCTACTATCAATGTGCAATATTAAGTGCTGTAGCTTCTATTCTTTATCAAAGAGCGGAGTTGGATCCCTACATACAGTACCAACAAGCAGAGTGGCACAAAGAGTATATATTTATCAGCCCTTTCAGAATTTGTTCCTTCACCTGCAAAAGAATGGTCAGTGAAATACTACTACGTCTTGAAATGACAGTTTCTTCAATTCTTTCACAAGTCACCCTCTCAGGCGAGTTCCTTTAAACACCATCCTCTGAATTCAAGGCATGGGACCTAGAACATGAGTCACAATGCCTCCAGAATTACGAACTACACAGTGTTACACTGGCAGAATACTTCAAAGCGAAAAGAATCCCTAGAGGTTTACGCATATGGACCCTGTGCTGCTACGCAGTTAAATCTATATAGTTTATTTCATATGATATTCTATATTTGGTCATATGCTCCCATCTAGTGGGCATTTTTGGTATTGCACTTGTTTTTCTGTTATATCTGTGACTCATTTATTTTCATTGCTCCACCCCTTCTTCTGTGTACCTCACTTCCTGTATCTTCATTCTGCTCCAGGCATTTGCACAAGGTACACTGTATTCTCATGTATGCTTACAAACGCATCATCTTTTAACCGCATAATACCAGAATCCATCTGTTTCTGCTGTACTCTGTTATCTGGCTTACAGAATAAAGCAACTTACACGGATAAACTCTGTGTTGGTTAGTTCAAGCTCTCTGATAAGGATTGTCCGCAGTGATTATATCTGCTTATACAGGCCAGGTACAGAGGTCTCACTAGGGATAAATCACTATTACAAATTTTTAACTTAGTTACTTTTATTCAACCAGCAAGTAATTTTTTTTTATGGCAAATGACACAGGTGTCTCCCAAAAGATAATAAGACGATGTACAAGAGGCATTATTGTGAAAAAAAAAAAAATACAAGATGTTCTGCACTGTGGAAAATCTCAGAGGACGTGGTCAGAAGCCAAAAGTGACACCTGTGCTGGCCAGGAGGATAGTTAGAGAGGTGAAAAAGAATCCAAAGATCGCCACCAAGGCCATCCTGGTGAGTCTGGGCTCTGCTGATGGCAATGTCTCAAGGCAGACAATCCAACGGACACTGCACAATGCAGACCAAGGAGGACGCCACATCTCCAGATAAGGCACACAAAAGCTCACTTGGCCTTTGCAAAAGCTCATCTGGACAAAGAAGAAGAAGACTTGTGGTCCTCTGTGTTATGGTCAGATGAAACAAATTTTATTGTTTGGTCACAATGATGTTTCCTTCATTTGGCGTAATAAAGGAGAAGCCTTCAACCCAAAGAACACCATCCCCACTGTCATATAGTGGTGGGAACCTAATGCTTTGGGGGTGTTTTTCAGCCAATAGACCAGGCAACCTAATCACAGTAAACGGCAACATGAAAAAAGAGCAATACATGAGGATTCTCAACGACAACATCAGGCAGTCTGCAGAGAAACTTGGCCTTGGGCACCAGTGGACATTTCAGCATGACAATGACCTAAAACACACAGCAAAAGTGGTGAAAATGGCTAGCAGACAACAACATTAACGTTTTGGAGTGGCCCAGCCAGAGTCCAGACTTGAATCCAATTGAGAATCTGTGAAGGGAGCTAAAGATCAGGGTGATGGCAAGAAGACCCTCCAACCTGAAAGATTTGGAGCTTATTGCTAAAGATGAATGGGCAAAAATACCTGTGGAGACATGCAAAAAGCTGGTGTGCAATTATAGGAAGCGTTTGATTGCTGTAATAGCCAATAAAGGCTTATCTATTGATTGAGAAGGGTATGAATAATTTTGGACTGGACACTTTTTGCTCAAATGTAAATAAAAGCTGAGAAATTTTCTTTCCACAATAATGCCTCTTGTACATAGTTTTATTATCTTTTGGGTGACATCTATGTCATTTCCCGTCAAAAAATTACTTGCTGGATGAATAAAAGTAACTTTAAGTCATAATTTGCCAGGGGTATGAATAATTATGGGCAGCACTGTATGTGTGCCTAATCTGCAATCAAGCTCAGTGTCATCCGCCATCTTGTGAAAGCACATGGTCGCACAAGCTTACTGCACTTCAAGTGAATGTTGAAAACTGTTTCTCTACATTGCACTGTGTTGCCTCACCTGTCTAAGGCACTGTTCGTCTTATTAAAGAGACAGTACCATTTATCACAAAACAGTAAAAACTTTCTAGACAAGGCACTGAACACTCTTATGGCCGAACCAACGCAGATACATCATGCCTCTGAACCCGCAGACGTACAGAGTAGATTCTGCAGATATTACCGAACCGAGTGTAAGACCCAAACGTACAATAAAACCAACAGAAACTCAGAAAACTATGAAGCCACTAGAGATGAGTTCTCCGGTAATCTGTCAGACCTCTGGGACAGAGCCTCTTATCGCATGTCAGTTTTGTCACACTAATGATCAACCAGCTAAAATAAGACACTATATAAAATCACCTATTTGCTGTGTATGTACACTACCAGCAGTTGTCTGCAAGATACTCAGCCTTCTTGCAGGACTCTAATATAGAGGATTCTTTAGCAGAACTGATGCACTGAACCAACAAAAGGGATTTCGCAGTGCAAAATGCTAAGCTTAAGGCAGAACTCCGCATTACTCAACTGCAGGAGACCAGATCTCACAGATCCACCACAACCAAGTGCACTGCACTTTCTTCCAGAGCCTCTCATTCCAGAAGATCTACATTAAGCGACAGGTTAATAGAGGCCCGCGCTGATGCCGAAGCAAAAAAGCAAAGCTCTCCAAGCAGAGATGGAAGCTCAAGGGGCAGCTCGGCAAGCCAAGATGGAAACTCAAAGCAAAGCTCTCCAAGCAGAGGCAGATTCACAAATAAAGATTCTGCAAATGGAAGGGGAGGAAGCAGCTTCCCTAGCAAGGCTGAAAGTCCTTGAACAAGAAATGGGACAAAGTACTAATTCTGACTGCCTTATCCCAGCAGAACTGGAAGATCCAGCTGAACGCACCAGTGAATAAGTTCTAAAGCGTAACATCTGCAAAGATAGAGTCATCTCATGTACTTCCTACTAACGACACTGTTCTGAATCCCAACGTACAAGCCTTAGAGACTACACCACAGTTAAATGCTCATGCAACATAATTTTACCCTGGTAAACCTCACCCTACACCAGAGATCTTTCACACCCAAAGGGTTTCACAAGTTACTTTGACACCAAGGAGTGAGAGACCAGACATGAATGACTTTGCCAGATACATGGTATGCTGTGAGCTCATTAACACCAGCCTCTCAAGGTTTGACGACTGTCCAGAGAGCTATAGGTCCTGGAGATCAACTTTCAAGGCTACTATTGCCGATCTCAACCTTACTGCTAAGGAAAAAACTTGATTTTCTCAAAGTGTCTGGGACCAGAATCTGCAGGTTGTGTTAAAAGACTTAGAACAGTACATGTTGACCACCCAGATGCAGGTCTTGTTGCTGTATGGGCAAGACTTGAGCCTATGGTAGCTCTGAAGCCATAGAAAGCACTCTATTCAAGAGACTACAAAACTTCCCAAAAATAGGGAACAAAGACTATTGCAAGCTCAAAGATCTAAGTGACCTGCTCATGGAGCTAGAGTTGGCAAAGACTGACCCACGTCTACCTGGACTAAGCTTCCTGGACACTGCTCATGGTGTCAACCCAGTGGTGTCTAAAATGCCATATGGCCTACAAAAGAAATGGGCACAACAGGGCTCAAGATACAAAATAGACTAACGTATCCTTTCCTCCATTCTCATACTTCTGCAGGTTCAAGCCTGGGTGAGAAACGACCCCAGCTTCTGCTTCATCTTCAGAAGGGTCGATGGATTCATGGTCTCTCATATCAACAAGGAAGAGGGCATATCCCTACCAACGTTAGAGTGCGACCAGATACCAGACGAAAGGGAAGAGTTTTCCACTCCAGAAGCTGCATATTACCATCCTCATTTAAGGCACCTTGTTAAAGAGATTCCTGCAATGGACAAGAGTGCTGAAATCTTAGTCCTGTTAGGAAGAGACATTCTCAGGGTACATAAAGTACGTGATCAGTGCGATGGGCCTGACAACGCCCCTTATGCAGAAAGATTTGCCCTAGGATGGGTAATAGTGGGCGATGTATGCTTGAACACGATGTGTACGCCATCTGAGATCCACTCCTTCAAGACTTAAGTGTTGAGAAACGGACGTGCATCCCACTTCAAACAGTGCCCTCACCATTATGAAGTAAAGGAGAAGCTTCTTGACATCATCCAAGTGCCTGATGTTACTCCTGTCTTGTGATGACAACCTAGGCACCACAGTGTTTTGTACTGCAAGTGAGGACTAAACAAATAGCCTTGTCAGTTGAAGACAGAGAATTCATCAAAATGGATAAGTAATTCTTTAACCTGTGCCCGACCGCAATCTGTGTATATAAGTGCTAGCTGCACATACCCCGTATATAAACGTTCTAGCAGCTCTTTAATCCAAGCGCTGCAAAGCGCTTGGATTAAAGCTTCTGCCCCTGCAATCAGAGTGGCCCCTTGCCGGCAATCAATACGATTTCAGGCTCTGCAGATCAGAGCCTGAAATCAGTGTCCTCGTGCCCCCCCAATCTGTGCAGCCCCCCCTCCCTGATCTGTGCAGGCTCCCCCCCCCCCCCTAGATCTGTGCAGCCCCCCCCCCCCATCTGTGCCCCATCTTGTATCCACAGTGCCCCCTCCTTGAGTCCGCCCCCTGCTGGCGTGACACCCTCCCTCCCCCAGCACTGCCCCCCGCTCGGTCTGCCCCCCTGCTGTGTTTGATGGCAGCAGCGGCATCCATGGGGTTAGACGGAGGGGGCTCCCTCTCTCAATCGGGGCTGCTGCGCTGCAATGGCAGCCCCTACGATTGCCATTGCAACCGGACGCTTTGCAAAAGCGTCTGCTGTTGCCACCTACAGGGCATCTGAATGTATTACACTTTGCAATGCAAGAGCATTGCAAAGTATAGTACAGCCCCACTGGATCTTCAAGATCCAAGAGGGATTTGATTAAAAAAAAAGTGAAAAATAAAAGTAAAAATAAATAAAAATGTAAAATTAAAAAAACTACACATTACGTATCACCGCGTCCGTAATGACCGTCTCTATAAAGATATCACATGATAGACCCCATCCAATAAACACCATAAAAAATAAAATAAAAACGGTGTAAAATAAAGCCATTTTTGTCACCTTACATCACAAAAAGTGCAACAGCAAGCGATCAAAAAGGCGTATGACCCCCAATCAAACCCCGTACCAATCAAACCGTCACCTCGTCCCGCCAAAAATTATACCCTATTTAAGACAATTGCCCAAAAAATAAAAAAGCTATGGCTCTTAGACAAACATAATTTTTTGTTTCAGAAATGCTATTGTGTAAAACTTAAATAAATAAGAAAAAGTATACATATTAGGTATTGCCACGTCCGTAACGATCTTAACTATAAAACTATCATATGACCTAACTCCTCAGATGAACGCTGTAAAAATAAATAAATGAAAACTTTTCCAAAACAGCCAATCTTTGGTCACCTTGCCCCAAAAATTGTGTAATAATGAATGATCAAAAAATCCTATGTACCCAAAAAAGGTACTAGTAAAAACCGCAACACTTTCTTCAAAAAATGAGCCCCTGCACAAGACGATTGGCAGAAAAATAAACATATGGCGTTCAGAAAACCAATCCAGCACAATCTGCCTTCCAAAAACCGTATGGCATTCCTTTCCTTTTGCGCCCTGTTGTGTGCCCGTACAGCAGTTTACGACCACATGTGGGGTGTTTATGTAAACCGTGGAATCAGGGTAATAAATATTGAGTTTTGTTTGGCTGTTAACCCTCAATGTGTTAAAGAAAAAAAAATTATAAAATGGAAAATCTGCCAAAAAAGTGAAATTTAGAAATGTAATCTCCATTTTCCTTTAATTCTTGTGGAACGCCTAAAGGGTTAACTAAGTTTGTAAAATCAGTTTTGATTAACTTGAGGGGTGTAGTTTCTACAATGGGGTCATTTATGGGGGTTTCCACTATGCAAGCCCCACAAAGTGACTTCAGACCTGAACTGGTCCTTAAAAAGTGGGTTTTGGAAATTCTTAAAAATTGCAAGAATTGCTTCTAAACTTCTAAGCCTTCTAACATCCTAAAAAACAAAACAGACATTTCCAAAATTATGCCAACATAAAGTAGACATATGGGGAATGTTAAGTAATAAATATTTTATTATGTATGACTTTGTTTTAGAAGCAGAGAAATTGAAATTTGGAACATTTTGTAAATTTGGGATTTTTTCATAAATAAAGGTGAAATATATTGACTCAAATATATGACTATCATGAAGTACAATGTGTCACGAGAAAACAATCTCAGAATGGCGTGGATAAGTAAGTGTTGCAAAGCTATTACCACATAAAGTGACGCATGTCAGATTTGTAAATTTTGACCTGGACACTGGGGCATCAATGACCCTTGGTCATGAAAGGGTTAAGGATGAGTCTAACAGTTGGGTTGCACCATTACCTCTTCGTGCTACAAGGGCCAAACTCCCAACCAATCGTGAACAGGCTTTATCCAGATTCAGCTCACTTCAACGAACACTAAGGAACAGGCCTGAAATGAAGGACCATGTCATTGCCTTTATGAAAAGGATCTTTGACAATGATCACGCTGAACCAGCGCCACCACTTCAAAGACACGATGAGTGCTGGTATCTGCCTTTCTTCGGAGTGTATCATCCACGTAAGCCAAAACAAATCAGGATAGTATTTGACTCTAGTGCCAAGCATCAAGGTGTATCCCTAAACGATGTTCTTATCACTGGCCTGAATCTAACCAACAACCTTGTAGGCGTACTTATGAGATTTAGAAGAGAACCAGTTGCCATAACCGCTGAAATTGAACAGATGTTTCATTGTATGAGAAGACCATAGGAACTTCGTAAGGTTTCTATGGCACTGTGACAACAACATGGACAATGAGATTATTGAATACCGCGTGAAGGTACATGTTTTTGGAAATCGTTCCTCACCCACTTTTGCAAGATACGGTTTACGAAGGACTGCCATTAATGGAGAAAAGGAGAATGGCGCCGTTGCTCGACACTTTGTTGAGAGAGACTTTTATGTTGATGATGGACTCAAGTCTTTACCTACAGACAAAGAAGCCGTTGACCTGCTCCAAAGGACACAAGGTATGCTTTCTGAGGCCAACCTCAGACTACACAAAATTGCCTCAAATAGTGTTGCGTTATGAAAGCCTTTCAACAGGGTACACAGGGTTTAAGGACTAAATCTGGAAATGGATATTCCACCTATGCAGAGAAGTCTGGGCCTACGGTGGGACTTATTAAAGGACACTTTCAGCTTTCAAGTCAGCTCTACAGACAAGGTAAAGCCTTACTTAGACAGCTCTCAGAGTCTATAAAAAATTTGGATGCTCCACTGCCATCTGACAAGCTTTCAAAGTGGGAGTCCCGGAAGCAATCTCTACACGCCTTAGATGGAATCCATATACCATGCTGCTACACCTCAGCTTTCCTTGCTACGAGCCAGAGAAAAGAGCTTCACATGTTCTCAGATGCATCTACTGAGGCCATAGCGGCTGTTGCCTACCTCGGACATCAAGCAAATTAATGTTGTTTATTTGCAATTATATAACTACCATTATGGTTTAAATAGTGACATTTTCAATGCCAGACAGGGAGTGTGCTGCTACGCAGTTAAATCATATGATATTCTATATTTGGTCATATGCCATACCATTTTTGGTATTAAACTTGTTTTTCTGTTATATCTGTGACTCATTTCTTTTCATTGCCCCACCCCTACTTCTGTGTACCTCACTTCCTGTATCTTCATTCGGCTCCAGGCATTTGCACAAGGTACACATGTATTCTCATGTAAGGCATCATCTTTTGACCGCACAATACAGGAATCCATCTGTTTCTGCTGTACTCTGTTATCTGGCTTACAGAATAAAGCAACTTACACGGATAAACTCTGTGTTGGTGAGTTCAAGCTATCTGATAAGGATTGTCTGCAGTTATTATATCTGCTTATACAGGCCAGGTATAGAGGTCTCACTAGGGATAAATCGCTATTACAACAATCAGTCAGAATAGACCCGTCCAACCTTCTTCAATAAAAACCCTTCTGCATGAAGTTTGAACAGTTCCTGAACAAATGTTCCTTTGATATTATGACACTCAGTCCTCGATCTACTGTTTGCAATAAACCAAAACTAAAGACCTAATCCGTTCCACAAAGGTCCAACTCCAAGAGATCTTTCCAAAAGACAACTACACTCAACTCCAGGAGAAGATTACCACCACTGTATCCCAACAACGGAAAGTGGAAGCAACCAAGAGAAACAAATTAGTACGAGACAGAGGACTACTGCCAGAATCGGGTGTAAAAGTGGCTGGATTAATCATTCTGCCCCCAAAGTTCCAGACATAGATCACCATCAATGGACTCCTTCCACTCCACATCAAGCGAAGAACCGCAGAGACCGCCATGCCAGATGGAACAACGGTCAACTCGAGGACAAAGGGGCCAAAGGGGCGGGAATACCACCAGACTTAATACCATATCCATCACAACGCCATCCCACGTACAATCACTGGTATTTAATATCTCCTGACACCCTCTTAATCCAGCACAATAATCTGTTTTAGAAAAAGGTTTATCATTCTCACCGTCATATCCATTTAACACATTTCAGCTTGACATGGACCTCTAGAGGCTGTAGAGAAATATCCGCCTCAAAACACACTTTGCAAATGTTATTGAGAGAGAAAGGGACAAACCCAGCCCAATGTCCATAATCTCAATCCAGTTTTTGGACTTATGTAATAAAAGTTTGTATCTTCCACCTAAGAATCACCCCCCAGTGGAAACATGTGTCCTTCTAGTGCAAAGAGATATAGAAACCTTCAGAAAGGAGCTATCAAAAGGTAAATACAAATTCTCACATAACCTTAGCAACACGGACAGACAGGCTCTCAACACTACACCAGTGGTGGGCAAACTTTTGTCAACTGAGCCAAATATCGCCAAAACCACAATCTGTGTTACAATCTGTCTCAGAAATACGCCTAACATTGACGTATTTCTATATAATAAATGATCACCTAATTTTATTATTCGGGGGTAGGACTAATATCTTTATATTAAAGATTCTAGTTTATTATACTGTGCCCTGTATTTCCCACCTTTTTCTACCACACTTTTTCCTTCCAACTTTCCATTAATATACTTGGATACCGCACTCTGACCAGCCAGCTTTTTTGCAATGACCTTTTGAGGCTTCTTCTTGTGGAGGGTGTCAAGTCAGCAGTCTTCCCCATGATTGTGTAGTTTACTGAACCAGCCTGGGGGACCATTTAAAGGCTTAAGAAACCCAGGGTTTTTTTTTGTGTTGATTAGCAGATTAGAGTGACACCATGAGCCTACAATATTGAAAGGTTTCACAATATTCGAACCTGTGCACTTCCATCCAACACCAAGTCCACAGACCTACACGCAGATGTGGTCCACCTACAACTGTTATTAACCAACAACTTCTTCCTATTGCAGGATAAATATTTCATCCAGAAACCATGGAATGCTATGGGATTGAATGTAGCACCACGATATGTAAACTGTTACATGCATATCTTCATGTAACATCTATATCTTCCCTGTCACACAGCCCTAAACAACTTTTTAGCACTTATAATTCCCTTCTCCATCCCCCAGCGCCCCCACCCTCTCCTCTCTTCTCAGCTGAGGACTTTGCCAAATATTTCAAACAAAAGATAGTCCACATCAGAGAAAGCTTTACTACACAGTCCCCACAGACCCTCTACACAACTGCTCAGTCCTCTTCTCCCAAAACCCACTTATCTACCATTACAGAAGGAAAACTCCACACTACTCTCCAAATCTCATCTGACCACCTGTGCACTTGACCCAATCCTATCCCACCTCATCCCTAACCTCACCGCAGTGTTTATCCCAGCCCTCTCTCTTCAACCCATCACTAAACTCTGGTGTCTTCCCCTCTGCTTTTAAACATGCTACCATTACACCCATCCTCAGAAAGCCTTCACTTGACCCATCTTCCTTGTCCAGTTATCGCCCCACATCACTTCTTCCATATGCCTCAAAGCTACTTGAACAACATGTCCATTCAGAACTGTGCTTCCACCTCTCCTCCTGCTCCCTCTTTGACCGCTTACAATCTGGCTTCCGACCCCACCACTCGACCGAGACTGCCTTACCAAAGTCACCAATGACCTACTCACAGCCAAAACCAAGAAACAATACTCTGTCCTCCTTCTCCTTGACCTGTCCTCTGCCTTCGACACTGTTGACCACTCCCTTCTGTTGCAAACTCATCTCTTGGCATCACTGACCTGGCCCTCTCCTTGATCACATCATACCTCACAGACTGGACGTTTAGCGTCTCCCACTCCACCTCCTCGTCTCATTCCCTCTCTGTTGGTGTCCCGCAAGGCTCTGTCCTAGGACCCCTGCTCTTCTCCATCTACACTTTTGGCCTGGGACAGCTCAGAGTCCTATGGCTTTCAGTATCACTCCTACGCTGACGACACACAAATCTACCTCTGGTCCAGACATCACCACCTCACTATCTAGAATCCCACAATGTCTATCTTCTATATCATCCTTCTTCGCCTCTCGCTTTCTTAAACTTAACATGGATAAGACAGAATTCATAATCTTTCCCCGATCTTGTTCAAGCGCCTCAAACGGACTTATGATCAATGGTTGCACACTCTCCCCAGTCAACAAAGCCCGCTGCCTTGGAGTGATCTTGGATTCTGCCCTTTCCTTCCGACCGCACATCCAAGCCCTTTCCACCACCTGCCGTCTCCAACTCAAAAACATCTCCTGCATCCGCGCTTTCCTTAACTTTGAATCTGCGAAAATGCTTGTACATGCCCTCATTATCTCCCGTCTAGACTACTGCAACATTCTCCTGTGACCTTCCATCTAGCACTCACACCCCTCCAATCCATCCTCAACTCTGCTACCCGACTAATCCACCTCTCACCCTATTATTCCTCTGCCTCTCCCCTTTGCCAATCCCTTCACTGGCTCCCCATTGCCCAAA
Source organism: Bufo gargarizans (assembly GCF_014858855.1). NCBI lineage: Eukaryota > Metazoa > Chordata > Amphibia > Anura > Bufonidae > Bufo > Bufo gargarizans. The sequence goes on from NC_058083.1 coordinate 351,527,337, forward strand.
AAAATTCACTTCAAAAGTACTTACAAATACATACAAGGCCGTCCATAACCTGTCCCCTCCCTACCTCTGAGCGTATTTCCAGATACACCCCCACACGCACTCTCCGATCCTCACAAGACCTCCTTCTCTCCTCTTATTGCCTCTTCCCACAATCGACTCCAGGATTTCTCCTGTGCATCCCCCATACTCTGGAACTCGCAACCCCAACATGTCAGACTCTCACCTACAGTGGAATCCTTCAAAAGAAACCTGAAAACATACCTCTTTAGACAAGCCTACAACCAGTGACCCTGCTGCCTCTATACCGCCATGACCAACTTAACCCGCACCTACTGTGTCCTTCTCCCATACCATGTAGATTGTAAGCCCACACGGGCAGGGCCCTCTCTCCTTCTGTACCAGTTTGTAACTCATTTTGTTTAGGATTAGTGCAATTGTCTGTATTATGTATGTGCACCCCTTATCATATGTACAGCGCTATGGAATGAATGGCACTTTAATAAATAAATGATTCCGAGAACAATTTATACTCAAATCCATCTTTTACCACACATGTCACACTTTGGAAAAGTTACCGTATTTTTCACTTTATAAGACATACCTGATGATAAGACGCAACTAGGTTTTTGTGGAGGAAATTAAGAAGAGAAAATATTTTGAACCAAACTGTGTGCTTTTGAACTAATTGGAGGTGTGTAGATGGCGTACTGTTATTGGGGATCTGTGGATGACACTTATAGGCATCAGTACTATGTATCGCAGCAGCTGTACATCCCCCTTTCGATCCATGGCATATCGCGCCTCCACTACATTGATAGACCCACCATTCCTGGCTCCTTTTTCTTTATTAGTTATTTGAACATTTACCATGCGTTCCACACGGACCCAACTTCTGGGTCTGTGAAATTCATGCGAATGCGCTATTCTGATCTTAGAATGCAGCTGCTTCTTTATAGACTGGACATCACAGCCTTGTTGTTAGGTGCCAATTTTGACTGGTTATGTTATACCTCACCAGCAGAGCCTGGCATCTACCACCATCTATCTTCCTTCTTCCTATCTGCAGCATAGGCAAGTACTCAGGATCCAGTATGGTGCCAAATTGCTTCTCTAACTTTAATATGACACTGCCATGTTTTACTACTACTTTGTGCTACTACTTCTCCTTACCTTATCCTACCAATTTTCAACTATCTATAACATAGCTCCCTACCCTCTGTCCTACTGGTCCTTTAACTCCGTGACACAAATATCAGGGGATTATCCTTCGACTATTGTCAATGAACAAAGTTACTAGGATATGCAGTCCAGAAAAGTATGCACACTTAATCTACTAGGGTTTGCTCGATACCTGGACCAAACTGAAGGCTCTCTAATCGAATGTCAGTTGATAACACTACCAAGTATGCCCCATTTCCTATTGAGCCAAAGGATACTGCATATATTCCTTTTATTTTTGTTTATGTATATACTTTATTTTGGAATGTTTATTTTTTGTACTTTTGTTAATTTCACACAAGGTCATTGTAATTTGACATCATTCTGTTTTGTGTCTGCTAGGGTCAGTTGCAAACTTAGTATTGGGCCTTATTCTCTTCAATATTTTTTATTAATGAGCTTGTAGAACAGGCATGCTCAACCTGCGGCCCTCCAGCTGTTGTAAAACTCCCACAATGCCCTGCTGTAGGCTGATAGCTGTAGGCTGTTCAGGCATGCTGGGAGTTGTAGTTTTGCAACAGCTGGCGGGCCGCAGGTTGAGCATCCCTGTTGTAGAAGGCTTGCACAATAGTGTTGATCGAGCACCAAAGTGCTCGGGTGCGTAAGTAGAACTATTTGGGATGCTCGAGTGCTCTACAGAGCACCTGAGCACAATGGAAGTCAATGAGAGAAACTGAGCATTAAATCAGACACCCCCTGCTCTGAATAGGGGAGGGTGTCTGGTTCACAGGAAAAGGTCAGAAATTGATGGAACCACCACTGAAATGGTTCAGGGACAGCATGGGGAGGATGTCTGGATGCATCTTGGACTCCCAGGTCGCTGCTGGAAATGATGTTGTCCGAATAGTACGCCACTTTTACAGACTGACAATAATACGCACAAAACCAAAGAAAATCAATTTTAGAGGAAAAATTGTTAGGAAACATTCTTTCCTGTATATTTACTTGTGCAAGTGCTTCCAAAAATTGCAAGGAAGAGGCACTCCAATACAACCTGTATATCACATAAGGAGGGCCTCATTCACATTGTGGTACAATTGTTCAGGTAGTGGGACTCCTACACTCATAATGCCTATGCACTAAGTGAAAGGGCTGCCAAAAATTACAAGGAACCGACACTCCAATGCACCCTTTAGTACACATAAAGTAGGGCTTCATACAAACCATTGAAAAAATTATGATTGATGGCCTGCTGGTGACCCTCTAAAACATCACGGGCGAGGGCCTGCTGCTCATCTGACCATCTAAAACATTAGGGGTGAAGGTCTGCTGCTGAGATGACCCTCTAACACATTAGGTGCAAGGGCATCCTAATAAGCATTTTGATATGATGGAGGAGGAGAAAAGGAAGATTGAACCATATACCCTTTTTGTGGTGGAAGGGGTACATGGGAATACAGTGTAGTCAATACACCATAAAAGCCACATTTAAAGTGCCTTTATGTTCAGCTGCTTTCCTCTGGTGGAGTAGAGAAGTCAGGGGAAATACAGGCCTTGTTCATTTTGATGAGAGTCAACCTATCAGCATTTTCCGTTGACAGGCGAATGCGCTTACAAGTTATTATGCCCCCAGCAGAACTAAATACCCCCTCTGAAAAAATGCTGGCGGCAGGGCAGGTCCGCACCTCCAAGGCGTAGAGTGCCAGTTCATGCCATGTGTCTAGCTTGGACAACCAATAGTTGTAAGGCACAGAGGGATCATTGAGGATGCTGACACATCGTCTGCTACGTACTCCTTCACCATCTTCCAAAACTTTTCCCTCCTTGTGACACTAGGCCGTGTCTCAGGGTGAGGGTGCTGGCGGGGTGTCATGAAACTGTCCCAGGCCTTGGAGAGTGTTGCCTTGCCTCTGTTGGAACTGCTGTGTGTTCCCCCTACTCTCCCCTTCTTGGTTGCCCAAGGAACTACGTACTATGCCGCCAGCGTAGTCAGCTGGAAATTTTTGGAGCAATTCTTCCACAAGGACCTTCTGGTATTGCACCATTTTGCTAGTCTCTCCACCACAGGAATGAGAGATGAGAAGTTTTCTTTGCTGCGGGGATCAAATAGGGTGAACAAACAGTAATCGGTGTTGGCCAAAATGCATATAACGTGAGGGTCACGGGAAAGGCAGCATAACAAAGTCAGAAATGTGTTCGAGTCCCAACAGACAAGACTTCACTGTCCTCATCAGGAGGATGACTCTCAATCTCTTCATCCTCTTCCACCTCCTCGGCCCATCCACGCTGAACAGATGAAATAAACCTGCTATGGGTACTGCCCCCTGTAGCAGAGGCAACCGTCTGCTGCTGCTCCTCCTCCTCATCCAATTTGCACTGAAAAGACAAACTGAGGGTGGTCTGGTTATCACCCTGTGTACTTTCTTCCCCCATTTCTACCTCTTCCACATACAAGTGGTGCGCCTTCATTTTGAGTAGTGAGAGTTTCAGTAGACACAGAAGTGGGATGTTACGCTGATAATAGGGGCATTGCCGCTCACCATCTGTGTTTATTCCTCAAAGTTGCATAAAACCTCACAGAGGTCAGACATCCATACCCACTCGTCGCTTGTAAAGAACGGAAGCTGACTGGAAAGGCGACAACCATGTTGCAGCTGGTATTCCACTATTGCAGCGCACAGCAGTCAGTGAGCTGGCAATTGCAAGCGCTGCTGCAGCATTGCCAGACTGGTGGCAGCTGTAGATGACTTTCGGAAATTGGCACACACGTGGCAAACCTTCACCAGTAGCTCAGGCAAATTGGGGTAGGTTTTGAGAAACCGCTGAACCACTAAGTTTAACACGTGGGCTAAGCGTGGTATTTGTGTGAGCTTGCCGAGCTCCAAAGCCGCCATCAAGTTACGGCCATTATCAGATACAACCTATATCAAGGCATGGTTGTAAGAGTTAGTAGATCGGCGAGGTATCTCAGATTCCTGAGAATACCTAGGGGGCGCCACAGGGAAAGGTCTGTATCTATAATGATTTGATGTTGTATCAATGTTCAATAATCAATAAATCATCAATAATCAATACATCATCCAGTGCATGGACTCCAGTATTCAATATGTGAATGATAACTCTGTTACGTAATAACAGAGTGTCACACTTCACCGGGGAGGAGGGTATAGGATAAAGCGCAAGACACCTATACCTCTGCCTCCCCCGCCGAGATCGCCTTGCAAGATATACCAGAAGCTTTCTTGTCCCCAAAGGGATGATACCAGGGCTCTAGGATGAAGTGGAAGTCTTTATTTTTTCAGCTCAACATGTTTTGGGATTAATCCCTTTTTCAAGAGCATGTACATACATCTGGTAGGACAGACATATAGGGAGACAGGAACACATGGTATAGGGTTCACACATAGGGGAGGGAAGAAAAGGCCCAAATGAGGTCAGTTCCTGAACACCGCTGTATTAAAAAAAAAAAAAAAAAAAAAACACTTGAATACTAATGTAGGTCAAATGTATTCTAGATATGAATAAAGCTATATTCTGAACTTCTGTTTTATTTTCCTTGAATACATGTGAGAAATTAATGCCGTCAAGGAACTGGAAGTGGGCATGGTATGCGTTCCATCGTTGATCACAGGAGGAATACTATATAGGGTTCCCCCTATGTGCCCCACGGTGGAGCGCAGAGAAAGGTTGGTGATATGGAAGGGCTTCCTAACAATTATCAGCTATTTATGAATGCTGATGCATTCCAAGTGGATGGGAGTGCCGATGCGTTCCAAGGTGGAGCACATCGGAAAGAGGGAAGCAAGCTTACTACTTTTTAGGGCTAGTATTGAAATGTTAAATAAAGAAGGTTATGGGGTTATATTATGAAGGATTGGGTAGTAACAATCATTATCGGGCATAAAATAGTACATATAAAATATAAGGGAACATTGGTTGCAAAATGTGGGAGAATATATGTATTGTAAGGGGTTACACTCAGGTAGGGCAGCGATGACAGATTCTCTTGCAGACCACAGGGTTAAAGCCCAAATGTTGCTTTATTTATCACACTCCGGCAATACAGGCAACCCCAGTTATAATTCACTGGGTAAGGTGATGGTCCAGCACCACAAAACAAACCAAACACCTGCCTGTCTGGGCTCTGGCTAATACAGTGCAGTTCCTAACTCACCTATTGAACACAGAATTTGGCTTCTCTAGTCAGCAGGGCAGTCAGCTTCTCAGCCTTTCTCCAGGCATTACTCTCCCTAGACCGACAGCTGGGATCCCTCAGGCTAGGGAAAAACCTGTCCCGGAGTTGGTAGAGGGACCTCCCCAGTCAACCCAAGTCTACCTTCTCCCAATCCAATAAAATCCATCCCATAAACTTAACAAAAATGTCTCAGCAACCTACACATTGCTGAGACCGTTTTAACCTTCTGGATTTTATTTACCTGACCCAGTTGAGGAAGCTGGGTGGGATATACACCCCTTACAGGACTTTACCATACACTTTTCTGTTCACCTTAAAGGGAACCTGTCATGTGGATATTTGATTATAATCTAACTAATTAAATACAATCACTAACTACTAAAAAGTACCTTAGATGTATTCACTTACTGGTGTGACAGATAGTTACCTCATAATATACACACAAAGATGCCGCATGCTAATTAGCTGATTGGAGTCCAGCGTGAGGTCATAGAGTCCAGCATATATTTAATTCAGAGCTATAGCCACTCCCCTGCCCACCTGCTGCTGATTCCTATGGAAACAAACTGTCATTCAGCAGCAGGTGGGCGGGGAGAGTCAGGAGCTCATGAATATTCATGATCATCATTATCAGCTGGAGCTTTTCAATACAAGATGTTGGCAGATTGACTGGGTCAATTAAAGAAAGTGACCCAGCATTTTGCTAAAAGAATCAGTTGCCCTTAGTTAGGACACCATAAAACTGGTGACAGGTTCCCTTTAACACAGTATGTATGCACACACAAATACACAAGATATAAAGTATGGGCGCATATAGAAAAACAGACATTATAATATATATATTTGTGGTCCTGGCTACAGCACGAAGCCTGGTGAGTGGGACTGAACCTAATCTAGCTAAAGTGGCTGGTGGTGTGCCTGTAGCCACGTGACGAGGGTAGGCCAAATAAAGGGGGCAAAAATAAGAGTAGGAAAGGTTAGGAAACAACTCTTTATTGTGGATGATGGTATTACAGAACCAAGTCAGAGAAAGCTGCAACGATTTCGGCTTTTGGATGCGGGATGTATTGCGAGAAACAGGAGGACTTCCAGCGACCCATTTTGCGTATGATGTGGGCCGGGACCCCATGTTTGGAGGCGGCTCTGATCCTGAATGGATGGCCTGTGATGGCCTGGGGGTTGAACCCTAACCCTGACGCAAGGCTGCGAATGTGTTTGACGAACTGCGAGGACGTGAGTGGCCGTGACGGGAAAGGAAGGAGAGGGCTGGCAGGAGCTCGGTTGCCCAGGGTGGTTAGTAACCTGTTGAGGACGGCCACGGGACACCAGGAGTTGGTGGTAGGGAAGTATTCTATGCGCACCGTGGGCCCGGTTTGTGAGGTTTTGGAGACTGGCAAGGTGAAAGTGAAATGCTTGTGACTGCGGGTGAGTTGGTTTAGTGCGGGGCGTGCCGGTGAATTCCCCGGGCTGGAGAAAGCCGTAGAAACTTAGGTATAGGGCAGCTTTGAGGATGCAGCTTCTGAAATGGCCAAAAGGACTGCCATCTAGGGAAAATGAGTTTCCTGAACAGGTCCCCGGAGATGGGTTGCCTGGCGGGTTTGGATTTGTGTGAGCTCTTCTGAATACCCCGCAGTGTGGCTTTGATGGCGTGGGAAGAAAAGATTGAGTTGCTGTCTGGGTGACTGACGGAGGATCATGAGGTGATGCTGGACCCCTGACAAATATGACCTGATGGTGCTGAATGAAAGGTGTAGGTCCTTGATGAAGCCATGATGAATGTGGTTTCGCTTACATTGCCCCTGGGGTGAAGGTGATTAAAAACCTCGAAAGCTTTCCAACCTGACTGGTAATTCCGTGGAGTTTTCGGACAGGGACTTGCGGATGAGAGTTTGAGCCATGAATAAGTGCCTGTCTAGTCCAGGATCAGGGAGCCGAAAAGTCCGGGGGGGGGGGGGGAAATCCCGATTATCTCAGCTTGTGGCATGACCTGGAAGAAGAGAGTTAGATTTAGGCGAGACAAGGCATCTGCTGCGACGTTCCTGATGCCCTGGATGTGGGTGCAAGAAACATGAAAATTTTATTTGAGGGCTAGTCAGGTGAGTTTGCGCAGGAAGCGCATGACTTTGGGCGAGCTGGATCTGCCTCTAGTGATGTCGACGACCGTGTGGTTGTCGGTGATGAAACGTACCAGCATGTTGCTCCATTATTCGCCCCAGACTTGTGCGGCTGTTACGATGGGGTACAACTCTAGGAGAGGACTGAATGGCTTGAGGGTCCGCGTGGATTTGGGAGGGCCAGGAATCAGCAAACCACTGGTGGCCAAATAAGGCACCGAACCCGACGGATGCGGCCACATCGGAATACACGGTCGGACAGGTGGGACTCCAGCGAGGGACAAACATGGAGATGCCATTCCATGCCGACAGGAAGACCCTCCACATGTCTAGGTCAGCCAGGGCTTCACGGTCCAGTTGAATCAGCGAGTCTTGAGTTTTGGCTGTAGGTAACAATTGGAGGAGTCTTGCTGTGAAGGATCGCCCCTGTGGCATGATGCAGGTTGCAAAGTTGAGAGCCCAGTAGTGACTGCAGGTCGCCCTTGGACATGGTCCTGGATCCTTTGTGAGCGGAAATGGATGTTTGGAGTCTGACTAGTTTGTCCTCTGGGAGTCTGGCTTCCATTCTGCAGGTATCTAACGAGATGCCCAAGAAGGTGATGACCGTGTTAGGGCCATAAACCTTTGATGGCGCCACTGGGACCTGTAAGGCGGAGAAAATGCTGAGGAGACTTTCCAATCTGTCGGGCACATGGTTGGGGTTCTCGACCAGTAAGAAATCATCCAGGTAGTGTATGACTCTGGGACAGTTGCCGTGGTTTACCAGGATCCAATGGAGGGCCTGGGCGAACTGATCAAAGAGCCAGGGGCTGCTCTTTGACCCGAACGTGAGGCGGGTGGCAAAATAGTACTGGTCCCTCCATTTGATCCCGTGAAACCTCCAGAGGTGGGGTTGGATTGGCAAAAGCTTAAAAGCGTCCGAGATGTCCGCTTTTGAGAGCCAAGCGCCCGCCCCTACCTGTAAGATGAGTTGAATGGCTTCATCCAGGGAAGAGTAGTGACTGTATCAAGGAGTTGAGACTCGGGACGCTGGATGCATGAGGCGCTGACAAGTCGTAGATTAAACGTTTTTATTGGCGTTTTTTTTTGCAGACCAACCCGATGGGGCTCACCCTGTAGACCTGGAAGGGAGGGGTGAGAAAAGGGCCTATGATGAAACCCTTCTGCAGCTCGACCTGCAGAAGAGAATCCACAGAGGCCGGGTCCTCCATGGCCGACATGAGATTGGGGGCCTCCCAGGAATCCCGAGGCAAGGTGACTAGACCGGTGTGGAAGCCTGTGGAAAAACCGGAATGCAGGAAATCAACGAAGGCGGGATTGTGGTGGGTTTTGAGGAGGGAGACAAGGGGGACATTAATGTCGGCTAGTCAGCTTTTAGCCGAGCGCTGGGAGCAGGAGGACTGGAGGTGGGCCCAGAAGCAGGTGGAACAAATGTAGAGCGCCTTGCATTTGCTGTAGTTGCAGAAGCTGGAATTGAAATTATTGCACAACTGGTTTTTACCCAGGTACACAATGGGGCGACCTAATTTATCCAGGAGCAGACCTGGCTTCTGGGGGGGCAGAAGTGCTGGGCTGCTGTTTGGGCTGGGAGGTGACGTGGGAGTTTGGGCACCAGTCGGATGCGTGCAGAACTGACTGGCAGTTGGAGCAATATGGTGACCCGAGACCGGCAAAATGTCTGCAGAATAGCTCCATGTCTAGAGAAGCCCAGTTGGTGATATGCTGGAACTGGGCGAGGGCTGCGGCTGCCTTCGCTGAAAACGACTGATGATAGTCGTAGAAAGCAAGTCCTCTGTATTTGTGCCCGAGCTCTGTAACCCTGTACAAGTATGCGTCCAGCTCCTCTCTTCTAGCTGGATGTGCCGAGAAGATGATGTCCCGATAGAGGCTGAACGTGAGCACGAACTCTGGGATGGAGAGTTTCTTGTTCAGGCGGGTGTCTTTGGCCTTCAGAACTACGGACACGTTACCGCATGCGATGGTCCTGTTTTCAGCCGTGTCATGCGTGGAGATGAGGACCGCTGCCAGGTTCACGTTCTTGTCTGCGAGTATGTCCCTGCGCAAGTTTTCGGGGACAAAAAAGGAAGGTGCTATTTCGGGAGCCCCGGACAACCTACCTGGGGAAGACGGCCAGGAAGTGGAAGGACCAGGGGTGGGACTGGTGGGAGTGGCAGGCGAAGAGCCCCTGCTTTCAACTGCCTGGAGCCATGTGTTTATGTCGCAGATGGAACTGGACAGGTTATTGATGGTGGTGTGCAGTTGCGTCAGTGACAACTGTTTGACATGGAGACTTGCTCCGTGGACCCTGTGGATGACTCTCGAAACAGGAGGCGATATAATTCGGCCTTTCGGGCTGTGGACGAATGGCGGATTCCTCGCTTGTTCAGCTCGGCGATCATCTTGGGGATGGTCCATGTCCGGTAAGAAGAAAGACTTGCTCGTTCCGATACCGCGGACTCTATGATCGATAGAGCGGCCTCAAGATCGGAAACGTGGGACATGTCTGAGCTGAAAAACGAAGACATGACGAAAGCTGGAGGGGGAAGCGAGATGGGTGCGGGCGGTGTTACTGAAGAATGCGCGTAGCGGGAAGGGGGTGCCTTGCGTCTGGGCGAGGCCAGAGGACGTGTGGTCCCCTTGCTAGATGCGATTTATCAACTTACCTTAAGTCACTGGAGCCGTTCGCACCGCGATTTAAAGGGGACGGAAAATCTGGCGAAGCCAAGATTGTCACTACTCCACCTAAAAAGAACGGTATATGATGCTACGATTGGCTATGCCGGGAGGCCAGAATAGCGAATCGTGTCCGCTACTTACCTGGAAGACCGAATAGATTCTAAGGGAGCACTCACGGAGTAGCTTAGCAACCTGAAAGAACAAGACCGGACATGTTGATTTTGTGAACCGTAACTGGGGCGCGACCAGAGCTTCCATGGGGTACAACCGGGCCGGTGCCGGAAATTAAACATGTGACTGCTGCAGCGGCAAGCAAGGTGTGGAGAAAGCGCGCAATGAGTGGGATTACGGCCTGGTGGAACTAATGGAGAGTTTAGCAACAAGGGGTCGCTGAGTGAAATGTGTGCCAGGGCGATCCTGGGACCTGGAACGTGTGGACGAGGTCAAGGAGCAGTTCAGGGCATACCTGTGAAGACTGTTGGGACAACATGGGGCCTTGGTGTACCAGGCCCGGGGTAGGAGTGGGAATGCGTGGTGCGCGCACCAGCGTGAAGAGACATGGGTTGCGTGACCCGAGCGGAAACAAAGAGATAGGACACAGACAGGCGATGTCATATGGACGGAGGGAAAACAAGCCTTGCCTGTGAAGATCGACATGCGACAAGAGAGGAATGTAAAGAGAAGAGAAGAGAGCAGGGCGTTCCTGCAGAAGAAGAGTCGTGGAGGATAGATGGATTGGGAACATGAGCATGTGTGTTTGGCTTTTTTTTTTTTTTAATTTTATTTTTTGTGTGGTACCCAGATGTGACCGCCCGATGAAATGATGACTCCGGGCACCCGGCAGGTTCTGAGATGGAGGGAACTCCGCGCGAGATGGCAGACCCCGGAGACCCCCCCCCTTGGTCACAGCATGGCAGCCACCACCCGGATCTGGAAAAGGAGAGGGGGTGGGTGGCGGTATTCAGTGGACCCACCGGCCCGAGGGGGACTACCGGACTAGCACTGGGGAAGGCAAGCCCGCGCGAAGAGGTGCACCAGCAATGGTGGGTGTGTGAACCAGTGTTGGGGGGGGGGGGCAAAGTGGGAGGGACAGATGCCGATCAAGAATGCCGCATTGTCCCTCCCCGATGCCGGTGTGTAGGTGTCATGGGTGATGGAAGGTGCCAGGTATCGGGGGGAGGGGGTTTGACCAGGGATGGCTGCGGCCATGTGTGATTGACTGATTATTTATTTTTGTTTTTTTCCCGGCCGCTGGCTCCCTGCCGCAGTCAGGAGCGGTGTTCCGGCCTGGGAAGGGCGGCAGGAGGAATCGGTGGGTGGCCGGGGACAGGGCAGTGGTGAGCGGTGTAGAACAGTGGTGGCCGCAGCCATGTTTATTGGAAATTACTATTTTTTGCCGCACTCATGTGTGATTGACTGGTGGAGGGCGGCGGCGGGAAGCGGTAGGCAGCCAGGGACTGAGGCAGCGGTGGAGGCCGACACAGGTGATAGGCCCCACCCCCCCGACCTCTGACCCGCCGTGGCAGCATGATGCGCTCCACGCTGGAGTTGGCGGACCGGAAGCAGATCGTGGAGGAGCTGGCCGGGCCAAGCAAAGTCCTGCGGGGGTGAGGTGGCACAGCAGGAGGGGGGGGGGGGGATCTGTGGGGACCGGTCACGCTGGCTCCGAGTACAGGGGGCAGGAAGGACCGTGCCGGCGGCCCCCGCCGACTTCCGCCTTGCGGCGGTCACGTGATGCGCTCCACGCTGGAGTGCATGACGGCAAGGCGGAAGCAGCGGGCAAAGGAGCGGACCGGCGGGGAGATGGAGGTGATGGCTGCGGGGTGGACGGTGTGGGATGAAAGGAACCTGGAGGGGGCAACTTACCTGGAAAGCGGCAGGTTCTGGCACACAGAATGGCTGCACGTGCGGGCAGCTTGGCCGGAAGTGAAGAAATTACAGGTGCAACTCCTTCTACCAAACGAAAGGCGAGAGAGAGGACATGCACCAGGAGAGCTGGGCGGCGATGCTTAAGAAGCCCCCTACGTTCCTCCCACAAAAGCAGGCTGGATTCAGCCTGCTGAAACATACATACGCAAAAATATGAATATTAATAAGTGTAGGCACATGAAAGTATGAAGTACCCTGTGTACTTTCTTCCCCCATTTCCACATGCAAAGGGTGCATTCCACTACTGCCCTTTGCTGCTCACAAAGCCTGGCCAACATGTGGAACGCGGAGTTCCAGTATGTGGAAACGTCACACAGCAGTCAGTGAGCTGGCAATTACAAGCACTGCTGCAGTGTTGCCAGACTGGCTGCAGCTGCAGATGACTTTTGGAAATAGGTACACACGGCGAACCAGTAGCTCAGGCAAACTGGGGTAGGTTTTGAGAAACCGCTGAACCACTAAGTTAAACACGTGGTCTAGGTGGGGTATTTGTGTGAGCTTGCCCAGCTACAAAGCCTCCACCAAGTTAAGGCCATTATCAGATACAACCATGCCTGGATATAGGTTGAGTGGCGAGAACCACAGCTCAGTCTGATCCCTTATAACCTGCCACAGCTCTGCGGCGGTGTGCCATTTGTCACCTAAGCAAATTAGTTTCAGCACGGCCTGTTGCCGCTTCCCCACTGCAGTGCTACACTGCTTCCAGCTACTGACTAGTGCTGCAAGAGGAAAATTCAGGGGTGGAAGTGGAGGAGGAGAAGGGGGGGGGGGGGGTTGCAGCCACTAATGTAGGTGGAAATCCTGATGGAAGTAGGGCCCGCAATCCTTGGCGTCGGTAGCACTTTTGTCATCCCAGGGTATGACTTGCTCCCGGCCTTCATAACGTTCACCCAGTGTGCCGTCAGGTAAATGTAGCGTCCCTGGCCAAAAGCACTTGTCTATGTGTCAGTCGTTAAGTGGACCTTCCCAATAACTGCTTTGGTCAGTGCACGGGTGATGTTATGGGACACATGCTGGTGTAAGGCAGGAACGGCACACCGGGAAAAATAGTGGCGGCTCAGTACTAAGTAACTAGGGACGGCCGCCACCATCAGGCTGCGGAAAGCCTCAGTGTCCACAAGCCTAAATGACAACATTTTCAAGGACAGCAATTTGGAAAGGTGCGCGTTTAGTGCTATGGCTTGTGGGTGGGTGGCTGGGTATTTGCACTTTTGTTCAAAGGCCTGGGGTATGGACATCTGTACGCTGCGCTGAGACACAGAAGTGGATGTGCTAGCTGATGGTTCTTGCAAAGGTCCAGGTGCAAGGCGGGAGGCATCCAGGACTACGCCTTGGACAGGGGCTTGGCCAGCATGTAACACAGGGGAAGAGGAGGTAGTGGTGTGACTCGCAGACACTGATTGTGGACCCAGACATTCGGCCCAGTTATTTGGGTGCTTTGATGCCATGAGGCGGATTATGCTGGTGGTGGAGAGGTTGCTAGTGTTCAGGCCCCTGCTCATTTTGGTACGGCACAGGTTGCAAATGAGAATTCTTTTATCGCCCGCACTTTCCTCAAAATAGTGCCAGACTGCTGAACACCTACCCCTTGGCAAGGGAGATTGCCGCAAGTGGGTGCTCCGGGGAACAGTTGTGGGCCTGTTTGGTGTGGCCCACCTTTTGCCACACCACTACCTCTTCCAGCCTGTTGCAGTGCTTGCCACCTTTGCAGGTTGGGTTAGTGGGACTGTGGATGCTCAAGAGTTTGGGAATCAGTGCACAAGATCTCCTCATGTCCCTCTTCAAGCAGGCTTGGCAAGGGGCCCAAATCAAGGAATGGCGCTGAAGAGCTCCTCGGAATATCCAAGTGTGGGATCACTTATTTGCCAAGACTCTCCATGGTGGGAGGAAAGAGGATCAGGGTAGGGATTCGGTTGACCAGACTTTTGGCTACTGAGACTGGACTTTGTGGAAGACAGGGTAGTGCTTAACCGACTGGAAGCATTATCTGCTGCAATACAACTGACCACCTAGTCACACTGATTGACTTCGAGAGTGGTGTCCTGTGCCGCCCTGCAAACTGGGACATGAAGCTAGGTATCGTGGATGAGTGTGTTTCTTGTGCTCTTGCAGCAGGCACAATTTCACCGCACACAGAGCCATGGCCTCTGCGTGCACCATCAGCAGCACGGACAATTCCCCATCCCTTACTGCTCGCCTTGAGCATATTAAATGGTATATATGCTTGCAAGTATGTCACACGTACAGTAACGCAGGTTTTGTAAGTGTATGGACAAATAAATTACACTGAATGCCACAGATATTCAGGATGCGCAAAAGTTATACAGGAGATGTAGCGCAGGTAATGAAGCTATCAGCGGCAAAAAAATTACACTGAATGTCAGATATTTAGGATGCGCTAACGCTATACAGGAGATGTAGTGCAGGCACTGTCATCAGCAGGTAAGAAAAAAATTACACTGACTGTCAGATATTTAGGATGCGCAAACGTTATACAGTAGGGCTGCACGATATGGGAATTGTGTGATTGTGATTAGGGCCCTAAAAATTGCGATATGCGATGCAATATTTTAAGGGAATTGAGCTAGAGGTCTATTTGCTTGGATTTTCAAGGCAAAAGCACACAGAAATTACTGATAATGCTGAAATGTAGTTATGCTTAACTCAAGAACTGAAATGCAGTGTTTGTCAAAATAAAACAGCTTTTAAAAATTAAATAGCATATTTGAATTACTGCAAGAGTACAAAATACAAAACTTGCTATTTTCTTAATAGCACTGCACAGAACAGATAAAATAGAATAAATAGAACATTTGTTCATTAAAATAACGACTTGCCTCCTCCCTCACAGTAACTGATGTATCGCCGGCCGTGCTGTGCAGCATAGCGGCCTGCGATACATCCGTGTCAGCCACCTAAAAAGTCAATCATTTTATAAGACGCACTGCCATTTCCTCCCCACTTTTGGGAAAAAAAAGTTTGTCTTATAAAGCGAAAAATATGGTAATACAATTGCAGCATGTAGGGCAGGTAATGTTGCCTTCACCAGCAGCAAAAAAAATTACACTGAATGTCAGATGTTTAGGATGCGCAAACGTTATACAGCAGGGATGTCAAACTCGTGGCCCTCCAGCTGTTGCAAAACTACAACTCCCATCATGACTGGGCATACTACAGCTATCAGGGAATGATGGGAGTTGGTTTTGCAACATCTGGAGGGCCATGAGTTTGACATCCATGTTATACAGGATATGTAGCAAAAGGTAATGTCGCTGTCACCCGTGGCTAATCAAAAATTACACTGAATGTCAGATATTTAGGATGCGCAAATGTTACAGATTATGTTGTGCAGGTACTGTCGCTGTCACCAGCAGCTAAGAAAACATTACACTGAATGTCAGATATTTATGATGCGCAAATGTTATACAGGAGATGTATTGGAGGTAATGTTGCTGTCACCAGAGGCTAAGAAAGAATTACACTGAATGTCAGATGTTTAGTATGTGCAAACTTTATACAAAAGATGTAGCAAAAGTACTGTTGCTGTCACCAGAGGCTTAGAAAAAATTACAATGAATTTCACAGATATTTAGGATGCGCAAACGTTATACAGGAGATATACTGCAGGTAATGTCGCTGCCACCAGTGGCTAAGAAAAATATTACACTAAATGTCAGATAATTAGGATGCGCAATAGTTATACAGGAGATGTAGCGCAGGTAATGTTATTCTCACCAGCGGCAAAAAATAAAAAAAATATACACTGAATGTCAGATATTTAGGATGTGCAAACATTATACAGGAGATGTAGCGCAGGTAATGTCGCTGTCAGCAGCTGCCAAACAATTGCGCTGAATGTCAGATATTTAGGATGCACAAATGTAACAACAGATGTAGCAGAGGCTCTGTCACTATCCGCAGCGGCCAAACAATTGCAAGCAATATAGCGCAGGTCGCGCTAATATATATTGCAGCCAGATAAAACAATAGTCCTTAAAAGGACTTTTGGGTCTCTGACACCTTTCAACAGTAAACCGTGCCTGAAAAAAAAAAAAAAAAAAAAGTATTCCTGTACCTACACTCGGCCCGAAAACCGCAATGTGCCAAGCATAGCGATGCTCGAGTCAAAATGGTGTTCGGTCGAGCATGCTCACCCAACACTATTGCACAATAAAATATAAATTTTGCAGATGAGACTAAACTATGTAAAGTTATTAACACAGAAGACTGTATACTGCTACAGAGGGATCTGGATACATTGGAGGCTATGGCATAGAAGTGGCAAATGAGGTTTAACACTGACAAATCTTAGGTTATGCACATGGGAAGGAAAAATATAAACCACCAGTACATACTAAATGGTTAAGACACTGAGTAACACTGACAGGGAAAAGGACTTAGGAGTTTTAGTGCACAGCAAACAACTGTATGAACCAGTGTCAGGCAGCTGCTGCCAAGGCCAATAAGATAATGGGTTGCATCAAAATGGGCATAGATGAGAACATAGTCCTGCAACTTTACAAATCACTAGTTAGACCACACATGGAGTACTGTGTACAGTTCTGGGATCCTGTGAACAAGACATAGAACTGGAGAGAGTTTAGACGAGGGCAACTAAAGTTATAACTTGAATGGTGGACTACAGTACCCAGAAAGATCAAAATTAGGGTTATTCAGTTTGGAAAAAATACTGAAGGGAGATCTAATCATGTAAAAGTGCATCAGGGGTGTACTGTCTTCTATGCATAGTTTGTTAATGTGAGTGCTCATGTGTGTCTTCAGCACCATCTAGTGACCTTTAGCTGTAAGTGCATCTTCTGCCTTTTTAAGTTATGCATATTCATTAGGTCACCTGACTTCCTGCTCACAGCGCTTTCTGGGAAAGACAAGCTCCTGCTTCCTTTTCTCCTCACCTCATGGAAGGAGCAGCTGTACATTGTGTGTCTCTTACTAAAGCATCGTCGGTAAGGGATTTATTTATGTTTTTGTATTGGTTTTGTGTACATTGTGCTGTATACTCAGTTCTTGTATGTTCATTTTCCTATAGTCTACCTTATCTACTGCCGGTTAATAAAAACCACAGACTACAGAAACAAGTCTCATCTTATTAACTAGTAGAATGGTGATATCTGCCTGTTGAACTGCATACAGACCCCGGGGTACATGTTATGAGAACAGGACAGTAAACGACGACTTCTAGCGAGAGAAGCACACCTGACTACACAGAAGTCTGTTACGGTCCACGCAATATCTGCAAACGGACACCACAGCGACTTCTATACAGTCCAGTGCTGCAAGGGGATAGCCGCTTCAAGCAATGTAGACACATTTGATTGCATACTGTGACCGCTCTCTAAGCACAGCGACCGGCATTCCACCGCACAGTAGTCTCCACGCGGTTAAGTGTCTTCATCAACACCATGTCGCGTAGCGCAGTATGAAGCTACAAGACAAGATCAGGGAAGGATGGTTCCACTAAGTCGTCTTCTGTTAGCAATGCGGCTGCCATTGCCCGCGCAAAGGCAGAAGCCGCGAAGGTCAAAGCAGCCTTTGCTGAGCAAGAAATGAAGATGAAAGAAGAAAAGGCACAGCTGGAAATGAAGATGAAAGAAGAAAAGGCACAGCTAGAGGCTTCAATAGACATGCAAAAGGTCCTCTTAGATGCAAAGCTAGAGAAACTCGCCGTAGAGAAAGAAATGGCAGCCGCCATAGCTGAAGCAGAGTTCTTGGAGGCAATGGAATACCCAAAAACCGGAAGTCGCCGCAGCGTGCTTAGCCCAGAACTCGGCCAGCAAGATCCTGTACAACGCACTTCAGAGTACGTCCGTCAACACTCCAGACCAAACAGCAATGCTGATCCATTCCCAGGAACCGAAGATGTCACCTATGCCACAGAAGAATCATACCGTCCAAAAGAAAGAGTCACTCGGAACCCAGTCCTACAAACAAGAGAACCCAGAGCCACGTGACAAAACTCCAGCTAACTTCCCTGCACACCAAGGAAGCCAGCTTCCAGTCCAGCCTGCAGAGCCACCGCATCCCATAAGACGGTATGACATGGGCTGGCCTAAGTCAGAGACTCCATACAGGTATGATCGCACACCACACTCTCACTGTGATTTTCCACCTCCAACCAACCTTAGTAGTAACCAGAGCACAATAGACTTTGCCAGGTTCTTTATTAAACGAGAGCTTGTCACAAAGGGACTGGCGAAGTTCAGCGATCGCCCTGAAAACTATAGAGCATGGCGGGCCTCCTTTTCTAACATTACAAAAGACTTGGGTCTGTCATACAGTGAGGAGATAGACTTCCTTGTAGATCGGCTTGGGAAAGACTCTGTAGAACATGCCAAGAGAATCAGAGATATTAATATAAACTACCCAGAGATTGGCCTAAAAATGATCTGGGATAGACTTGATGAATGTTATGGTTCTGCAGAGGTCATAGAGGATGCGTTGTTTAAAAGAATTGACGAATTCCCTAAAATATCTAGCAAAGGGTTCCAGAAACTTAGGGATTTAAGTGATCTACTGATGGAATTACAGGTTGCCAAGGCCGAAGGGGATTTACCGAGGCTTGCTTTCCTTGACACTGCCAGAGGTGTCAAGCCTATTGTATTAAAGCTTCCCTACAACCTGCAGGAGAAATGGGTCTCCCACGGGTCAAGGTACAAACATACCTACAATGTGCCATTCCCTCCCTTCAGTGTGTTTGTTGACTTTGTAAGGCTAGAGGCTAATATTCGTAATGACCCTAGCTTTGATCTATCACAGTCTTGTGCCACTCCCTATGACCACAGACCATACAAAGGATCAGTGGCAGTGCACAAAACTAACATTTCACCTGCAGATTCTTACAGGCATTACAGCTCCGCCAGCCACGAAACAGGCAAAGATCCTGGTAAGCAGTGCCCTCTACACAAGAAGCCATACCCTCTTCTGAAGTGCAGAGCCTTTAGAGAAATGTCCATAGGAGATTGCAAAGCCTTCCTCAAGGAGAACCGCATTTGCTACAAGTACTGCTCATCTACATCACATATTGCCAAAGACTGTCAGGTTAGTGTAAAATGCACAGAATGCAACAACTCCGATCACAACACGGCCCTACATCCTGGGCCTTCCCCATGGACCTCATCACAGAGTAACAGTGCCAGAGAGCATGGCGGGGAGGAAAGTACCTCTGAAGCTAACCCACCAGCAGTTACTTCACAATGCACGGAAGTCTGTAAAGGACTCATAGGCGGCAGGTCCTGCTCAAAAATCTGCCTAACAAAAGTATACCCAAAGGGCTGCAGAGACGAAGCCATCAATATTTACGCCATCCTAGATGACCAAAGTAATGCGTCCCTAGCCAAATCTACTTTCTTTGACATTTTCAACATCAAAGGGCCCAACACTCCTTACTCTCTAAAGACCTGTGCAGGTACAGTAGAAACAGCAGGGAGGAGAGCTAGTGGCTATCTAATCGAATCCATTGATGGTAAAACGTGTCTTTCCTTACCAACTATTACTGAATGTAACCAAATCCCTGATAATAGACACGAGATCCCTACACCAGAGGTAGCCATACATCACCCCCATTTACAGCGTATAGCCCATCTCTTACCAAAACTTGATCCTAACGCTCAGATAATCCTACTCCTAGGGAGAGATATCTTACAAGTCCATAAAACTAGAGAGCAGATTAATGGCCCTCATCATGCTCCTTATGCCCAAAGGCATTACCTAGGATGGGTCATAGTAGGAGATGTCTGCTTAGGAAGCGTACACAAACCAACTTCCATTAATAGCATGCTTACAAGCACATTAGATAATGGACGTCCCTCTATCTTCCAACCATGTAAAAACAACTTCCTCATAAAGGAATTGCCACATAGCACTCAACTACCTTGTTCTTTCATAGACTCTGTAGACCATGACATAGCTTGTGACAGTGACAAAGACCATCTAGGTTGCTCAGTGTTCCAAAGGACCAAGGAGGACAATCAGGTAGCAATGTCCCACGAAGACAGATTGTTTTTAGAAACCATGCAAAAGGAAATCACTAAGGATGAAACAAATAATTGGGTCGCACCCCTTCCCTTCAGGCCTCAAAGGCAACGTTTGCCTAACAGAGAGCAAGTCTACAGACGTTTTGTCTCTCTAAGGCGTAGCTTCCATAAGAAGCCAGAAATGAAAGATCACTTCTTTACTTTCATGAGGAAAATATTTGAGAATGTCATGCTGAGGTAGCTCCTACCCTTAAAAACTCAGAAGAATGTTGGTATTTACCCATATTCGGGGTTTACCACCCAAAGAAACCAGGCCAAATTAGAGTAGTGTTTGACTCTAGTGCAAAATATGAAGGAGTCTCCTTAAACGACGTCCTGCTCTCAGGTCCTGCTCTTAACAAGCTCCTAGGAGTACTGCTTCGTTTTCGCAAAGACTCTGTTGCCTTCATGGCAGACATTCAGCAGATGTTTCATTGCTTTCTCGTTAAAGAGGAACACAGAAACTTCTTAAGATTTCTTTGGTTTGTTGACAATGACCCCACAAAAGATATTGCGGAGTACTGCATGCGGGTACATATCTTTGGTAACAGCCCCTCCCCTGCAGTTGCAACTTATGATCTTAGACACTCTGCTCAGGAAGGCGAACTAGAATATGGGTCAGACAATTCGTAGAAAGAGACTTTTATGTAGATGACTGTCTAAAATCACTACCCACTGTTGAGGATGCAATAAGTCTCCTTAAGAGAGCTCAAGAAATGCTTGCATGCTCAAACCTGAGACTCCACAAAATAGCCTCCAATAGTAAGCAGCTGATAGAAGCATTTCCCTCTCAAGACCACTCAAATGACCTACAGAGCTTAGATTTAGGGACTGACTCCCTTCCTATACAACGTAGCCTTGGTCTCCTCTGGGATCTAAAATCAGATACGTTTACCTTCCAAGTCAGCCAGGAAGAGAAGCCCTTTACCCATAGAGGTGTCCTGTCTGCCATAAACAGTCTTTATGATCCCTTAGGATTCACTGCCCCTGTTACAATCCAGGGCAAATCACTACTTAGAGACTTAACTCAGGAAACATTGGATTGGGATCACCCACTATCCCCTGAAAAAAGGAACCTATGGATAGAGTGGAGAAACTCCCTAAAGACTTTATCTAGTCTGCATGTTCCATGTTCTTACGCTCCTGTGCCATCCACAGAAGTAAAAACACAAAAACGCTATGTATTCTCTGATACGTCCGTCAAAGCAATTGCCGCTGTAGCGTATCTTAAAACTACCGACAAAGGTCAGTGCCACACAGGGTTTGTCATGGGCAAAGCAAAACTCGCACCACTTCTCGAACATACAATACCCAGGCTAGAGCTCTGTGCCGCTGTACTAGCCGTTGAACTAGCGGAATTAATTACATCAGAGATAAACCTAGAGATTCGAGACACTGAGTTTTATACAGACAGTAAAGTGGTCCTGGGCTACATTTACAACCAAACTAGGCGTTTTTACGTTTACAATCATGTGTTAAGAATCAGGAGGTCCACTATCCCAAAGCAATGGCACTTTGTACCTACTGACCATAACCCAGCAGACTTAGCAACAAGGTCAGTTGCTGCCAGTCACCTTAGGGACAGTCTGGTTCACGGGTCCTGCCTTTCTATACAACTCAGAACATTCTTCTGCCTGTGACTCATATGAGCTGTTAGATGCAGATTCTGACAAAGAAATCCGCCCCCAGGTATCTGTACTACTCACTGTAAATTCGTACAATCAGCTTGGTAGTCAGTTTCATCAGGTTTTCCACCTGGAAGTCACTTGTACGAGCTATCACCTGCTTAGCACACATAGCCCGTTCCTTCAAGCATGCCCCATTTGTTATGGAATGTAACTGTAAAGGTTGGCACCATTGTAAGAATGGATACTCAGTAAGTGAGCTAGAACAATCGAAAAATCTAATTATTTGTTCCATGCAACAAGAGACATTCGCTAAAGAACTCTACTGCATCAACAACAAAAAACCTGTGTCAAAAGACAGTGTGTTAGTGAAGCTCGATCCAGTCCTTGATGAGAATGGTCTGCTAAGAGTGGGAGGGCGGCTTAAAGAGGCCAAATTAGGGTTTAATGAGAAACATCCTATCATAATACCTGGTCATCATCATTTAGCTTCCTTGCTTGTAGAGCACTACCACAGTAAGATAAAACACCAGGGCCGACTATTCACCGAAGGGGCGTTACGTGCTGCTGGGCTGTGGGTCGTTGGTGTAAAAAGGTGTATTAACAAATGTATATTCAAATGCATCATTTGCCGCAAACTACGTGGGGGTTTACAAACGCAAAAAATGGCCAATCTCCCACCCGACAGGGTTAACATGGACCCTCCATTTACTAATGTGGGCCTTGACGTGTTTGGTCCCTGGTCCGTTATCACACGTCAAACTAAAAGTAGCCACGCTAGCTCCAAGCGATGGGCAGTCATTTTCAGTTGTATGTCAATTCGAGCCGTCCACATTGAAGTTATTGAGTCTATGGACACTTCTAGCTTCATAAATGCCCTCAGGCGCTTTATCGCAATCAGAGGTCCCGTAAAACAAATCCGTTCTGACAGAGGCACAAACTTCGTTGGAGCTGTTAATGAGCTAAAGATTCTCTCCAACTTGGATAATAACAGTGTAAAAAAGATTCCTTAGTGAGCAAGGATGCACTTGGATTTTCAATTCCCCTCATTCTTCTCACATGGGAGGTGCCTGGGAAAGAATGATTGGCATAGCCCACAGAATCTTGAACTCTATCTTCCTACAAGTGGGTAATGCTAGACTCTCATGAATGCCTTACAACCTTTATGGCCGAAGTCTCAGCCATTATCAATGCCAGACCCTTGGCTCCGATATCAAATGACCCAGGAGATCCAATACTGCTTACGCCTGCCTCTCTACTTACCCAAAAGACTGGTATAGTGAGTGCTCCTTCTGGAGAGTTTGGCACCAAAGATCTCTACAAACGCCAATGGAGACAAGTGCAAGGCCTTGCTGATACCTTCTGGAATAGGTGGAAGAGGCAATATCTTCCCACCTTACAGACAAGAACCAAATGGCACACAGTTAAGCCCAACCTAAAACCTGATGACATTGTTCTTGTTAAAGACTCTCAGGCTCAAAGAAATCATTGGCCTTTGGGCCTCATTACTAAAGTGTTCCCAAGTGAAGACGGACATGTCCGTAAAGTTGAGGTCAAGATTTTCAAACAAAATGAGACCAAACTGTTTATCAGACCTACTTCCGAACTGATCCTACTGTTATCTGTTGAGGACTCTAATAGTGACATCGGCTGATGTCAAGCGGGGAGTGTACTGTCTTCTATGCATAGTTTGTTAATGTGAGTGCTCATGTGTGTGTCTTCAGCACCATCTAGTGACCTTTAGCTGTAAGTGCATCTTCTGCCTTTTTAAGTTATGCATATTCATTAGGTCACCTGACTTCCTGCTCACAGCGCTTTCTGGGAAAGAGACAAGCTCCTGCTTCCTTTTCTCCTCACCTCATGGAAGTAGCAGCTGTACATTGTGTGTCTCTTACTAAAGCATCGTCGGTAAGGGATTTATTTATGTTTTTGTATTGGTTTTGTGTACATTGTGCTGTATACTCAGTTCTTGTATGTTCATTTTCCTATAGTTTACCTTATCTACTGCCGGTTAATAAAAACCACAGACTACAGAAACAAGTCTCATCTTATTAACTAGTAGAATGGTGATATCTGCCTGTTGAACTGCATACAGACCCCGGGGGTACATGTTGTGAGAACAGGACAAGGGGTCAGTACAAAGATCTCTCCCATTATCTATTTATACGCAGGACTGTGACAAGGGGACATCCTCTGCATCTAGAAGAACAAAGGTTTCTAATCAGACATAGAAAAGGATTATTTACGGTAAGAGCAGTGAGACTATGGAACTCTATCGGAAGAGGTGGTAATGGTGAGTTCACTAAAAGAGTTCATGAGGGGCCTGGATGTGTTTCTGGAGTGTAATGTTACAGATTATAGTTATTAGATTTCTGGAGAGGTTGTTGATCCAGGGAGTTATTCAGATTGCCTAATTGGAGTCGGAAAGTATTTTTCCCCCCTAAAATGAGGATAATTGGCTTCTACCACAGTTTTTTTTTTTTTGCTTTCCTCTGGATCAACTTGCAGGATAACAGTCTGAACTAGGTAGACAGATATCTTTTTTTAGGTTTACAAACTGTTACTATGTTAGTGTTTTACTTCTCTTTAATGCTGAACACTTTTTGCTACTGTAAGACGAAGGAGATTGTTAGTCCTAAAAGATCAGTGGCACAAGTCCCAAAGCATCTGTCTCCCCCTAAAAAAGGGGATCAATGGAAGTGAACTTAATTCTGTCAGCATGACGTTTCAGCCCACATGAAGGGGCTTTTCTCAAGCCCTAACAAAAAAAAAGTTATAGGTATTATATCACATTGTTGCCATTGTACTCGGACCAAATGTTACGACCATACAGTAATTACATATTACTAACATACACTATACAAAGTATGTATACTATAGCACCATACAGGGCCCAAAAATTACAGCCAGACCTTGAACTCTACCACTAACTAGTGAATAAATAATATTTTGATATTGTTCCTGAACAAATCAGAAGATAACACCCATGTTACTAATAATACCACTAACTACCAGTACATAGTGACTTAATACCACCATACTGTTGCTAAACAACTCTATACAAAAACCAATATGACCACAATGTTAACCATAAAGTGGCAGATACTAGTTCTACACAGCTACTCTGAGGACCATTTAAATGACTACAGTAAAGTAAAAATTCTCTTTTTGGTTTTCCATCTGGGCTAAACCACTATGACAACGTCATCTAGTAAAAAATTATGTCTGCAAAATTTTCAACATCTGTGGCTCTTCACTTTTTCAGCTTCCTTTCTAACTTTTCCTAACCTGCATGAACTCCCAATTCTGTTACTAATACTACTAATTCTGTGCCTCTTGCTGACTCATGTGGCCCATATTTTTTTTTTAATGCCATTGAGTAGAGATGAGTGAACCACTTGAGAGTTGGTTTGGTTCAGGTGCGCAACATTTTTGAAAAAGTTTCGTTCATACCGAAGTTGCTTCCATTGCCATGAAATTGGAATATAACACCCTCTTGTCTCCTAGGACTCAATTTTTAGGAAAAGTTTTGTTTGTTTACACATTTTTTCCCCAAGCTTGCAAACCCAACGTCAGGAATAGTAAATTATGTATAAATGAGTGATACTGACATACATAGCAACGGACAAACGGCATGTTTCACGGCGTTCATATACAGCGTATTTAAAAAACACACTGCACTGGCACATGTGTCATGCTTTTACATATTCCAAAGCTTCCAGAAATTGTCCCTTATCGGGGACAGATCATGTTTAAATACACATGGTATTATGGGATAAAAAAAAGTAAATGAAAAAACAGCTTGGAGGGAACCAAGCATCCAAAAATTATGCCTTGACAGGATCAGATTGCCTACCACGACATGCACAAGTGTTGATTGTCAGAAGAAAAAGTGGCTAGTTGAGAACAATCATAAACAAATTCTCCCTCTTAAAGGGACACCGACAGGCCTTCTGAGCATAATTAGCTCTTTATATGCCCCCTAGGTCTTATAATAAGTTTCCAATTCATACAAGCATTATCCCTGTGCGCATTGTAAAACGTTAAAAATAATCTTTATAATCACCTGTCCTTTCTGCCCAAGGGGCATTCTTTGTGCCGCATTTGTGCCCATCCGTGTCCCAACTGCCGGATCCTTAGACACGCCCATCTCATTAGTATTCACTTCGCTGGGCAGTATTTTCCTGTCCCCGACATTCGGAGATCCTGCGCATGCGCCCGGCACCCTCGCTCGCCGGGATAACATTGCGCCAAGTGAATACTAATGAGATGGGCGTGTCTAAGGATCCGGCAGTTGGGACGCGGCTGGGCACAAAGAACGCCCCTTGGGCAGAAAGGACAGGTGATTATTTTTAACGTTTTACAATGCGCACAGGGATAATACTTATATGAATTGGAAAATTATAAGACCTAGGGGGGCATATAAAGAGCTAATTATGCTCAAAAGCCTGTCAGTGTCCCTTTAAAGGCTATGGAAACCTTTGTGCACTAAAAATCAGCAACCCCATATCTTACCATAATGCAGCACATAATAAAATTGCACTTTGTTTACTGGTATTTGCTTTGCTTCACATGCACTCAGAAATGCTCTGATATGAGTTTTACTTTTATCTGCTCTGAGAATCTGTGGGTGTTCCTGTTGATTTCACATGCACCAGCACAGCTCTGCTCCACAGCCCCACCCCCACAGCTATCAGTCACTTGTATGGTACACACCTGTAATCAGCAGATCTATTTCTCACTTTCATTTCTGTAGAAGGTTCATTGTTTGTGGACAGCAATAGATATTTCTGCTGATAACATTAGTGAAGCGATCTATAGTCAGGACCGTAGATATCATAGCTTTTCCCACACAGATTAGTGTCATGTGACGACACACAATGCTATGTACACATCTAAGTACACAGTGGGGAACTGTAAAAAGTTAAAGGTGGAATCTGATTGGCTGCTATGTATAACCAAGCCAGTTCTACTTTACACCAGTTTGAAAAATGTCTATTGTAACGGGATTAGCTCACGGGACCGCCGTCTCCTGGGATAGACAGGCGCTATAGGCACATAAAACACAGCCCAGTCCAAGCAAGTATGGTGCAACTGGCCTCAGCCAGTTTTATTGATTTTTGCAGAAAAATACATATTAGTTCAAAACAAATGAAATACCTGGCCGTCTCTGCCACTACGTCTAAACAGGCAGTAGTCCCTAACTACATGAAACTGAGCCTTGTGCCCAGCTCCACCAACAAACCACACAGTTGTTTTTCACTCACCCAGCAGGGTTCTTCCCAGGAGCAGAGAGCTCAGCTAGTGAGCTGTTTGCCCTTTTATAGCACATCCAGGTTCCAAGGTGATTAGCCACAGTTACCTGAATACCTGGAGTGGCTAATTGGAGCAGGGACCCACCCATCTCTCCCTGCTCCAAGCAGCCAGGCCCTTCTAACCAGGTTTTTAACAAAACCCTTGCAAAGAGAAAACCTAGTTTTCCTTGTTGTCAATTCCATGGCTGCTTTTTAGAATGTATAGGACAGGAACCTAGGTGAAATGTAGACTCCTTCTACCACTTCCCCCCTGGTCCTGTCACACTATATATAAATATATATATATATATATATATATATATATATTTATATTTTTTTTTTTTAAGAAAAAAATTACAGCACTCTCAAACACTTTATTCAACCGTGGTCGCAATGTTTTCAGCTTATTCACAAAGCCTTTTTTCAAGCTATGAGCTAAAACATTTTGACTAGTGTTGAGCAAACTTGTGTCTCAGGTTATCTAAGAATTCCGTTATGCATTCTGGTAGCAAATTCCGTAACGGAATTCTTAGATAACCCGAATCTGAACCTTGTACGCCAAACTCTTTTTGTGAGGCAAGGTAACCAAAAAATGGCACCATTATCACGGCTGGCAACCAGCATGCATGGCTAACGTGTCATAGCGAACAAGAACAAGACCGTGACACTGTGCCAGAAGAGCCATTTTTTGGTAACCTTGCCTCACAAAAAGAGTTCGGCATACAAGGTTTAGATTCGGGTTATCTAAGAATGTTCACCTGACAGGGTGTCTATATTTTTAAATTTTATTTTGGATTTGCACACTAAAAGAATTTTTGAAGAAAAAAAATCCTGTTTTTGTGTCTCCATTTTTTGAAAGCCATATTTTTTTTATTTTTGGGATGATTGTCTTAGGTAGGTTCTAATTTTTTGCGGGATGAGATGTAGGTTTTACTGGCACCATTTTGGGGCACATATGACTTTTTGATCGCTTGGTATTACACTTTTTGTGATGTAAGGTGATAAACAAAATATTTTTTTGGGGAATTTTTTTTTTTTTTTACGGTGCTCACCAGACGTGTTGGATCATATGCTATTTTTTATAGAGCAGGTTGTTATAGACATAGCAATATCTAATATGTGCATTTTTAATATTTTATTTGACACAATAAAAGCATCTTTGAAAAAAAAATCATGTTTTTGTGTTTCCATTTTCTGAAAGCCATATTTTTTAAATATTTTTGGGGCGATTGTATTAGGTAGGGGCTCATTTTTTGCAGGATGAGATGACAGTTTGATTGGTACTATCTTGGGGCATATATGAATCTTTAGATTTTTTGGGAAGTGAGGTGGGCAAAATTAAAATTCCATCAGTTTTTATGGCATACACCATGTGGGGAAAGTAACATGATCCTTTTATAGATTAGGTCGTTATGGATGTGGCGATACCAAACATGTTTGGTGTTTTTTAACCAATTATATGTGCGGATATAGGAAGTATGATTTTTATTACCTTTTTTTAACTTTTTAAACTTTTTTTTTAATACAATTTTTTGAGTGGGAGGGTTCTGTGCTGCCGCGCGCTGGTGTCCTGAAGGGGAAGGGGGGGGGGGGGGGTGGCTTGCCGCTCGGGCATTCTGAACTAGGGGGTTGTTATATGTCCAGCCTTGAGAGAGTGGGGGGCGGAGGGATGCAGGACCACTGCGCTGCCATCCTGAAAGGAGTGGGGGATTTTACTTGCACCACTGTGTCGGCCATCCAGAACAGGGGTGCAGCTGCCGAGGCAGCGGTGGCTGCAGCAGTAGCCATGTGGTACATGTTGGCAGGCAGCAGCACAATGGAGGCAGTAGCAGACTTATGGAAGATGATTGTTGGCAGGCTGTAGCAGTGGCATGATGCTGGTGGTGGCATGATGGAAGCATCTGCAGCAGCCGCTGTACAGAACTTTATGGTTGGCAGGCCGCAGCAGTGGCATGATGTAGGCAGTGGCAGCTGCAGCCATACAGAACATGATGGCTGGCAGGCTGCAGCTGTGGCATGATGGTGGCGGTCGCAGCAGCTGTACAGAACATGGTAGTTGGCAGGTGGCAGCAGTGGCATGATAATGGCGGTGGCATGATGGAGGCAGTAGCAGCAAGCATACAGAACATGATGGTTGGCAGGTAACAGCAGTAGCATGATGTTGGAGGTGGCATGATGGAGGAAGAAGCCATACAGAAAATATGTAACACCCCAGAGTGGTGTTACCACTCCTATACCCTGCTACTTTCTTTAGTGGTTTAGACCATGTTATCCTTTGTATTTCTGTCCAGGTCCTCTACATTGTGCAACGCTATGGTTTTTATGTAACTGTTTATTACATGTAATGTGCCTGGTTCACCAGCAGGTGGCAGCGCAAATGGCAGAGCTATACTTAGAAAGACTGAAACTCACCATTCCCCCTTTGGGCAGAAGTGGGCCAGTCCTGCTTTTAGCCTGAAGGGTGGGGCAGAAGTTTCCAGTTAGTTAGAGTTAGGCCTCATGCACACGACAGTATTTTTTCACGGTCCGCAAAAACGGGGTCCGTAGGTCCGTAATCCGTGACTGTTTTTTCGTCCGTGGGTCTTCCTTGATTTTTGGAGGATCCACGGACATGAAAAAAAGTCGTTTTGGTGTCCGCCTGGCCGTGCGGAGCCAAACGGATCCGTCCTGAATTACAATGCAAGTCAATGGGGACGGATCCGTTTGACGTTGACACAATATGGTGCAATTGCAAATGGATCCGTCCCCATTGACTTTCAATGTAAAGTCAGGAGTCCCTTTACTTTCACACTTGCGTTCAGAGCGGATCTGTCTGAGACGGATCCGCTCATATAATGCAGACGGTGGCTCCGTTCAGAACGAATCCGTCTGCATTATATTGTTAAAAAATTTCTAAGTGTGAAAGTAGCCTCAAACTGATCCGTCCAGACTTTACATTGAAAGTCAATGGGGGACGGATCCGTTTGAAAATTGAGCCACAGTGTGTCAAATTCAAACGTATCCGTCCCCATTGACTTACATTGTAAGTCTGGACGGATCCGCTTGCCTCCGCACGGCCAGGCGGACACCTGAACGCTGCAAGCAGCGTTCGGGTGTCCGCCTGCTGAGCGGAGCGGAGGCTGAATGCTGCCAGACTGATGCATTTTGAGCGGATCCGTGTCCACTCAGAATGCATTAGGGCTGGACAGATGCGTTCGGGGCCGCTTGTGAGCCCCTTCAAACGGAGCTCACAAGCGGACACCCGAACATTTTAACTTGAAGCGTCCCCATCACCATGGGAACGCCTCTATGTTAGAATATACTGTCGGATATGAGCTACATCGTGAAACTCAGATCTGACAGTATATTCTAACACAGAGGCGTTCCCATGGTGATGGGGACGCTTCAGGTTAGAATATACAAAAAAACTGTGTACATGACTGCCCCCTGCTGCCTGGCAGGTGCTGCCAGGCAGCAGGGGGCAGACCCCCCCCCCCCCCTGTTTTTAACTCATTGGTGGCCAGTGCGGCCGGCACCCCCCTCCCCCCGTAGTTAACTCATTGGTGGCCAGTGGGCCCCCCTCCCTCCCCTGTAGTTAACTCGTTGGTGGCCAGTGCCCCCCCTCCCTCCCCTGTAGTTAACTCGTTGGTGGCCAGTGGGCCCCCCCTCCCTCCCCTGTAGTTAACTCGTTGGTGGCCAGTGGGCCCTCTCCCCTCCTAATTAAAATCTCCCCCCTATCATTGGTGGCAGTGGAGCGTACCGATCGGAGTCCCAGTTTAATCGCTGGGGCTCCGATCGGTAACCATGGCAACCGGGACGCTACTGCAGTCCTGGTTGCCATGGTTACTTAGCAATTTGTAGAAGCATCATACTTACCTGCGAGCTGCGATGTCTGTGTCCGGCCGGGAGCTCCTCCTACTGGTAAGTGACAGGTCTGTGCGGTGCATTGCCTAATGATCTGTCACTTACCAGTCGGAGGAGCTCCCGGCCTGACACAGACATCGCAGCTCGCAGGTAAGTATGATGCTTCTGCAAATTGCTAAGTAACCATGGCAACCGGGACTGCAGTAGCGTCCCGGTTGCCATGGTTACTGATCGGAGCCCCAGCGATTAAACTGGGACTCCGATCGGTACGCTCCAATGCCACCAATGATAGGGGGGGAGATTTTAATTGGGAGGGGGCGGGAGGGGAGAGGGCCCACTGGCCACCAACGAGTTAACTACAGGGGAGGGAGGGAGGGGGGGCCCACTGGCCACCAACGAGTTAACTACAAGAAAGGGAGGGGGGGGGACTTTCTACCAACACTACAGGGGAGGGGGGGGGCACTTTCTACCAACGAGTTAACTACAGGGGAGGGCGGGGGGGGGGGCTGGCTACCAACGAGTTAACTACAGGGGAGGGAGGAGGGGGGCCCTCTGGCTACCAATTAGTTAACTACAGGGGAGGGAGGGGGGGGGCGGCCGCACTGGCCACCAATGTGTTAACTACAGGGGGGGAGGGGGGGTCTGCCCCCTGCTGCCAGGCAGCAGGGGGCAGTCATGTACACAGTTCTTTTAGTATAAAAGTGAAAACTCAGCTCTGAAAAAGCTTTTATGAAGACGGATCTTCAGATCCGTCTGTATGAAAGTAACCTACGGACACGGATCACGGACACGGATGCCAATCTTGTGTGCATCCGTGTTCTTTCACGGACCCATTGACTTGAATGGGTCCGTGAACCGTTGTCCGTCAAAAAAATAGGACAGGTCATATTTTTTTGACGGACAGGATACACGGATCACGGTCTCGGCTGCAAAACGGTGCATTTTCCGATTTTTTCCACGGACCCATTGAAAGTCAATGGGTCCGCGAAAAAAAAACGGAAAACAGCACAACGCCCATGGATGCACACAACGGTCGTGTGCATGAGGCCTTAGAGTTCTAAGCTAGACAGGAGAGGAGCAAGGTGGGGCATGCTCAGGCATGCCTACGCCAGCCAGAGAACCCTAAGCTCTTCTGGCCATGAAGAAAGATGTCTGGAAGCTATAGGAGCCAGAGGAATAGTTCTTCGGGCCGCCATAAGAGAAATGAGAAAGCAGAAGAGTCAACGGCACCCCATCCAAGGATACCAGATCAGATCAGAAGTACAGAAACCAGAGTTAGGCCTCTTTCACACTTGCGTTGTCCGGATCCGGCGTGTACTCCACTTGCCGGAATTACACGCCGGATCCGGAAAAACGCAAGTGAACTGAAAGCATTTGAAGACGGATTCGTCTTCAAAATGCGTTCAGTGTTACTATGGCAGCCAGGACGCTATTAAAGTCCTGGTTGCCATAGTAGTAGTTGGGAACGGGGGAGCGGTATACTTACCGTCCGTGCGGCTCCCGGGGCGCTCCAGAGTGACGTCAGAGCGCTCCAGAGTGACGTCAGAGCGCTCCAGAGTGACGTCCGTGCGATCACGTCACTCATGCGCGTGGGGCGCCCTGACGTCACTCTGGAGCGCCCCGGGAGCCGCACGGACAGTAAGTATACCGCTCCCCCACTCCCCACTACACTTTACCATGGCTGCCAGGACTTTAGCGTCCCGGCGGCCATGGTAACCATTCAGAAAAAGCTAAACGTCGGATGCGCCGAAACGACGTTCAGCTTAAGGCCGGATCCGGATTAATGCCTTTCAATGGGCATTAATTCCGGATCCGGCCTTGCGGCAAGTCTTCAGGATTTTTGGCCGGAGCAAAAAGCGCAGCATGCTGCGGTATTTTCTCCGGCCAAAAAACTTTCCGGTCCGGAACTGAAGACATCCTGATGCATCCTGAACGGATTTCTCTCCATTCAGAATGCATTAGGATAAAACTGATCAGGATTCTTCCGGCATAGAGCCCGACGACGGAACTCTATGCCGGAAGAAAAGAACGCAGGTGTGAAAGAGCCCTTAAACAGAATTTAGTGCAGCATAAAGAAAGAAAGTTAAGTTATTAAGCAAGCCTGTTGAGTTTGAGTTGTTGAGTTTGCTTACCAGTTTATGCTAAAGGCTGCTGGAACCAAAACAAAGCCTGCCAATCGTTTGGTTGAACGTTTATTCAAGTAAAGCTGCCATTGAATTTCACCACAACGTCTGAACACAAGTCATTTTTCCTTCATCCCTCAATTATTCATCCTTTATTTTGCTTCAAAGCCAAAGCCTGGGGTCCAGTAGTATCCAGGTAGGAGCACCGTGACACATAAAGACACATATAGGCCGCATCAAACCACTCGGCATTCCTACCTGGGACGCGACAGGGCCCTGGGGATGGCGCATTGCACATGATGGTTGCAGGGTCGCAGCGGTAGCATGATGGTGGCAGTGGCATGATGGAGGCAGCAGCCTTACAGAACAGGATGGTTGGCAGGTCACAGCAGTGGCCTGATTGTGGTGTTGCCAAGATGGAGGCAGCAGCCCTGCAGAACATAATGGTTTGCAGGTCGCAGCAGTGGCATGATGGAGGCAGCAGCAGTAGCTATACAGAACATGATGGTTGGCAGATTACAGCAGTGGCATGATGGTGACAGTGGCACAAATGAGGTGGCAGCAGCAGCACTGTACAAAGCATGATGGTTGGCAGGTTGCAGCAGTAGCATGATGATGATGGTGGCATGATGGCGGCTTGTGGCAGCGGGAGGGGGGTGACTCTGCTGGGGGAAGAAAGGGGCCTCTCTTTCAGACACACTGGCGGCAGACGTCTGCTCGCCATAAGCTGCAGCAAGCTGCATACACAGTGTTTCCTGGTAATGTAATTTGGCCACCTTGTTGGAGGGAGGAAAAAAAATCCCCCATTTTGCTTTGATGGTGAGGGTCTCCAGTAATCATCAGACTGCTTCATGTCACAGATCCGCCTGTTACTGCATAAGAAAGTAAGTCTACAGGTTGACATTCTGCCCAGGCTCGAGGAGCCAGTTCTTTCAAACTCCCCCCCCCCTGAGACAATTGTATGTCGTGGCCAGGGTCACCGCCATCATCCTCTTACTCTTCCAATTGCGACTCCACTTCCTCTTCCTTAAGTGGAAGTACCTCCTCCTCCTCCCCCTATGGGAGTTTCTCATTGTGGGTCCTCAACAGCTACAGGGTGTTTTCCTTCCTCCACTTTCGTCGCTACCTGTTACTGCTCATTGGTGTGTCTACTCTTGCCCATGCCGATCAGCTCCAACATGGTGTGCTAACATTTGACTTGACACATGTAATAGTGCAATGAGCAGGACACTGGGTCAGTGGGGTTGCTATGCAGTGGGTCAGTTTCATATGTGTATAAGTTCGTGACGCCAGTTGCAGCTTGCTCAGGTACTATAGCAGGGCCCTTTAAGATGGTGTAGCTCATATACCAGGTGAGGAATGCCAGAGGGGGAATAATGTCTCTATGCAGTGTCAATGGTGTCTCCTACCTTGGTATGGCTGGACTCCTGTATCCTGGCTCACATGCAACAAAATGAGTGTTGTTAATAGGAGTGTTGATGGAATAATTCAGATCCAGACAGGGAACATAGTCCAACTCGTCTTTACTTAATGCAGCTTTAAATCCGTACAAGTTACAATACTAAACTGTTTACATACTAAACTGTCCTATTGACTATCTGCATATTGCCGCCACCTACTGGTGTACATAAATAATTACAGCAATTTACATGTAACGTATGTCATAGAAAATCCATATAACACAAATGCAATGTCAGTTTACACCAGATGATAACACATTTACACTTTACCATAATGTAGCTGGGTGACAGAGTTTTAGTGACATACTCTGGGATGTTACAATAGGTAGGAGGGGTAATGGGAGCAACTTTGCTTCCTGCTGCTGTTGGGGATGTTATCGTGTCCATGAAGGAGGGGGAGGATAAATGTCTGCTGTGGGAGCCAGCCCCAAGATATGATGGGAAGGAAGGGGGGGTTAAAAGGACCTGTGTGCTGAGGTTCTGCCTTTCCACTACAACATCAAACATTGACCAAGTGGGTCATGAAAAACATGTACAATGCTGTCCCTGCCCATAACAGCTGCTCCAGGTGTCCTCTGTGGAGTTCAGCTTGCCACACAGCAAGAAAAGCAAGGAGTGGCCAATCTTCTCTGTCACGTGAGAGTTCAAGGCACTAATACAATGACACGGCAGAGACTGCACTGCCAGTAACATAGCCTGGTGGTTGTTCAGCTTGTAGACAAACTACTGTAATTGCTGGTGGAGAAAAGTTTTTTCATAGCCAAACATTCTATTATAGGTGACTCTCAACAGAGCCGAGGACAAGGCGGAGTCTGAGCAGGAGAAGAAGAAAGTGATGATGATGACAAAGATACAGTATTGCTTTAGGATGTTGGTTGGCTGCCACAAAGAGGATGAGGAGAAGGAGGAAAGACTTTTTCTGATTGAGAATGCTGTCCAGTTGTATTTTCCCAAAGGATCCTGTGATGCCGCCTCATGTGTTGCAATCAGGCTCTGGTACCTATGACTGTGTTTGAATGGCCACTGCTTATTTTAATCCTGGCATCAAAATGGCATACTGTTTAGCTCTGGCATGTTTTGGGCCTAACCCACCCGCAGTGTCAGTTGCATCACCAGATCCCGAATCACACGTGGCCCTGGTTGATTTTTTTGAAGGTACGTCGAATCTGCCCTTTATTGCAGCCGCCACCACCCTTCTCCACTGATGTTGCCTCCTCCTCAGCACCCCATCCCTGCTCCCAGGTCCTTTCCAGCACATAACTGTCCTCACCCTCCCTGTCACATTTATCAGACTTCGAGAAAAAAAAATGGCTCCTGTGCACCAGCAACACAGCTATGCATGTGCTCCCCAGCCTCCAGAAGTTTGAATTCCTCCTCAGGGCAGCCCAAACACTCATGGCTCTCATACAATTTGTCAAAAGGGAAACTCTCTTCACTATCTAGTGTAGGGCGAGATAGGGTTTTCTTGCCTCTTCTTAGGAAAAATTAAGTCACCCCACTAGGAAGGGGCAGTGCAGACTGAGACTACTGCACTGAAAGCCTTCTCTGGGGCTGCAAGGAGTAGGAACACTGTCACCCCTTGCTCCATGGCACATTGTCAGACTCCGAAGTCACTTCCACATCATCATGCTGTGACTGAGAGGAGGACTGAGCCATCCAATTCACAATCACATCCTTTTTTGCTCCTTAACGATAATATTGCACCTTTTCAAAGCCAGCGACAACTGTGGCTTACCACTTCTGGCCAATAATAGGCTATTATTATTACATTTTGTACTTTTGGTTTTCTGATGCTATATGTGTGTTAGATATAGTAGCCATTGGTAGCTTAGGTGATACTATTGCAATTATATTGGTATACATTGCTACTACTCAGTGTATACATACTAATTGGTGAGTAGGGGGTAGGTAAGAGGTGCATATTGAAGCACTGTACCTGGAATGAGGATTATTATAATTCTTATTGTGTACTTAATACAATTCAAGTTGTTTCCATTTGTAGCTGATACACATTTCTTTTGGTAGTTTCGGCAAAAAATATTGTTCATATTAATGGTAGTGCCAGCCTAATAGTGTTTCAGGTTTGGATAATATCATACAGTTTGTGCACACATGGGAATAAATGACAACTCATATGAAATGAAAACAATGAGAATAATGACAGATGATTTGGGATTTACAATAAAATTTATATTACACAATGAAAAGATGACAATAACAATTTTAAATGTGGCACAGACTGTTTCATTGTTCCTGGAAGTAATGCTGAGATTATGGAAAATTACAGATGCTGCTCAATTTTAGGCATTAGAATAATTAATGTAATAAAGCAGGATAGTCTTCTAGGTCCTTTTTTAATTACTGAAAGGAGGTTGTCACCAGGATCTTCCCTGTTAAATCAAGCACAGTTCCTTGCAGAACTAGCTCAGCTGAATGCTATGAAACCTTTCACTTAGCAAACCATTGCTTCATTCTGTAATGTAACTTAAATACTGCTGACCTTAAAACTGACTTAATACAAGACCTTATACTGATCAGTAACTGAATAAGTGGGGGTCCGGCATCTGGGACACCCGCCAATCAGCTGCTTGAGAAGGCACTGGCGCTCCTATGAGCAGCATGGCCTTCTCTGTTCCTGCCAAGCACAGCGTCATATATTATATAGAGGCTGTGCTTGCTATCACGCTCAGCCCCATTCATTTGAATGAGGCTGAGCAGCGCCTAGGCCACATGACCGATAAACGTGTCATCACTGGCCTAGGGATAGGTGTGAGAAGGTTGTGGCACTACAGCGAACGCCACTGCCTTTTCAAACAGCTGATCGGCGGGGGTCTTGGGTGTCAGACTCCTATCTATCAGGATAGGTCATCACTAGTATTAAAGTCTTGGAAAACCTCTTTAAGTGCATTGAGGACAGGCCTAAAGCCACGCTGCTGGGCCCTGCCTCTCCTTTTTAATTTGCAGGCCAAGGGGGCAGAAGTAGCAAGGGTGTACATAGGGGTGCACTATTCATGAGGTAATGTGTGTGTCTTGTGTCAGGCAGCACTCTGATAGGACTGCTGGGTGCGGCAATTTAGCCTCCAACCCTACATTCCTGCACAGCCATGAATGCAGTTATGTCACATAACTGTATTCAGGGCTGTTCAGAAGTGCAGGCATGGAGATTAAATTGGGGGGTTTATTGTACACTGCGGCTTTGTCAGGTGTACAATAAATCCTAGAAATTGCTGTATTCAGGAATGCTATGAGAATTGAGCTATAGAATCCATAACGGGATACTTCGATAACCTGAACCCGAACTTTAGACGCCGAACTTAAAACACAAGTTTGCGCAACACTAGTGGTTTTATCATTGTATGGCTGTGTTATTACTGAATGGCAGTGGTATCCAATAACTGTATGGCCATAACTGTATCCCTTTCCCTGCCACTTTTTTGTTGGCCTGGCATGAGCGGGAAAAGATACCGATTGCGGTGCTAAGGACCTTTGCGCCACATCTGTGTCAGAAATATGCCTAACATAGACGTATTTCTATATAATAAATGATCACCTAATTGTATTATTATTCAGGGATAGTGCTAATATCTTTATAGTATATATATTCTAGTGTATTATACTGTGCCCTGTATTTCCCAGTAGAAAATAATCCTTGGGAAGCACAGTCCTCATCCCTGACCACCAGGACCAGGTAGCGCTCTGTCAGTACATGTCGGCCTCCCCTCTCTGCCACGCTGCTCCACTGTGTACTGATGCTTATTCTGATACTAAGGCTGGGTTCACATCCCATTTGTGCCATCCATTTAATGTATACCAAAAATATATGCATTAACAGATGCATCAAACTGGCGTCCGTTCACCATACACTTCCATTGTAAAAAAACATATACAGTCATGTGAAAAAATTAGGACACCCTTTGAAAGCATGTGTTTTTTTGTAACATTTTTAATAAAAGGTTATTTCATCTCCGTTTCAACAATACAGAGAGATTAAAGTAATCCGACTAAACAAAGAAAACTGAAGAAAAGTCTTTTCAAGATCTTCTGTAAATGTCATTCTACAAAAATGCCTATTCTAACTGAGGAAAAAGATAGGACA
The DNA here is from genome assembly GCF_014858855.1 of Bufo gargarizans. Taxonomy (NCBI): domain Eukaryota; kingdom Metazoa; phylum Chordata; class Amphibia; order Anura; family Bufonidae; genus Bufo; species Bufo gargarizans. Next base: position 351,565,880 of record NC_058083.1, read on the forward strand.
CCCTTGCCCCTAATAGCGAGTGTTACCTCCTTTGGCTGAAATAACTGCAGTGAGACGGTTCTTGTAGCCATCTACCAGTCTTCGACATCGGTCTGAGGAAATTTTACCCCACTCCTCAATGCAGAACTTTTTCAGCTGTGAGATGTTTGAGGGGTTTCTTGCACGTACAGCCCTTTTCAAGTCACCCCACAGCATCTCAATGGGATTCAAATCTTGACTTTGACTTGGCCATTCCAGGACTCTCCATTTCTTCTTTTTCAGCCAATCTTTGGTTGATTTACTAGTATGTTTTGGGTCATTGTCATGTTGCATGGTCCAGTTCCGCTTCAGCTTTAATTTTCTAACTGATGGTCTCACATGTTCTTCAAGCACCTTCTGATACACAGTAGAATTCATCGTGGATTCTATGATGGTGAGCTGACCAGGTCCTGCTGCAGCAAAGCAGCCCCAAACCATGACACTTCCACCTCCATGCTTCACAGTTGGTATGAGGTTCTTTTCTTGGAATGCTGTGTTTGGTTTACGCCAAACATGTCCTCTGCTGTTGTGTCCAAATAATTCAATTTTGGACTCATCTGTCCAAAGAACATTATTCCAGAAGTCCTGGTCTTTGTCAACTTTATCTCTGGCAAATGTCAGTCTGGCCTCGATGTTTCTCTTGGAAAGCAAAGGTTTCCTCCTTGCACACCTCCCATGCAAGTTAAACTTGTACAGTCTCTTTCTGATTGTAGAGGCATGTACTTCTACATCAACAGTAGCCAGAGCCTGCTGTAGTTCTCGAGATGACACTTTAGGGTTTTTGGAGACCTCTTTTAGCATCTTGCGGTCTGCTCTTGGGGTGAACTTGCTGGGGCGACCAGTCCTGGGCATGTTGGCAGTTGTTTTGAAAGCCCTCCACTTGTAGACTATCTTCCGGACAGTGGAATGGCTGATTTCAAAATCTTTTGAGATCTTTTTAAATCCCTTCCCAGACTCATAGGCTGCTACAATCTTTTTTCTGAAGTCCTCTGACAGCTCTTTTGCTCTCACCATGGTGCTCACTCTCACTTCAACAGTCAGGAGCACACCAAACTAAATGTCTGAGGTTTAAATAGGGCAAGCCTCATTCAACATGCAGAGTAACGATCTACTAATTATGTGCACCTGGTGTGATATACCTGTGTGAGATCTGAGCCAATTTAAGAGGGAATACATGTGAGGGTGTCCTATCTTTTTCCTCAGTTAGAATAGGCATTTTTGTAGAATGACATTTACAGAAGATCTTGAAAAGACTTTTCTTCAGTTTTCTTTGTTTAGTTGGATTACTTTAATCTCTCTGTATTGTTGAAACGGAGATGAAATAACCTTTTATTAAAAATGTTACAAAAAACCACATGCTTTCAAAGGGTGTCCTAATTTTTTCACATGACTGTACGTTAACGTATGCATTTTTTACTGGACTCTGCAGGATACAAAAACATGGAGTGCTGCACATTTGTATACATCAAACCGATAGGAAAAACCTTATGTGAACCCACTGGGGGGGGGGGGGGGGGGGGCAGTACAAACATTTGCTATGGGGCCCAGTCAGTACTAGCTACATCACTGCACATCTCCTTCTCTCCTCCAGGCCCGGCCCAGGGGTGACGTCATGATGTGTGTCTCACTGCTGCAGCGGGCCTGAGGAGAGAAGGAGCACAGGGAGCTGCGGTTAGTGAATGACAGGACCGCCGGCTCCCCTGCGCTCCAGCAATGATAGGTATGTGAGGGGGCCTCGAATGTTTGTCCCCCGTGGCCGTGCTGCGAACCGCAAATTGCGGTCCGCAATGCACGGGCACCGACCGTGAGCCAGCCACATGCGGATTGCGACCCGATTCATTTGAATGGGTTTCGTGATCCCTCCGTTCCACAAAAAGATAGAAGAAACAGAAGAACGGAATGGAACCCCACAGAAGCACTCCGTAGTGCTTCCGTTCTGTGTTTCCGTTCCACACCGCATCTCCAGATTTACTGACCCATTCAAGTTAATGGGTCCACATCCGTGATGCAGAATGCACACGGACGGTGCCCAGTGTATTGCAGACTCACCGTATGTGGGGCGCAATACGGCCACGGGGGACACACAATCATGTGAAAGAGGCCTTACAGGCACTGCAACTCCAGCTCAGACTCTGATCCAACACAGCACTCCACAGAGCTCCACTGTCAGAGAGAGGTAAACACCCCACCTGACACTGCTGGCTGTTATGTAGTCAAAACCTGGTCTGGAACGTGGGAAGTAGTCACCCACCCAGCACTATAACTACTCCCAGTAAGAACAGCCCCGGATCAGCTATTCACAGCTATACTAAATAACAAAGTATCAACCACCTACTGCCACTGACACCTGAAATACTGTCTCCTACTTCACAGAGGCCAGGTACCTCAGTGACACGTATCTACCATTAACAATGGTCCCTTGCGCTTTCCTACATATATATATATATATATATATATATATATATATACTAGCAGAAGGACCCAGCTTCGCACGGGTATATTTAATCTATTTCAGTTCATGTTTCCTTGTGTCGTAAAAAGATATCAACAGTATCCCCCATAAGAGTGACCTCTACAGTACCTGCTCCTTTAACAATGACCTCCACAGTGCCCGCCCCTTTAACAGCGACCTCCACAGTTCCCGTCCCTTTAACAGTGACCTACGCAGTGCCCGCCCCTTTAACAGAGGCCTCCAAAGTTCCTGCCCCTTTAACAGTGACTTCCACAGTGTCTGCCTATTTAACAGTGACCGCCCCTTCAACAGTGACCTCCACAGTGCCAGCCCCTTTAATAGTGACCTCCACAGTGTCCGCCCATTTAACAGTAGCCTCCACAGTGACCTCCACAATGACCGCCCCTTTAACAATGCCCGCCCCTTGAACAGTGACCATTACAGTGTCTGCCCCTTTAACAGTGACTTCCACAGTACCTGCCCCTTTAACAGTGACCTCCACAGTGCCCGCCCCTTTAACATTAACCACCCCTTTAACAGTGACCTTCATAGTGGCCGCCCCTTTTACAGTAACCTTCACAGTGCCCGCCCCTTTAACAGTGACTTCCACAGTGCCCTCCTTTTTAACAGTGACATCCACAGTGCCCACCCCTTTTACATTGACCACCCCTTTAACAGTGACCTTCATAGGGGCCGACCCTTTAACAGTGACCTCCACAGTGCCCCCCCTTTAACAGTGCCTGCCCCTTTAACAGTGACCACCAGAGTGCATGCCCCTTTAACATTGACCACCCCTTTAACAGAGACCTTCACAGTGCCCGCCCCTTTAACAGTGACTTTCACAGTTCCCGCCCCTTTAACAGTGACCTTCATAGTGGCCGCCCCTTTAATAGTGACCTCCACAGTATTCGCCCGTTTAACAGTGACTTCCACAGTGCCCGCCTCTTTAACCTCTTAAGGACACAGGGCGTAGAGGTACGCCCTGATGTCCTGGTACTTAAGGACACAGGGCGTACCTATACGTCCTGTGTAGTATCGATCACCGCCGCGCGGCGGGCCTTAATCAGAAATGGGTGCCTGCACAAATCATTGAGAAGGTACCCTGGGACAATGTGCGGATGGGTCCTGTGAGCCCCAATTCAGACCTGCGGTTTGCTGTGTTTCCGGGTTATTCGGGTCTCTGGGGACCTGATAACCCGGAACAGGATGGTGTTTGGTGGTGCGATAATACACCACCAATCATCATCCTGCGATCCTGAGAGGTGATGTGACATCACCTCTCAGGATCGGCTCTGATTGGCTGCAGGGGCAGGCGGGCAGATCAAATTAGTGCAGCGCTCCTCTCCTCCTCCTTTTGTGTTCGGGAGGCGAGGAGCTGCATCGGATCTCCAGAGCCAGCACCCCAGCACCCCCTTCCGACCCTCCACAGTGCCATCTGGCACTAAAAGGTATTTAGGGAAAGGTTAGGGACAGGCTAGGTTAGGCATGGATATTCAGGGAAAGTTTAGTTGAAAAAGAAAATATATAGTTTTTGGTTGCATCACCCTAAATCAGGTGTCTGGGGTCCACAGCACAGTTGTCTAACCTTAGACCCCCCCAGGAATGCTGCAGCTTGCCCCCCTGCCCCCCACCACACCTTTTTTTGGGGCACAAGCAGTTTTAGTTTTATTTTTTCTGCGTACACTGACTGTGGCTGGCACTCTTAGCATGCGGCCTCATCGCACACCCCACCAATGATCAGCGAGTTTGAATTAATGTATTTATTTATTTTACATTTTTTGCCCTTTTTTTCTGTTACATTTAGGGTAAGTTCGTGAACACCCGTGCCCCCACACACACACACACCAAATAGAGATTTACACACACACACACACACTCCCCTATGGCCGCTGGATGTTCTCGGCTGAGGAGGCATACGCCCAGCTTGCCTCCGATTAAGACAGTCCCAGTGAGAACAAGGATGACCCCACTTTCCTTTTGTTATCCGCGTCCTCCTCATCATCTAGCGATGATGATGAGCCCCCAAGGCGGCAGAGACGCCGCCAGGCGGAGCAAGGGGACTGCCATGCTAGGGACCCTGTGGCCCACACTAGTACGAGAAGCTCTGGGGCTCGTACTAGTTTTCCAGCCCACCAGTTAAGTCCACCGGAGCCCCCTAACAGTGAACTTGCATGGTGTACCCCAGAGCATTTTGAGCCTGCGATTCCTGATTTTGTAGGCCAACCAGGAATCCAGATTCGCACAGTGGGCTTTTTAGTCTTTTTTTCAGTGACCACGTTGTGAACCTGATGGTGAAGCAACAGGACCTGTACACCCAACAGTTCATTGCTCAACACCCGGGCTCCTTTTTGGATAGGGCCGGTGGCTGGACTCCAGTCAGTGCAGCCGAGATGAGGACGTTTTGGGGCCTCGTGCTGCACATGGGACTAGTTAAAAAACTAGTGTCAGGCATTACTGGAGTGGGGACGTCCTCTACCAGACCCAACTTTACAGTACGGCCATGACATGTACCCGGTACCCTGTTTGAGGCTATTGGGAAATGCCTGCATCATGCAGATAATGCAGCATGTCCCCCCCAAGGGGACCCTGCCTATGACCGCCTGTACAAAATCAGGCTGGTCATTGATCACTTTAGGGCCAAATTTGTGGAGGCCTATGTACCTGGAAGGGAGGTCGCTGTTGATGAGTCTCTCATTGCTTTCAAGGGGAGACTCATTTTCCGTCAGTATGTTCCCTCTAAGCGGGCGAGGTATGGCGTGAAGATGTACAAACTTTGTGAGAGTACCTCAGGGTACACGTACAAGTTTCGTGTCTACGAGGGGCGAGATTCCCGTATTAAACCCCCAGAATGTTCCCCCACTCTTGGTGTTAGCGGGAAACTTGTGTGTGACCTTATGCACCCACTGCTAGATAAGGGTTACCATCTGTACGTGGATAACTTTTATACTAGTATCCTCTTGTTCCAGTCCCTCGCTGCCAGATCCACGTCCGCTTGTGGGACCGTGTGAAAAAATCTATGCGGCCTCCTTACCCACCCCCTCCAGGTACCTATCCCCAATGGTGAGACCCGTGCCCTTACCAGTGGGAACCTGTTGCTGGTCTGATATAAGGACAAAAGGGATGTCCTTGTACTGTGCACAATTCACAGTGACGGAATCACCCCTGTCCCTGTGCGAGGTACAGTGGCAACGGTCCTCAAGGCCAATTGTATCGTCGACTCTCTGATCAAGTCCTCAAGCCATATAATGCCATGCACAAAACCCGGGCATGGTACAAAGAAGTTGCCGTCTACTTGGTACAGGTTGCCTTGTACAACTCTTTTGTGCTGTCCCAGAGCACTGGCAACACAACAAAATTCCATCAGTTCTTTGAGGCAGTCCTCAAAGCCCTGATCTTTTCTGACTGGGAAAGAGCATGTCGGAGTACCTCGGGAACTGGAGGCGCCGGATCGTCCCTGGCCAACACTTTCCAGGTGTGGTCCCCCCTACTGGAAAGAAGGCACGGACCCAAAAAAAGTGCAGAGTGTGTCACAGGAGGGTGATACGGAAGGACACCACCACTCAGTGTGACACGTGCCCCGATCATCTGGGCCTCTGCATTGACGGTTGCTTCAGGGAGTACCACACTTCCATGGAGTACTCAATTTATATTTCCCTTCCCCAATTTAGCCACTGACAATCTGATAAAAAAAACTATTGTTCTCAGACTTGAGACACTAAAACTAAAAATATTTTTTTCAAAATATTATTTTGTAAAACTAAAATAGATAAAAAATATTTAGGTATTGCCACATCCATAAGAATCTGCTCTATAAAAATACCCCATGACCTAACCTCTCAGATGAACATGGTCAAAAAAATAAAATAAAAATTGTCACCTTAGATCACAAAAATTGCAATAGCAAGTGATCAAAAAGTCATATGCCCCCCAAAATAGTGCCAATAAAACTGTCTTTTCATCCTGCAAAAATCGAGCCCCTACCTAAGATAATCAGCTAAAAAGATAATCAGCTAAAAACTAAAAAAAAATTGACTCAGACTATGGAGATACTAAAATGTTTTTTGTTGTTTATAAAAAGATAATATAGTGTAAAACATAAATACATTTAAAAAAAAATGGACATATTAGATATCACCGCATCCATAAGAATTTGCTCTATAAAAATACTCCATGACCTAACCCCTCAGATGTACACAGTCAAAAAATAAAATAAAAACGGTGCAAAAAAAGGTATTTTTTTGTCACCTTACTTCACAAAAATTGTAATAGCGAGCGATCAAAAAGTCAAGTACCCCCCAAAATAGTGCCGATAAAACCGTCCTCTCATCCCTCAAAAAATGAGCCCCATCCAAAGATAATCGGCTAAAAACAAAAAAAAAAAACTGACTAGGTGGGCAGAGGGGCCAAATTCTAAAGAGCACCTTTAGGATTTCACAGGGCATTTTTTACACATTTGGATTTCAAACTACTTCTCACGCATTAGGGCCCCTAAAATGCCAGGGCAGTATAATACCCCACAAGTGACCCCATTTTGGAAAGAATACACCCTAAGGTATTCGCTGATGGGCATAGTGGGTTCATAGAAGTTTTTATTTTTTCTCACAAGTTAGCGGAAAATGATGATTTTTTTTACAAAGTCTCATATTCCACTAACTTGTGACAAAAAATAAAAACTTCCAAGAACTCACTATGCCCATCACGAAATACCTTGGGGTGTCTTCTTTGCAAAATGGGGTCCCTTGAGGGGTATTTATACTGCCTTGGCATTTTAGGGGCCCTAATGCGTGAGAAGTAGTTTTAAATCCAAATGTGTAAAAAATGCCCTGTGAAATCCTAAAGGTGCTCTTTAGAATTTGGGCCCCTTTGCCCACCTAGGCTGCAAAAAAGTGTCACACAAGTGGTATCGCCGTACTCAGAAGAAGTAGGGCAATGTATTTTGGAGTGTATTTTTACATATACCCATGCTGGGTGAGAGAAAGATCTCTCTAAAAGTCAACTTTTCCCATTTTTTTATACAAAGTCGTCATTTTAGAGAGTCATTTCTCTCACCCAGCATGGGTATATGTAAAAACACACCCTAAAACACATTGCCCAACTTCTCCTGAGTAAGGCGATACCACATGTGTGACACTTTTTTGCAGCCTAGGTGCGCAAAGGGGCCCAAATTGCTTTTAGGAGGGCATTTTAAGACATTTGGATTCCAGACTTCTTCTCACGCTTTAAGGCCCCTAAAATGCCAGGGCAGTATAAATACCCCACATGTGACCCCATATGCCCATCAGCGATGGGGTCATTTGTGGGGTGTTTGTACTGCCCTGGCATTTGAGGGTCTCCGCAATCATTACATGTATGGCCAGCAATAGGAGTTTCTGCTATTCTCCTTATATTGAGCATACATTCAGCCTCTGGCCTGAAATAAAAAAATGAACGCCACAGATTTCTTCATTCGCATCGATCAATGTGGATGAAAAAATCTCTGCCCAAAAAAAAAGAAAAGGAGGGGAAAGGCGCCTGCCAGGACATAGGAGCCCAACATCCAAAACACTCAGTCTGTATGCCCTGGCGAACCCGATTTCTCCATTCACATCAATCGATTTTTTTTTGTTTTGTTTTTTATATACAAAGTGTTTGCCAAAGCATATGAACACCGCCCCTCAGCTCATAAGCCTCGGCAAACGTATGTTTTTTACTGCAGAGGAGAAATCTCGTCTTGCAGCGCCGCATACACTGACTTTTGTGTAATCTGACAGCAGCGCAGTGTTTCTTAATACTTTTATAAACTTTATTGAACTTTTGGAACAGAACATTAACTTTTTGCTTACCTGTGCTTTTTTTTTGTTTTGCTTTTTTTTTACCTTTTTATAGGACAAACCTCTCCTTCCCCATGGGACAATGTGCAAAGTGCAAATCACCTAGAGATGTGGCAAAGTACATTATGCACTTTGTGGCAGGTGAAAGGAGAGGGTTGCAGCAGCTCTGTGTTAAAGGGCCTTAAGAGCCTTGTGTGCCTGTCCTGTATAACGCAATCCCTATGCTAATAGTGTACCTGTGTGTGGTACTTCCGGAAAAGATTGGAGTAAGTTGGAGCAAGAATAGTCTAGTGGATGTGTTATCAGCATAGTGAGATAGAGTGGAACATAGTGAGGAAGATACCTAGAGTGGCGTGATACTGACCTCTGGTGCGTCCAAGTAGCACAGTAAGTCAGAGCCTATGTTCAATAGCGGATCAGATACAGAGTAGCGCTTATACTGACCTCTATGAACTTAAATAGAGGTAACAGTATAGCTACAAGAACATAGTGAATAGTGCATCCATCTGAAGATTGCTACAATAGTGTCAACCTTTAGGGGTGGCAACACTGTCAACAAATTGTAACCCTCTGTACAGGGGCTAGACAGTGGAGATATTTTGCAATCTTGATGCAATAACCATGAAATTACCCATCCTGTGACAAGGCCACGCCGCAGTGTATCAATAATTAACCAAAGAAAGGTTGGTTGGAATATACCTACCGGTGATCCTCACAGAATAAAAGTGAATGCATCATTACTAGAGTTGAGCAGACACCTGGATGTTCGAGTTCGAGAAGTTCGGCCGAACTTCCCGGAAATGTTCGGGTTTGGGATCCGAACCCGATCCGAACTTCGTCCCGAACCCGAACCCCATTGAAGTCAATAGGGACCCGAACTTTTCGGCACTAAAAAGGTTGTAAAACAGCCCAGGAAAGGGCTACAGGGCTGCAAAAGGCAGCAACATGTAGGTAAATCCCCTGCAAACAAATGTGGATAGGGAAATGAATAAAAATAAAAATAAAATAAATAAAAATTAACCAATATCAATTGGAGAGAGGTCCCATAGCAGAGAATCAGGCTTCACGTCAGCCACCAGTGCAACAGTCCATTGGCATATATTTAGGCCCAGCACCCAGGCAGAGGAGAGAGGTCCCGTAACAGAGGATCTGGCTTCATGTCAGCAGAGAATCAGTCTGCATGTCATAGCAGAGAATCAGGCTTCACGTCAGCCACCACTGCAACAGTCCATTGGCGTATATTTAGGCCCAGCACACAGGCAGAGGAGAGAGGTCCCGTAACAGAGAATCTGTCTTCATGTCAGCAGAGAATTAGTCTGCATGTCATAGCAGAGAATCAGGCTTCATGTCACCCAACATTGGAACAGTCCATTGGCATATATTTAGGCCCCGGCACCCAGACAGAGGAGAGGTTCATTCAACTTTGGGTAGCCTCGCAATATAATGGTAAAATGAAAATAAAAATAGGATTGAATGAGGAAGTGCCCTGGAGTACAATAATATATGGTTAAGGGGAGGTAGTTAATGTCTAATCTGGACAAGGGACTGGACAGGTCCTGTGGGATCCATGCCTGGTTCATTTTTATGAACGTCAGCTTGTCCACATTGGCTGTAGACAGGCGGCTGCGTTTGTCTGTAATGACGCCCCCTGCCGTGCTGAATACACGTTCAGACAAAACGCTGGCCGCCAGGCAGGCCAGCACCTCCAAGGCATAAAAGGCTAGCTCTGGCCACGTGGACAATTTAGAGACCCAGAAGTTGAATGGGACCGAACCATCAGTCAGTACGTGGAGGGGTGTGCACACGTACTGTTCCACCATGTTAGTGAAATGTTGCCTCCTGCTAACACGTTGCGTATCAGGTGGTGGTGCAGTTAGCTGTGGCGTGTTGACAAAACTTTTCCACATCTCTGCCATGCTAACCCTGCCCTCAGAGGAGCTGGCCGTGACACAGCTGCCTTGGCGACCTCTTGCTCCTCCTCTGCCTTGGCCTTGGGCTTCCACTTGTTCCCCTGTGACATTTGGGAATGCTCTCAGTAGCGCGTCTACCAACGTGCACTTGTACTCGTGCATCTTCCTATCACGCTCCAGTGCAGGAAGTAAGGTGGGCACATTGTCTTTGTACCGTGGATCCAGCAGGGTGGCAACCCAGTAGTCTGCACACGTTAAAATGTGGGCAACTCTGCTGTCGTTGCGCAGGCACTGCAGCATGTAGTCGCTCATGTGTGCCAGGCTGCCCTGGGGTAAGGACAAGCTGTCCTCTGTGGGAGGCGTATCGTCATCGTCCTGCCTTTCCCCCCAGCCACGCACCAGTGATGGGCCCGAGCTGCGTTGGGTGCCACCCCGCTGTGACCATGCTTCATCCTCATCCTCCTCCACCTCCTCCTCATCCTCCTCGTCCTCCAGTAGTGGGCCCTGGCTGGCCACATTTGTACCTGGCCTCTGCTGTTGCAAAAAACCTCCCTCTGAGTCACTTCGAAGAGACTGGCCTGAAAGTTTTCCTCATTGTTATCGTTCACCACAACAACAAAAATATTATTTGGCCCAATGTATTGTATTCAAATTCAGCTGAATATAAATTTGAGGCTTAGTATTTAGGCACTGGGTGACAGGTATAGGTTTACTGACAGAATTAGACTTGGAAATGCACAGTAGCGGGTGTGTGAAGTTATTCAGAATGACCCTATGTGCACCTTGAATATGATATACCCTTTTAGGGATAGATTTCAAATAGCTCTGATACAGCAGAAACCACTAAATTATGAAATTGCTAAATTGGGAATTGTATTTCAACCCAGAACAAAAACTGTGCTTTGACGGACACTAAATAACTTGCCCAGCCACAACAGTACAGCAGTAACGACAGATTTAGGCCTCATGCACACGACAGTTTTTTTTCACGGTCCGCAAAAACGGGGTCCGTGGGTACGTGATCCGTGACCGTTTTTTCGTCCGTGGGTCTTCCTTGATTCTTGGAGGATCCACGGACATGAAAAAAATGTCGTTTTGGCGTCCGCCTGGCCGTGCGGAGCCAAACGGATCCGTCCTGAATTACAATGCAAGTCAATGGGGACGGATCCGTTTGAAAATTGAGCCACAGTGTGTCATCTTCAAACGGATCCGTCCCCATTGACTTACATTATAAGTCTGGACGGATCCGCTTGCCTCCGCACGGCCAGGCGGACACCCGAACATAACTTGAAGCGTCCCCATCACCATGGGAACGCCTCTACGTTAGAATATACTGTCGGATATGAGCTACATCGTGAAACTCATTTCCGACAGTATATTCTAACACAGAGGCGTTCCCATGGTGATGGGGACGCTTCAGGTTAGAATACACTGCAAACTTGGTACAAGACTGCCCCCTGCTGCCTGGCACCACCCGATCTCTTACAGGGGGATATGATAGCACAATTAACCCCTTCAGGTGCGGCACCTAAAGGGGTTAATTGTACTATCATATTCTCCTGTAAGAGATCAGGGCTGCCAGGCAGCAGGGGGCAGACCCCCCCCTCCCCAGTTTGAATATCGTTGGTGGCACAGTGTGCGCCCACCATCGCCCCCCCTTCCTCCCTCTATAGTTAAAAATCGTTGGTGGCACAGTGTGCGCCCACCATCGCCCCCCCTTCCTCCCTCTATAGTTAAAAATCGTTGGTGGCACAGTGTGCGCCCACCATCGGCCCCCCCCTCTCTCTATAGTAGTAACAACCATTGGTGGCAGTGTGCGGCCTCCCATTCCCCCCTCCCCCATCATTGGTGGCAGCGGAGTTCCGATCGGAGTCCCAGTTTAATCGCTGGGGCTCCGATCAGTAACCATGGCAACCAGGAAGCTACTGCATCCCTGGTTGCCATGGTTACTTAGCAATAGTACAATTGTAGAAGATTCATACTTACCTGCTTGCTGCTGCGATGTCTGTGACCGGCCGGGAGCTCCACCTACTGGTAAGTGAAAGGTCTGTGCGGTGCATTGCTAAAGAACTGTCACTTACCAGTAGGAGGAGCTCCCGGCCGGTCACAGACATCGCAGCAGCAAGCAGGTAATTATGAATCTTCTACTATTGTACTATTGCTAAGTAACCATGGCAACCAGGGCTGCAGTAGCTTCCTGGTTGCCATGGTTACCGATCGGAGCCCCAGCGATTAAACTGGGACTCCGATTGGAACTCCGCTGCCACCAATGATGGGGGGGGGGGAGATGGGAGGCCGCACACTGCCACCAATGGTTGTTACTACTATAGAGAGAGGGGGGGCGATGGTGGGCGCACACTGTGCCACCAACGATTTTAAACTATAGAGGGAGGAAGGGGGGGCAATGGTGGGCACACACTGTGCCACCAACGATTTTTAACTATAGAGGGAGGAAGGGGGGGGGGCGATGGTGGGCGCACACTGTGCCACCAACGATTTTTAACTATAGAGGGAGGAAGGGGGGGGCGATGGTGGGCGCACACTGTGCCACCAACGATTTTTAACTATAGAGGGAGGAAGGGGGGGCGATGGTGGGCGCACACTGTGCCACCAACGATATTCAAACTGGGGAGGGGGGGTCTGCCCCCTGCTGCCTGGCAGCCCTGATCTCTTACAGGAGAATATGATAGTACAATTAACCCCTTTAGGTGCCGCACCTGAAGGGGTTAATTGTGCTATCATATCCCCCTGTAAGAGATCGGGTGGTGCCAGGCAGCAGGGGGCAGTCTTGTACCAAGTTTGCAGTGTATTCTAACTAGAAGCGTCCCCCATCACCATGGGAACGCTTCTGTGTTAGAATATACTGTCGGAAACGAGTTTTCACGAAGTGAAAACTTAGATCAGAAAAAGCTTTTATGCAGACGGATCTTCGGATCCGTCTGTATGAAAGCAACCTACGGCCACGGATCACGGACACGGATGCCAATCTTGTGTGCATCCGTGTTCTTTCACGGACCCATTGACTTGAATGGGTCCGTGAACCGTTGTCCGTCAAAAAAATAGGACAGGTCATATTTTTTTGACGGACAGGATACACGGATCACGGCCTCGGCTGCAAAACGGTGCATTTTCCGATTTTTCCACGGACCCATTGAAAGTCAATGGGTCCGCGAAAAAAAACGGAAAACGGCACAACGGCCACGGATGCACACAACGGTCGTGTGCATGAGGCCTTAGCAGGATATAAATTTGAGGCCTAGTATTTAGGCGCTGGGTGACAGGTATAGGTTTACTGACAGAATTAGACTTGGAAATGCACAGTAGCGGGTGTGTGAAGTTATTCAGAATGACCCTATGTGCACCTTGAATATGATATACCCTTTTAGGGATAGATTTCAAATAGCTCTGATACATCAGAAACGACTAAATTATGAAATTGCAAAATTGGGAATTGTATTTCAACCCAGAACAAAAACTGTGCTTTGACAGACACTAAATAACTTGCCCAGCCACAACAGTACAGCAGTAACGACAGATTTAGCAGGATATAAATTTGAGGCCTAGTATTTAGGCGCTGGGTGACAGGCATACGTTTACTGACAGAATTAGACTTGGAAATGCACTGTAGCGGGTGTGTGAAGTTATTCTGAATGACCCTATGTGCACCTTGAATATGATATACCCTATTAGGGATAGATTTCAAATAGCTCTGATACAGCAGAAACCACTAAATTATGAAATTGCTAAATTGGGAATTGTATTTCAACCCAGAACAAAAACTGTGCTTGGACGGACACTAAATAACTTGCCCAGCCACAACAGTACAGCAGTAACGACAGATTTAGCAGGATATAAATTTGAGGCCTAGTATTTAGGCGCTGGGTGACAGGTATACGTTTACTGACAGAATTAGACTTGGAAATGCACTGTAGCCTGTGTGTGAAGTTATTCAGAATGACCCTATGTGCACCTTGAATATGATATACCCTTTTAGGGATAGATTTCAAATAGCTCTGATACAGCAGAAACCACTAAATTATGAAATTGCTAAATTGGGAATTGTATTTCAACCCAGAACAAAAACTGTGCTTTGACAGACACTAAATAACTTGCCCAGCCACAACAGTACAGCAGTAACAACAGATTTAGCAGGATATAAATTTGAGGCCTAGTATTTAGGCGCTGGGTGACAGGTATACGTTTACTGACAGAATTAGACTTGGAAATGCACTGTAGCGTGTGTGTGAAGTTATTCTGAATGACCCTATGTGCACCTTGAATATGATATACCCTTTTAGGGATAGATTTCAAATAGCTCTGATACAGCAGAAACCACTAAATTATGAAATTGCTAAATTGGGAATTGTATTTCAACCCAGAACAAAAACTGTGCTTGGACGGACACTAAATAACTTGCCCAGCCACAACAGTACAGCAGTAACGACAGATTTAGCAGGATATAAATTTGAGGCCTAGTATTTAGGCGCTGGGTGACAGGTATAGGTTTACTGACAGAATTAGACTTGGAAATGCACAGTAGCGGGTGTGTGAAGTTATTCTGAATGACCCTATGTGCACCTTGAATATGATATACCCTTTTAGGGATAGATTTCAAATAGCTCTGATACAGCAGAAACCACTAAATTATGAAATTGCTAAATTGGGAATTGTATTTCAACCCAGAACAAAAACTGTGCTTTGACGGACACTAAATAACTTGACCAGCCACACCAGAAACTTGCTCAGCTACAGCATTAACGACAGATTTAGCTGGATATAAATTTGAGGCCTAGTATTTAGGCGCTGGGTGACAGGTATAGGTTTACTGACAGAATTAGACTTGGAAATGCACAGTAGCGGGTGTGTGAAGTTATTCTGAATGACCCTATGTGCACCTTGAATATGATATACCCTTTTAGGGATAGATTTCAAATAGCTCTGATACAGCAGAAACCACTAAATTATGAAATTGCTAAATTGGGAATTGTATTTCAACCCAGAACAAAAACTGTGCTTTGACGGACACTAAATAACTTGCCCAGCCACAACAGTACAGCAGTAACGACAGATTTAGCAGGATATAAATTTGAGGCCTAGTATTTAGGCGCTGGGTGACAGGTATAGGTTTACTGACAGAATTAGACTTGGAAATGCACAGTAGCGGGTGTGTGAAGTTATTCTGAATGACCCTATGTGCACCTTGAATATGATATACCCTTTTAGGGATAGATTTCAAATAGCTCTGATACAGCAGAAACCACTAAATTATGAAATTGCTAAATTGGGAATTGTATTTCAACCCAGAACAAAAACTGTGCTTGGACGGACACTAAATAACTTGCCCAGCTACAGCAATAACCACAGATTTAGCTGGATATAAATTTGAGGCCTAGTATTTAGGCGCTGGGTGACAGGTATAGGTTTACTGACAGAATTAGACTTGGAAATGCACAGTAGCGGGTGTGTGAAGTCATTCTGAATGACCCTATGTGCACCTTGAATATGATATACCCTTTTAGGGATAGATTTCAAATAGCTCTGATACAGCAGAAACCACTAAATTATGAAATTGCTAAATTGGGAATTGTATTTCAACCCAGAACAAAAACTGTGCTTTGACGGACACTAAATAACTTGACCAGCCACACCAGAAACTTGCTCAGCTACAGCATTAACGACAGATTTAGCTGGATATAAATTTGAGGCCTAGTATTTAGGCGCTGGGTGACAGGTATAGGTTTACTGACAGAATTAGACTTGGAAATGCACAGTAGCGGGTGTGTGAAGTCATTCTGAATGACCCTATGTGCACCTTGAATATGATATACCCTTTTAGGGATAGATTTCAAATAGCTCTGATACAGCAGAAACCACTAAATTATGAAATTGCTAAATTGGGAATTGTATATCAACCCAGAACAAAAAATGTGCTTTGACGGACACTAAATAACTTGACCAGCCACACCAGAAACTTAAGGCCTAGTATTTAGGCGCTGGGTGACAGGTATACGTTTACTGACAGAATTAGACTGGGATATAACCACACTATTGATGGTTAAATGCACTTGGTGTGACAGCTTGACCAACCACACTACTGAGGGTTAAATGCACTTAGTGACAGGCGCAGTTTGCCCCTGATGTAGTATATGGCCAAAAAATAAACAGACTATTGCTGGTTAAATGCACTTGGTGTGACAGCTTCACCCTGCCTGATGTAGGATTTAGCCAAAAAACAACCACACCATTGAGGTTTAAATGCACTTGGTGACAGCTTGCCCCTGATGCAGTATATGGCCAAAAAATAAACAGACTATTGCTGGTTAAATGCACTTGGTGTGACAGCTTCACCCTGATGTAGGATTTAGCCAAAAAACAACCACACCTTTGAGGGTTAAATGCACTTGGTGACAGGCGCAGCTTGCCCCTGATGTAGTATATGGCCAAAAAATAACCAGACTATTGTTGGTTAAATGCACTTGGTGCGACAGCTTCACACTGATGTAGGAATTAGCCAAAAAACAACCACACCATTAAGGGTTAAATGCACTTGGTCGCAGCTTGTGCTGGCACACCACAAGACACAAAATGGCCGCCGATCACCCCAGAAAAAAGTGACTGACAAACGGTCTGGGCAGCCTAAAAACAGTGAGCAATTGAGTATCAGCAGCTCAATGATCCACAGCTGCAGATCGATCAATTAATCAAGTCCTTTGGAGGAGTTAATCTGCCTAATCTCGCCCTACTGTCGCAGCCGCAATCTCTCCCTATGCTGATCAGAGCAGAGTGACGGGCGGCGCTATGTGACTCCAGCTTAAATAGAGGCTGGGTCACATGGTGCTCTGGCCAATCACAGCCATGCCAATAGTAGGCATGGCTGTGATGGCCTCTTGGGGCAAGTAGTATGATGCTTGTTGATTGGCTGCTTTGCAGCCTTTCAAAAAGCGCCAAGAAAGCGACGAACACCGAACCCGAACCCGGACTTTTACGAAAATGTCCGGGTTCGGGTCCGTGTCACGGACACCCCATAATTCGGTACGAACCCGAACTATACAGTTCGGGTTCGCTCATCCCTAATCATTACCCCTCTACATGGAATAAATATTCCCTATGCATTCCACAGACAAAGATATGCGATATTAGGTTGTAAATAAGCAACCAGGAGCAATGATAAGTGTCTCACAACTCACTGCTAACTGATAATTTTAATAGTGTTCTTTTTCCCCCTATATGTTTGTGCGTCTATTTGAAATTAATAAAGATATGAATTTAAATATTAGTTAGGGACCTCTAAAGGGATTTATGGTCCCACAGACCACTGCAGTATAATTAAATATCCCAAGGGTCTCTAAAAGGGACTTTGTATATATAGTTGTTCTTCCGGAAACACTCCCCAAAGCATAGGGCAAGGTGGTCAGGGCAGTCAGGACAGAAATAGCGGGTTTCACGCCTTATTCCACTCCTGCTACAGACACGACATCTTTTTCGGGGTGGCGCTTGGGTTGAGGTACCAGCAACGACATTGGGGAAATGTCGCTCGTGTAGATGGCTCACTACACTGGTGGATGGGGCAACGGAACCTCCTGGATACAGGAGGTTCTCGATGATCTCTTCCTGAAATTTGAGGAAGGATCCTGTTCTCCCAGCCTTACTGTAGAGAACAAAACTATTAACTATTATACAGTGCCAATTGAATTTAATATACAAACACCTTCTTATACCAGCGTCTGGTGCGGCGGGACACTAAATAAGGAGCCAACATCTGGTCATTCAAGTCCACCCCTCCCATGAGCAAATTATAGTCGTGGGCCGAGAGGGGCTTTTCAATGACACTGGTTGCTCGTTCAATTTGTATTGTCGTGTCTGCGTGAATGGAGGAGAGCATGTAAACGTCACGCCTGTCTCTCCATTTCACCGCAAGCAGTTCTTCTCTACACAAGGCAGCCCTCTTCCCCCTTGCAAGACGGGTGGTAACGAGCCGTTGGGGGAAGCCCCGGCGACTAGGTCGAGCGGTGCCACAGCAGCCAATCTGTTCTAAAAACTAATGCCTGAAGGGGGGCTCACTTGTGTAAAAATTGTCCACATAAAGATGGTACCCCTTGCCAAATAAGGGTGACACCAAGTCCCAGACTGTCTTCCCACTGATCCCCAGGTAGTCAGGGCAACCGACCGGCTCCAGGGTCTGATCTTCACCCTCATAGACACAAAATTTGTGTGTATAGCCTGTGGCCCTTTCACAGAGCTTATACAATTTGACCCCATACCGGGCATGCTTGCTTGGGATGTATTGTTTGAAGCCAAGGCGCCCGGTAAAATGTATAAGGGACTCGTCTATGCAGATATTTTGCTCAGGGGTATACAAATCTGCAAATTTGGTGTTAAGGTGGTCTATGAGGGCCGAATTTGGTGGAGCCGGATTTGGTGGATCACTAAAGTGCAGGAAACGCAGGATGGTCTCAAATCGTGTCCTGGACATGGCAGCAGAGAACATGGGCATGTGATGAATTGGGTTCGTGGACCAATATGACCTCAATTCATGCTTTTTTGTTAGGCCCATGTAAAGGAGAAGGCCCAGAAAAGTTTTAAATTCGGAAACTTGGATGGGTTTCCCCCGGAAAGAATGGGCATAAAAGCTTCCCGGATTGGCGGCTATAAATTGAGTGGCATACCGATTTGTTTCTGCCACGACTAAGTCCAAGAGCTCCGCAGCCAAGAACAGTTAAAAAAAAAAACAGTGCCGATCCGATCTGAGCTGTCTCAATCTGAACTCCAGACTGAGCGGTGAAAGGGGGAACTACTGGTGCGGCTGAAGTTGGGGGCTGCCAATCAGGGTTTGCCAGCACCTCAGGGACTCTAGGGGCTCTATGGGCCTGTCTGTGCGGTGGCTGCGATGGGGGAACTACTGCACGTGCCACCGTACCAGCTTCAACTGCCCTTCTGGTGATCGCCACTTCACCATGTTGTACGGCAGTGCTGGTACTAGGTCCAGGATGGGCTGCACTGCTGGTGTATGCCTCACCACGTAATCTGACAGCGCCAGCCCCACTCTGCTGCGGATCCTGTGCAACCTGTGGTCTAGCAACACGGGGCCGGGTACGCCTGGTGGTATCAGGGACCTCAACCTCATCGTCCGAACTTTGGGTCAGACTGCCACTGCTTTCTACAGGTTCGTATTCTGACTCGCTGGATTCGTCAGATGAGGGTTCCCATTCCTCATCCGACTGAGTCAGAAGCCTGCAGGCCTCTTTGGAAGAATACCCCTTATTTGCCATTTGGTCAACTAAATTTAGGGGGTATTCCCTGAGACTACCCAAGAAAAAAAGCAAGCCTGTCTTACAAATAGGAGGCTAGCGAAGTACCGGAAGCCGCTGCGATTGATAAAAAATATCAAAACTGATTTTTTATCGCCACAGTGCTTGTAAAGTGATTGTGCAGTGATTAAAAAAATATATCATTTTTGTCACTGCGGCGGGGAGGGCGTGGGTGAATGCACGTGTGGGCGACCGATCAGGCCTGATCGGGCAAACACTGCGTTTTCGGTGGAGGGCGAGCTAAGCTGACACTAATACTATTATAGATCTGACTGTGATCAGTTCTGATCACTTACAGATACTATAAAAGTACCAATGCTGATTAGCGATACGCTAATCAGCGAATCAGTGACTGCGGTGCGATGGGCAGGGCGCTAACCAATGCTATCTACCTAACAAAGGGGCCTAAACGAACCTAAAACCTAACCGTCAATACTAGTGAAAAAAAAATGTGACAGTTTACACTGATCACTTTTTTCCCTTTCACTAGTGATTGACAGGGGTGATCAAGGGGTTAATGGGGTGATGGGGGGTGATCTGGGGCTAAGTGTGTGGTGTCTTGTGTACTTACAGTGATCTGTGCTCCTCTGCTGGGACCAACCGACAAAAAGGACCAGCAGAGGAGCACAGAAGCCATTTAACACCTTATATTTATAAATATAAAGTGTTCAATGGCTTTTGATTTGTTTTTTTGAAAATCACCAGCCTGCCAGCGATGATCATTGGCTGGCAGGCTGGTGACTAAATACTCCTTGAACTTTTGCCGGCCCGCAATGCGCATGCGCGGGCCGGCTGTGTGCATAATCTCGCGTTTCGCGAGATGACGCACAGATGCGTCGACGAGGAATGAATCGACCGCCTCCGGACCGCGATCCTGCTTTAGGCGGTCCGGAGGCGGTTAACACTATACGTTCCCACAGTATGGGAACTCTTGACTATATGCTGAGAGGAATATCTCATTACTATCACAAGCAAAAATATAACATATGTTACCAAGTCAAGGATGGACAGAGTTTCGGATGGGACCAGTTCTCAGGAGTTCTCTAGTGGTCAAAAATATAATTCAAGTTTCTTTTGATATCCTTTCTTATGATCTGATGATCTGATCTTCCGGTTTGATCTCCATCTATGTTCCTCTCCAGCAATACTTATCCTCCCTGATATCTTACGTTACCACCTCCTGGATTATGATCCCCCAATCAACCGAGGAGGGTGTAACATATGTTAATACTACTATGATGTAATCTTAACCCTTGATATGCTGGAGAAAACATGTTATAAAATAATATAACATTGACCATCTACCTCTAGATGGCACTGTTGTACCACATAACAATTTCAACATTAATTCTAAATATCTAATAATGACCTTTTCAACCTCTCGAATATACATCAGTATTAAGGGTTTCTTCCTGACACTTTAATTACCCCTAATCTAGACATGTTGGAGTCACCATCTCCTACTGTCTTCTTAGGGACAATGGACAATGGTTCCTTTTACTTGACATCCGGGTTCATTAACTTGCCCACATGGCTACTAATAACATTCAGCTTTCCTCATAAAACCCAATTAGTAGGAAGACAACTTAAATACTTTCTAAACCTTAAAAAGTCTATATGGTCAATGGGATACACACGGTATAAAATATTGTAGGAGAGTACCTGGGCTGGTGATAAACGGGAGGTACGTGCCACCCGGGGTCCTGGCCCCGGTGGAGTAAGAGCCGGAAAAGTGTATTTTGCAGCGGTTAGGCTGTTAACACAGCGGATCCGGGCCGGCTCTTACTGGGAGCAGGCAGATATGCGGGCGGATGCCTGTCTCCCCACGGTCCAGGCCAGGTTTTGCAGGGAAGGGTTAAAACCCGACCAGCAACAAGGGTGTGGTGCTCAATGTGGAGCTTCTGTGTTCTCTGGCTGTGAGAGTGAGAAGTGGAGATGAGCTGGGCTGTGTGCTGAGGCATGTAAAGGAGTGTGCGGGAACCCGCAGCTGAAGTCAGGAGGGATCCGTGTTCCGTGGCTAGAAGCCGGACCCAGGGACTTACTTCACCAAGGAGAAAAAGGTGACATTACTCCTGGCTTTAAATAGACTTTGCTTTGTGTGATGGAAACAGGCCTCAAGTAGCCTGCAGCAGGGACTTGCTGTGTTTCAACTATTATTTTGCTGTTTTGTGTGACCACCCTCCCTATGAACTGCACCGTCTTTCACTTGTATGCACCGTGTGAATAAACAAAGTATTGTGTTTTACACCAAGTCCGGTCTGTGTTGCCTCTATACTGCACTCGCTACCACTGCCTACCAGAGCGGATCCCCACAATATATATTCTAAAAAAATGATATATATATATATATATATATATATATATACACACACAGTACAGACCAAAAGTTTGTACACACTTTCTCATTCAAAGAGTTTTCTTTATTTTCATGACTATGAAAATTGTAGATTTACACTGAAGGCATCAAAACTATGAATTAACACATGTGGAATTATATACATAACAAAAAAGTGTGAAACAACTGAAAATATTGTTCTAGGTTCTTCAAATATTCTATTCTAGGTTCTTCAAAGTAGCCACCTTTTGCTTTGATTACTGCTTTGCACACTCTTGGCATTCTCTTGATGAGCTTCAAGAGGTAGTCACCTGAAATGGTTTTCACTTCACAGGTGTGCCCTGTCAGGTTTAATAAGTGAGATTTCTTGCCTTTTAAATGGGGTTGGGACCATCAGTTGCATTGTGGAGAAGTCAGGTGGATACACAGCTGATAGTTCTACTGAATAGACTATTAAAATTTGTATTATGGCAAGAAAAAGCAGCTAAGTAAAGAAAAACGAGTGGCCATCATTACTTTAAGAAATTAAGGTCAGTCAGTCCGGAAAATTATGCACCTATAATCCTAGATGTGCACTATATGAAACAGATGTTTTTTCACCCCAGTATGCCCCAGTAAGCAAAAAGCCGTATTTGTTGCCTAAATGTCACAGTCACTTATGCACGTCTAATCCCAGATGTTCAGTATTTTGGAGGGTTTTTTAACCCCAGTAAGCAAAAAGCTGTATTTCTGGCCTAAATGTAACACTCACTTATGCACCTATAATCCTAGATGTGCACTATATGAAACAAATGTTTTTTGTTTTTTTTTACCCCAGTAAGCAAAAATCTGTATTTCTGGCCTAAATGTGACACTCACTTATGCATGTCTAATCCCAGATGTGCAGTATATCAGAGGGTTTATTAACCCCAGTAAGCAAAAAGCTGTATTTCTGGCCTAAATGTGACACTCACTTATGCATGTCTAATCCCAGATGTGCAATATATCAGAGGGTTTATTAACCCCAGTAAGCAAAAAGCTGTATTTCTGGCCTAAATGTGACACTCACTTATGCACCTATAATCCTAGATGTGCACTATATGAAACAGATGTTTGTTTTTTTGCGCCCCAATATGCCCCAGTATGAGAAAGCCGTATTTCTGGCCTACATTTCACAGTCACTTATGCAGTGATAATCCTAGAAGTGCACTATATGAAAAAAAGATTTTTTTTAACCCCAGTGTCTCAAAGCAGTATTTCTGGACTTGCAGACATGCAGATATCCTGTGCTTGTGCACTATCGTTGCATAAAATGGCTGCCGATTATGTATTGATATTGACTATGTGAAGGAAAAAAAGTTTGTTTTCGGTAAGTAGTAGTTGTCTCATGGCAGGCTTAAAAAAATTGTGCACTGCACCCACAAAACACATTTGCTATAGATCGCTGAGTAAAGAAGCAGTTCTGATTCTTCATAAGATTTCTCCCTGATCTCTCCCTCACGGCAGCTGCAGCCTATCCCTACACTAATCCGAGCAGAGTGACGGGCGGCGCTACGTGACTCCAGCTTAAATAGAGGCTGGGACACATGCTGCAGTTGGCCAATAACAGCCAATAGTAGGCATGGCTGTGATGGTCTTTTGGGTAAGTAGTATGATGCTTGTTGATTGGCAGCTTTGCAGCCTTTCAAACAGCGCCCTAAAAATTGCTGAACACTGAACCCGAACTTTTACGTAAATGTTCGGGTCCGGGTGCCGATAACCCTAAAGTTCGGTAAGAACCCGAACTTTACAGTTCGGGTTCGCTCAACTCTAGCTGTTAACCCTTGCTTTGTTACTGGGAAAAAATTATTCAAATGGAAAATGTGCCCAAAAATTTAAATTCTTAACATTTGCCATTAACTCTTGTGGAACACCTAAAGGGTTAACAATGTTTGTAAAATCAGTTTTGAATACCTTGAGGGGTGTAATTTCTAGAATGAGGTCATTTTTGGGTGGGTTCTATTATGTAAATCTAACAAAGTGACTTCCGACCTGAACTGGTCCTTAAAATTTCAGAAAAATTTAAAGATTTGCTTTTAAACTTCTAAGCCTTGTAACATCCCCAAAAAATAAAATGGCATTCCAAAAATGATCCAAACATAAAGTATACATATGGGGAATGTAAAGTAATAACTACAGACGTGGACAAAATTGTTGGTACCCTTTGGTCAATGAAAGAAAAAGTCACAATGGTCACAGAAATAACTTTAATCTGACAAAAGTAATAATAAATTAAAATTCTATAAATGTTAACCAATGAAAGTCAGACATTGTTTTTCAACCATGCTTCAACAGAATTATGTAAAAAAATAAACTCATGAAACAGGCATGGACAAAAATGATGGTACCCCTAACTTAATATTTTGTTGCGCAACCTTTTGAGGCAATCACTGCAATCAAACGCTTCCTGTAACTGTCAATGAGACATCTGCACCTCTCAGCAGGTATTTTGGCCCACTCCTCATGAGCAAACTGCTCCAGTTGTGTCCGGTTTGAAGGGTGCCTTTTCCAGACTGCATGTTTCAGCTCCTTCCAAAGATGCTCAATAGGATTGAGGTCAGGGCTCATAGAAGGCCACTTTAGAATAGTCCAATTTTTTCCTCTTAGCCATTCTTGGGTGTTTTTAGCGGTGTGTTTTGGGTCATTGTCCTGTTGCAAGACCCATGACCTGCGACTGAGACCAAGCTTTCTGACACTGGCTAGTACATTTCTCTCTAGAATTCCTTGATAGTCTTGAGATTTCATTGTACCCTGCACAGATTCAAGACACCCTGTGCCAGACGCAGCAAAGCAGCCCCAGAACATAACAGAGCCTCCTCCATGTTTCACAGTAGGGACAGTGTTCTTTTCTTGATATGCTTCATTTTTTCGTCTGTGAACATACAGCTGATGTGCCTTGGCAAAAACTTCGATTTTTGTCTCATCTGTCCACAGGACATTCTCCCAGAAGCTTTGTGGCTTGTCAACATGTAGTTTGGCATATTCCAGTCTTGCTTTTTTATGATTCGTTTTCAACAATGGTGTCCTCCTTGGTCGTCTCCCATGTAGTCCACTTTGGCTCAAACAACGACGGATGGTGCGATCTGACACTGATGTTCCTTGAGCATGAAGTTCACCTTGAATCTCTTTAGAAGTCTTTCTAGGCTCTTTTGTTACCATTCGGATTATCCGTCTCTTAGATTTGTCATCAATTTTCCTCCTGCGGCCACGTCCAGGGAGGTTGGCTACAGTCCCATGGATCTTAAACTTATGAATAATATGTGCAACTGTACTCACAGGAACATCTAGTTGCTTGGAGATGGTCTTATAGCCTTTACCTTTAACATGCTTGTCTATAATTTTCTTTCTGATCTCTTGAGACAGCTCTTTCCTTTGCTTCCTCTGGTCCATGTCGAGTGTGGTACACACCATATCACCAAACAACACAGTGATTACCTGGAGCCATATATATAGGCCCAATGGCTGATTACAAGGTTGTAGACACCTGTGATGCTAATTAGTGGACACACCTTGAATTAACATGTCCCTTTGGTCACATTATGTTCTGTGTTTTCTAGGGGTACCATCATTTTTGTCCATGCCTGTTTCATGAGTTTATTTTTTTACATAATTCTGTTGAAGCATGGTTGAAAAACAATGTCTGACTTTCATTGGTTAACATTTATAGAATTTTAATTTACTATTACTTTTGTCAGATTAAAGTTATTTCTGTGACCATTGTGACTTTTTCTTTCATTGACCAAAGGGTACCAACAATTTTGTCCACGTCTGTATTTGTGTAGGTATTACTATGTATTCTAGAAGTAAAGAATTGAAACTTTGAAATTTGACAATTTTTCAAAATTTTTGGCAAATTTGGTATTTTTTTATAAATAAAAATGATTTAGTTTTTTACTCCATTTTCCCATTGTCCTGAACTACAATATGTGATGAAAAACCATTCTCATAATGGCCTGGATAAGTCCAATCGTTTTAAAGTTATCACAAATTGACACTGGTAAGATTTGCAAAAAATGGCCTGGTCCTTAAGTTGAAATATGGCCGTGTCCTTAAAAGGTTAACAGTAATCGCCCCTTTAACAGTGACCTTCACAGTGCCAGCCCCTTTAATTGTGACCTCCACATTGTCCGCCCATTTAACAGTAACCTCCACAGTGACCTCCACAATGACCGCCCCTTTAAAAATGACCGCCACTTTAACTGTGACCTCCACAGTGCCCGCCCCTTTAACAGTGTCCTCCACATTGCCCATCCATTTAATAGTGCCCGCCCCTTTAACAGTGACCTCCACAGTGCCCCTTCCTTTAACAGGGACCATTACAGTGCCCGCCCCTTTAACAGTAACTTCCACAGTTCCTGCCGCTTTAACAGTGACTTCCACAGTGCCAGCCTCTTTAACCACCTCAGCCCCCCTAGCTTAAACACCCTTAATGACCAGACCACTTTTTACAATTCTGCACTACACTACTTTCACCGTTTATTGCTCGGTCATGCAACTTACCACCCAAATGAATTTTACCTCCTTTTCTTCTCACTAATAGATCTTTCATTTGGTGGTATTTCATTGCTGCTGACATTTTTACTTTTTTGTTATTCATTTTTACTTTTTTCTGTTTTGGGGTGTCTTTTTACATATACCCATGCTGGATGAGAGAAATATCTCGGCAAAAGACAACTTTCCCATTTTTTTTTATACAAAGTTGGCATTTGACCAAGATATTTATCTCACCCAGCATGGGTATATGTAAAATGACACCCCAAAACACATTCCCCAACTTCTCTTGAGTACAGAGATACCACATGTGTGACACTTTTTTGCCTAGGTGGGAAAAGG
This sequence comes from Bufo gargarizans, assembly GCF_014858855.1. Lineage (NCBI taxonomy): Eukaryota > Metazoa > Chordata > Amphibia > Anura > Bufonidae > Bufo > Bufo gargarizans. The sequence continues at coordinate 351,592,564 of NC_058083.1, forward strand.
GCCCACATTCCAAAGAGCACCTTTCGGATTTCACAGGCCATTTTTTTTACACATTTTGATTTCAAACTACTTTGCACGCATTTGGGCCCCTAAAATGCCAGGGCAGTATAACTACCCCACAAGTGACCCCATTTTGAAAGAAGACCCCCCCAAGGTATTTTGTGATGGGCATAGTGAGTTCATGGAAGTTTTTATTTTTTGTCACAAGTTAGTGGAATATGAGACTTTGTAAGGAAAAAAAATAAAAAATAAAATCATCATTTTCCGCTAACTTGTGACAAAAATTTAAAAAGTTTATGAACCCGCCATGCCCCTCACAGAATACCTTGGGGTGTCTTTTTTCCAAAATGGGGTCACTTGTGGGGGAGTTATACTGCCCTGGAATTTTAGGGGCCCAAATGCGTGCAAAGTAGTTTGAAATCAAAATGTGTAAAAAATGGCCTGTGAAATCCGAAAGATGCTCTTTGGAATGTGGGCCCCTTTGCCCTCCTAGGCTGCAAAAAAGTGTCACACATCTGGTATCGCCGTACTCACAAGAAGTAGGGCAATGTGTTTTGGGGTGTCTGTTTACATATACCCATGCTGGGTGAGAGAAATATCTTGGCAAAAGACAACTTTTCCCTTTTTTTTTTTACAAAGTTGGCATTTGACCAAGATATTTATCTCACCCAGCATGGGCATATGTAAAATGACACCCCAAACCACATGTGTGACACTTTTTTGCAGCCTAGATGCGCAAAGGTGCCCAAATTCCTTTTAGGAGGGCATTTTTAGACATTTGGATCCCAGACTTCTTCTCACGCTTTAGGGCCCCTAAAAAGCCAGGGCAGTATAAATACCCCACATGTGACCCCATTTTGGAAAGAAGACACCCCAAGGTATTCAATGAGGGGCATGCCGAGTTCATAGAAAAGAGTTTTTTTTGCCACAAGTTAGCGGAAATTGATTTTTTTTTGTTTTTTTATCAAAAAGTCTCCCTTTCCGCTAACTTGAGACAAAAATGTCAATCTTTAATGGACTCAATATGCCCCTCAGTGTATACCTTGGGTGTCTTCTTTCCAAAGTGGGGTCATTTGTGGGGTATTTGTACTGCCCTGGCATTTGAGGGTCTCCGCAATCATTACATGTATGGCCAGCATTAGGAGTTTCTGCTATTCTCCTTATATCGAGCATACGGGTAATGAGATTTTTTTTTTTCCGTTCAGCCTCTGGGCTGAAAGAAAAAATGAATGGCACAGATTTCTTCATTCGCATCGATGTGGATGAAAAAATCTCTGCCCAAAAAAAAGGAGGGGAAAGGCATCTGCCAGGACATATGAGCTCCGCCCAACATCCATACCCACTTAGCTAGTATGCCCTGGCAAACCCGATTTCTCCATTCACATGAATCGATGTGGATGAATAAATCATTGCCAGGATTTATTATTTTTTTTTTTATATATATACAAAGTGTTTGCCAAAGCATATGAACACCACCGCCTCCTCAGCTCATATACCTTGGCAAACGTATCTTTTAGTGCAGAGGAGAAATCTCGTCTTGCAGCGCCGCATACACCGACTTTTGTGTAATCTGACAGCAGCGCAATGCTTCTGTCAGAATGCACATCAGTGCTGCAGCTAGTCGATCGGTTGGACCACCTGGAAGGTAAAAAAACAAAACAAAAAAGAAAAAACCAGGCCGCAACGCAATAAATTTATTAACTTTATAATAACTTTTGAACAGAATATATAAACTTTATTTAACTTTTTGAACATAACGTAAACTTTTTTGCTTTTTTTTTTTTTTTTTTACCTTTATAGGACAAACCTCTCCTTCCCTATTGGACAATGTGCAAAGCGCAAATCGGCCAAAGATGTGGCGAAGTACATTATGCACTTTGTCCCAGGTGAAAGGAGAGGTTTGCCGCAGCTCTGTGTGAATGGGCCCTAATAGCCCTGTGTGCCTGTCCTGTGAGATGTGATCCCTATGCTAAGTGTACCTGTGTGTGGTACTTCCGGAAACACTCCCCAAAGCATAGGGCAGGGTGGTCAGGGCAGTCAGCAAAGAAATAGTGGGTGTCACGCCTTATTCCACTCCTGCTACAGAAACAAAATATTTTTCGGGGTGACGGTTGGGTTGAGGTACCGGCAACGACACTGGGGAAATGTCGCTCGTGTAGACGTCTCACTACACTGGTGGATGGGGCCACGGAACCTCCTGGATTCAGGAGGTTCTCGATGATCTCTTCCTGAAATTTGAGGAAGGATCCTGTTCTCCCAGCCTTACTGTAGAGAACAAAACTATTATATGCAGCCAATTGAATTAAATATACAGACACCTTCTTATACATCTGGTCATTGAAGTCCACCCCTCCCATGAGCAAATTATAGTCGTGGACACAGAGGGGCTTTTCAATGACACTGGTTGCTCGTTCAATTTGTATTGTCGTGTCTGCATGTTCTTCATTACACAAGGCAGCCGTCTCCCCCCGTGCAAGACGGGTGGTAACGAGCCGTTGGGGGAAGCCCGTGCGACTAGTTCTAGGAACAAATGCCTGAAGAGGGGCACACTTGTATAGAAATTGTCCACATAAAGATGGTACCCCTTGCCAAATAAGAGTGACACCAAGTCCCAGACTGTCTTCCCACTGCTCCCCAGGTACTCAGGGCAACTGACCGGCTCCAGGGTCTGATCTTTACCCTCATAGATCCGAAATTTGTGGGTATAGCCTGTGGCCCTTTCACAGAGCTTATACAATTTGACCCAATACCGGGCACGCTTGCTTGGGGAGTATTGTTTGAAGCCAAGGCGCGCGGTAAAATGTATAAGGGACTCGTCTACGCAAATGTTTTGCTCAGGGGTATACAAATCTGCAAATTTCTGGTTGAAGTGGTCTATGAGGGGCCGAATTTTGTGGAGCCGGTCAAAAGCTGGATGGCCTCTGGGACGAGAGGTGCTATTGTCACTAAAGTGCAGGAAACGCAGGATGGCCTCAAATCGTGCCCTGGACATGGCAGCAGAGAACATGGGCATGTGATGAATTGGGTTCGTGGACCAATATGACCGCAATTCATGCTTTTTGGTTAGACCCATGTTGAGGAGAAGGCCCAGAAATTTTTTTAATTCGGAAACTTGGATGGGGGAACTAATGGTGCGGCTGAAGTTGGGGACTGCCAATCAGGGTTTGCCAGCACCTCAGGGACTCTAGGGGGTCTACGGGCCTGTCTGTGCGGTAGCTGCGAAGGGGTAACTATTGCACGTGCTCCCGTACCAGCTTCAACTGCCCTTCTGGTGCTCACCATTTCTCCAGGTTGTACAGCAGTGCTGGTACTAGGTCCAGGGTGGGCTGCGCTGCTGGTGTATGCCTCACCACGTAATCCGACAGCACCAGCCCCACTCTGCTGCCCTTGAAGCGGATCCTGCGCAACCTGTGGTCTAGCAACACGGGGCCGGGTACGCCTGGTGGTATCAGGGACCTCAACCTCCTCGTCCGAACTTTGTGTCAGACTGCTACTGCTTTCTACAGGTTCATATTCTGACCCGCTGGATTCGTCAGATGAGGGTTTCCATTCCTCATCCGACTGGGTCAGAATCCTGTAGGCCTCTTCAGAAGAATACCCCTTGTTTGACATTTGGACTACTAGATTTAGGGGGTATTCCCTGAGACTACCCAAGAAAAAAAGCAAGCCTGTGTTACAAATGGGAGGCTAGCGAAGTACCGGAGGCCGCTGCGATTGATAAAAAATATCAAAACAGATTTTTTTATCGCCGCAGCGCTTGTAAAGTGATTGTGCAGTGATAAAAAAAAAAAAATCAGGCCTGATCGGGCAAACACTGCGTTTTGGGAGGAGGGCGAGCTAAGGTGACACTAATACTATTATACACTACGTGCAGAATTATTAGGCAAATGAGTATTTTGACCACATTATCCTCTTTATGCATGTTGTCTTACTCCAAGCTGTATAGGCTTGAAAGCCTACTACCAATTAAGCATATTAGGTGATGTGCATCTCTGTAATGAAAAGGGGTGTGGTCTAATGACATCAACACCCTATATCAGGTGTGCATAATTATTAGGCAACTTCCTTTCCTTTGGCAAAATGGGTCAAAAGAAGGACTTGACAGGCTCAGAAAAGTCAAAAATAGTGAGATATCTTGCAGAGGGATGCAGCACTCTTAAAATTGCAAAGCTTCTGAAGCGTGATCATCGAACAATCAAGCGTTTCATTCAAAATAGTCAACAGGGTCGCAAGAAGCGTGTGGAAAAACCAAGGCGCAAAATAACTGCCCATGAACTGAGAAAAGTCAAGCGTGCAGCTGCCAAGATGCCACTTGCCACCAGTTTGGCCATATTTCAGAGCTGCAACATCACTGGAGTGCCCAAAAGCACAAGGTGTGCAATACTCAGAGACATGGCCAAGGTAAGAAAGGCTGAAAGACGACCACCACTGAACAAGACACACAAGCTGAAACGTCAAGACTGGGCCAAGAAATATCTCAAGACTGATTTTTCTAAGGTTTTATGGACTGATGAAATGAGAGTGAGTCTTGATGGGCCAGATGGCTGGATTGGTAAAGGGCAGAGAGCTCCAGTCCGACTCAGACGCCAGCAAGGTGGAGGTGGAGTACTGGTTTGGGCTGGTATCATCAAAGATGAGCTTGTGGGGCCTTTTCGGGTTGAGGATGGAGTCAAGCTCAACTCCCAGTCCTACTGCCAGTTTCTGGAAGAGACCTTCTTCAAGCAGTGGTACAGGAAGAAGTCTGCAAGGTAAGAAAAACATGATTTTCATGCAGGACAATGCTCCATCACACGCGTCCAAGTACTCCACAACATGGCTGGCAAAAAAGGGTATAAAAGAAGAAAATCTAATGACATGGCCTCCTTGTTCACCTGATCTGAACCCCATTGAGAACCTGTGGTCCATCATCAAATGTGAGATTTACAAGGAGGGAAAACGGTACACCTCTCTGAACAGTGTCTGGGAGGCTGTGGTTGCTGCTGCACACAATGTTGATGGTGAACAGATCAAAACACTGACAGAATCCATGGATGGCAGGCTTTTGAGTGTCCTTGCAAAGAAAGGTGGCTATATTGGTCACTGATTTGTTTTTGTTTTGTTTTTGAATGTCAGAAATGTATATTTGTGAATGTTGAGATGTTATATTGGTTTCACTGGTAAAAATAAATAATTGAAATGGGTATATATTTGTTTTTTGTTAAGTTGCCTAATAATTATGCACAGTAATAGTCACCTGCACACACAGATATTCCCCTAAAATAGCTAAAACTAAAAACAAACTAAAAACTACTTCCAAAAATATTCAGCTTTGATATTAATGAGTTTTTTGGGTTCATTGAGAACATGGTTGTTGTTCAATAATAAAATTAATCCTAAAAAATAAAACTTGCCTAATAATTCTGCACTCCCTGTAGATCTGACTGTGATCAGTTTTGATCACTTACAGATACTATAAAAGTACAAATGCTGATTAGCGATACGCTAATCAGCGAATCAGTGACTGCGGTGCGGTGGGCTGGGCGCTAACCGATTGCTAACTACCTAACCAAGAAGCCTAAACTATCCTAAACCTAACAGTCAATACCAGTGGGAAAAAAAGTGACAGTTTACACTGATCACTTTTTTCCCTTTCACTAGGTGATTGACAGGGGCGATCAAGGGGTGATCAAGGGGTTAATTGGGGTGATGGGGGTGATCTGGGGGCTAAGTGTTGTGTCTTGTGTACTCACTGTGAACTGTGCTCCTCTGCTGAGACCAACCGACGAAAAGGACCAGCAGAGGAGCACAGCAGCCATTTAACACATTATATTTATAAATATAATGTGTTAACTGGCTTCTGATTAGTTTTTTTAAAAATCATCAGTTTGCCAGCCACGATCATTGGCTGGCAAGCTGATGACGTGACCCCCCTCTAACTTTTGCCGGCCTGTGATGGGCATGCGCGGGTCTGCTGAGTGCGCCATCTCGCGTCTCGCGAGATGACGCATATATGCGTGACTGTGCCTCAGACTGCCGCCTCCGGACCGCGATCCTGTGTTAGGCGGTCCGGAGGCGGTTAATAGTGACCTCCACAGTGTCCGCCCATTTAACAATTGCCTCCACAATGACCGCCCCTTTAACAATAACTGCCACTTTAACAGTGACCTCCACATTGCCCATGCCTTTTAATAGTGACTGGCAATTTAACAGTGGCTTCCGCAGTGCCCGCTTCTTTAACAGTGACCATTACAGTGTCTGCCCCTTTAACAGTGACCTCCACAGTGCCCACCTCTTTAACATTGACCACTCCTTTAATAGTGACCTCCACATAACAGTGACTTTCATAGTGGCCGCCCCTTTAACAGTGACTTCCACAGTGCCCGCCCCTTTTACATTGACAACCCCTTTAACAGTGACCTTCATAGGGTCCGCCCCTTTAACAGTGACCTCCACAGTGCCCGCCCCTTTAACAGTGACCATTACAGTGTCCACCCCTTTAATCCCTCAAGGACACAGCCCTATTTCACCTTAAGGACCAGGCCATTTTTTGCAAATCTGACCAGGGTCACTGTAAGTGCTGATAACTTTAAAACGCTTTTACTTACCCAGGCCATTCTGAGATAGTTTTTTCCTCACATATTGTACTTCATGACACTGCTAAAATTGGGTCAAAAAAGTAAAGCATTTTTGCATAAAAAATACCAAATTTACCAAAAATTTGAAAGAATTTGCAAATTTCAAAGTTTCAGTTTCTCTACTTCTGTAATACCCCCCAAAATTGTGATGACTTTACATTTCCCATATGTCTACTTCATGTTTGTATCATTTTGGGAATGATATTTTATTTTTTGGGGATGTTACATAGCTTAGAAGTTTAGAAGCAAATTTAGAAATTTTTCAGAAATTTTCCAAATCCCACTTTTTATGGACCAGTTCAGGTCTGAAGTCACTTTGTGAGGCTTACGTAATAGAAAGCATCCAAAAATGACCCACTTTTAGAAACTACACCCCTCAAGGTATTCAAAACTGATTTTACAAATTTTATTAACCCTTTAGGTCTTCCACAAGACTTCATGGCAAATGGACATAACATTTAAGAATTTTCCAGGAACAAAGCAAGGGTTAACTGCGAAACAAAACTCAATATGGGTTGCCCTGATTCTGTAGTTTGCAAAAACACCAGGGAGGACATAGAAGAAGGGGAACGCCACATGTGTTTTGGAAATCAGATTTTGCAAGACTGATTTTGTTTATACCATGTCCCATTTCAAGCCCCCCGTTGCACCCCTAGAATAGAAATTCCAAAAAAGTGACTCCATCTAAGAAAGTACACCCCTCAAGGTATTCAAAAATGGGTTTACAACTTTGTTAACTCTTTAGGTGTTCCACAAGAGTTAATGGCAGATGGAGAAACAATTTTGGAATTTCTATTTTTGGGAAAGTTTTCCATTTTAACCCTTACTTTATTACTGGAAAAAATGGGTTAACAGCCAAACAGAACTCAATATGGGTTGCCCTGATTCTGTAGTTTGCAGAAGCACCCCATATGTGGTCGTAAACTACTATTTGGTTAAACGGCAAGACATGGAAGAAGGGGAACGCCATATGGTTTTTGGAAGGGAGATTTTGCTGGACTGGTTAATTTACACCATGTACACTTTCAAGCCCCCGATGCACCCCTAGAGTAGAAACTCCATAAAAGTGACCCCATCTAGGAAACTACGGGATAAGGTGGTTGTTGTTTTGGGACTATTTTAGGGTAAATATGATTTTTGGTTGCTCTATATTACACTTTTTTGAGGCAAGGTAACAAAAAATTTTAATTCTAAAATTGTTTCTACATTTGCTATTTAGTTTTGTGGAACACCTAAAGGGTTAACAAAGTTTGAAAAGTAACTTTTGAATACCTTGAGGGGTGTAGTTTCTTAGATGGGGTCACTTTTTTGGAGTTTCTAGGCTACATCAGGGGGAGCTTCTAATGGGAAATGGTGTAAATAAACCAGCCCATCAAAATCTGCCATCCAGAAATCCCTTTGCTCTATGCCCTACCATGTGGCTACTATATAGCCATTTACGACCACATATGGGGTGTTTCTGCAAACTACAGAATCGGGGCAATAAATATTTAGTTTTGTTTGGCTGTTAACCCTTGCTTTATTACTGGAAAAAAAGGATTCAAATGGAAAGTTTTGGCACCGTGTTTATTTTATATTTTAACGCTGTTCATCCAAGGGGTTTGGTCAAATGTAATTTTTATAGGGCAGATTCTTACGGACTCGGCAATACCTAATATGTCTACATTTTAAAATGTATTTACACTATATTATTGTGGCGAAACCAACCTCGCCACGGTGTTTTGGAGGGGGCTGTTTACCAGCCTCCTGCCCTGGGATTATGGTCCCTTAAGTTATTGGGTCTTAAGGCACTTGGGACGGAGCCCTCTGTCCCTGGATTGCATCCTCTGCCTTACTTGCTTGGATGAAGCACATGGTGAGAACAATAGATAGCGGCCATTTTAGCTCACAGACACTGTTCTGACTTTTCAACACGGTGCTATCTTGCCTGTATTTGGTGCACAGAGACATCATGCAGTAGTTTGAAACTACCAAACAGGGGACACATTTATTGGTGGCTATTTTCGGTATAACTTGTATATTTTCAGTGTAACTGTATCTTCCAAACTACTGAACGGATGTGGGTGAATTTTGGACATGTGGTTCACCCAGATCCCCCGGTTCCGAGGATATATTGGTTATGGGGTTATTGCATGTTTTGGGGTTCCTGTGATATGTTTTATAAAACTGTATTTCTCTGCCTTTGATAATTATATTCGCCATTGTGTTCAAATAATCATCATCGGCAGAGGGGAGGAGTTTGTGTGGGTGTGTTTCTATTGTCCCATTGTGTGTTTAAATGGTGATGTCTGTCCTGTTGTCTCCACATGTGTATTGGTGATCTCCCTTTTGTCCTGAGAGATAATTGGATTGTCTTTGGTCGTCTCCGGGACAGAGGGGAGGAAACCATGATGCATTGTGGGGATATGTTGTATCTGTTCTGTATTTGCAAAACTGTAATAAAAACCAGGCTGGGTGTGCCAGCACTTCAGACCACTGCTGACCCTCAAGACGGAGCCTTGTCTCGTTATTGGGGGGATTCCCTGTATGCTGTTGGAGACTGATTGCCAGGAGTGTAAGCCGATTGGATGCTTTTCCTGTTCGTCTGCTGACAGCTAGTTGCAAGGTTCCAGTTTGGAGTGCTATTTTGTATCCAGTTCGGGAGTTTGGTGTTCTGCAGTAGCTGTGCCTGTCTCTCGGAAAGGGGCATATCGTCTAAACGGATTTTAACCCCTTGTCTGCTGAAGCGGTGCCGTTACATTGGTGGCAAGCAGCGGGATCGTTCCTACAGCCAGAAGGACAGCTACAGGAGACACCATTTCTGTGGATTCTACAATTTAAGGGCAACGCATGTCCCAGTACAGCGACCCTAAAAACACCAGGATGGAACCAGCAGTGTTATACTGAGGAGGAGGACCTGGATGGCCGGGATGCATTAAGGAAAGGCATCTGGTACCAGGCCCTGGATAATGTACAATACCAGCGAGGTGAGAGTCTCCCCAGTGAAGAGCAGCGGTTGCAGAAGCAAGTGGCCCTGCGGATGTCCTTCCTGGGAGAGCAGCCCCTGGAGGAATGGGTGAAGGAACTAGAGCACCGGGTATGGCAGGAGCTATGGCTGTAGGATGCCTACCAGGCGCTTTGGTGGTATGTGGCACAGTTTATACCCTGGACAGCTGAGCATGACAAGCCAGAGGGAGAGGAGTTTGATGGTCCTGGCTTGTTATGGGAGTCCTTTGCAGAGCCTGACTTTGGGAGCCCTGCACAGTCCAGACTTCAGGACATTTTCTATGAGAGGGAGGCTAGGCATGAGTGGGATGACCCCCATGAGGTAGAGCAAGACCTGGCTCACCTAGCAACCCTGGAGTGGGAACTGGAGCAGGACTACCGAGATCTCTTCCACTCCATTGGGAAGGCTCAGCAGGACAGCAAGAAGTCAGACCCAGGTCCAGAGCCCTTCAGCTGGGAGGATAGTGTTGATGTTTACTGGGAAGAACCCCAGGTGGCCGGTGAAGATGGGACCGAGGTCTCTCCACCGGTCCTGCAGGGAATTGGGAGCCTAGTCTCCATTCCCCAGAGGCAGGCTGAGTTACAGGGGGCAGAGGTAGTTGTTCCTGCCCCCCAGCAGCAGCATGATTTTTTGGGAATTAGGAGCCTAGTCTCCATTCCCCAGCGGCAGGCGGAGTTACAGGGGGCAGAGGTAGTGGTTCCTGCCCCCCAGCAGCAGAGTGATATGCCGGGAAGGCAGTGTGAAGTGCAGGGAGAGGAGAGCAGCGGCCTCCCTCCCCAGCGGCAGGCTGAGTTACAGGGGGCAGAGGTAGTTGTTCCTGACCCCCAGCAGCAGCATGATTTTTTGGGAATTGGGAGCCGAGTCTCCATTCCCCAGCGGCAGACGGAGTTACAGGGGGCAGAGACAGTCGGTCCTGTCCCCCAGCGGCAGAGTGTCCTACAGGGAATAGAGAGCCCAGTCTCCTTTCCCCAGCAGCAGGACACTGTATTGGGAGCGGAGGCGGTCGGTCGCCCTCCCCAGCGGCTGGAAGTATGTATGGGAGAGGAGCACGTTACCCCCTCTCCCCAGCGGCAGCTTAAAGCACCAGGGGGAGACAGTAAGCCCCACAACAGTGCAGATGGGACCGTGGTCTCTGCACTTACAGCACAGGGGGTAGGGACAGTCGGTCCTGTCCCCCAGCAACAGGGCTGTTTAGCCAAAGGGGAGACAGTCGGTTTCTCCCTCCAACAACCAGACTCCAACCAGGCTTCTTCCGTGGTAGTGCTGGCACCAGGGCAGAGTCCCGCTGATCCCTGCCCACAAAGCAACCTCCACTCCAAGCCAGGGAGCAACTCAGAGACCGGGAGTACCAGCTACAAATATAATCTTGGTGGATTCACTGGACAGAGACAGGCTACGAAATTCAGCAGGTCCAGTATTGGGTTGTGGGTGGGCTGCCAGACTAACTCAGGTACCGACCGGCGTGAGGTCAGGTATCTGGTTAGTCTTCCCTGGGGGGGGGGGAGATGTGTGGCGAAACCAACCTCGCCACGGTGTTTTGGAGGGGGCTGTTTACCAGCCTCCTGCCCTGGGATTATGGTCCCTTAAGTTATTGGGTCTTAAGGCACTTGGGACGGAGCCCTCTGTCCCTGGATTGCATCCTCTGCCTTACTTGCTTGGATGAAGCACATGGTGAGAACAATAGATAGCGGCCATTTTAGCTCACAGACACTGTTCTGACTTTTCAACACGGTGCTATCTTGCCTGTATTTGGTGCACAGAGACATCATTCAGTAGTTTGAAACTACCAAACAGGGGACACATTTATTGGTGGCTATTTTCGGTATAACTTGTATATTTTCAGTGTAACTGTATCTTCCAAACTACTGAATGGATGTGGGTGAATTTTGGACATGTGGTTCACCCAGATCCCCCGGTTCCGAGGATATATTGGTTATGGGGTTATTGCATGTTTTGGGGTTCCTGTGATATGTTTTATAAAACTGTATTTCTCTGCCTTTGATAATTATATTCGCCATTGTGTTCAAATAATCATCATCGGCAGAGGGGAGGAGTTTGTGTGGGTGTGTTTCTATTGTCCCATTGTGTGTTTAAATTGTGATGTCTGTCCTGTTGTCTCCACATGTGTATTGGTGATCTCCCTTTTGTCCTGAGAGATAATTGGATTGTCTTTGGTCATCTCCGGGACAGAGGGGAGGAAACCATGATGCATTGTGGGGATATGTTGTATCTGTTCTGTATTTGCAAAACTGTAATAAAAACCAGGCTGGGTGTGCCAGCACTTCAGACCACTGCTGACCCTCAAGACGGAGCCTTGTCTCGTTATTGGGGGGATTCCCTGTATGCTGTTGGAGACTGATTGCCAGGAATGTAAGCCGATTGGATGCTTTTCCTGTTCGTCTGCTGACAGCTAGTTGCAAGGTTCCAGTTTAGAGTGCTATTTTGTATCCAGTTCGGGAGTTTGGTGTTTTGCAGTAGCTGTGCCTGTCTCTCGGAAAGGGGCATATCGTCTAAACGGATTTTAACCCCTTGTCTGCTGAAGCGGTGCCGTTACAATTATCATTTTAGGAACCCGCCAAAAATTTTTTGGTATCTCCATAGCCTGGGAGCTACAGTTTTATTTTTATTTTTTTTGTTGGGCGACTATCTAACGTAGGGGCCATGAGATGGCGGTTTTATTGGCAAAAATTGGGGGTGCATATGACATTTTGATCGCTCGCTATTACACTTTTTGTGATGTTAGGTGACAAAATGGCTTTTTTTACACTTTTTTTTAACGCTGTTGGCTTGGGTTAAATGTTATTTTTATAGAGAAGATTTTTACGGACCCGGCGATGCCCAATATGTATGACTCTCAGACTTTGGAGACACTAAGCAGGCATCCTCAAACTGTGGCCCTCCAGATGTTGTAAAACTACAATTCCCACCATGCCCTGCTGATAGCTGTAGGTTGTCTGGGCATGCTGGGAGTTGTAGTTTTACAACATCTGGAGGGCCACAGTTTGAGGATGCCTGCACTAATACTAATATTTTAGGAAAACATTTTTTTATCTGAATAATGCTGACATTTCCGGATGGCCTCAAACCGGGAGCGTGTCATGGCCATACTGTAGAGTGGGGTCTGGTAGAGGACGTCACCACTCCAGTATTGCCTGACACTGGGTTTTTGCACTAGACCCATGTGCAGCACGAGGTCCCAAAATGTCCTCATCCCGGCTGCACTGACCGGCATCCAGCCACCGGGTCTAGCCAAAAACGAGCCTGGGTGTTGAGCGACGAACTGTTGGGCGTACAGGTTCGTCTGCTCCACCATCAGATTCACAAATGGGTCACTGAAAAAAAAACGAAAAAAGTCCATTTCGGTAAACTCCACTGTGGGAATCTGGATTCCTGGATTGCCAACAAAATGGGGGGTGGGGGGGGTCTAGGGTCTCAAAGCTGAAAAAAGGTTTAGCAAAAAGTGTTTTTTTTTTGTTTCTAACTTTTCCCTTCTATCCCTACCTAATGGTGCCTCTCCCTCACTGACCCGAACCTACCTGGAGGGTGATGGATGCCGGTGGGGGGGATCGCAGGAGCCTGGTGCTGCAGGGTGCAGGTGCTGAACAGGAAGAGGAGGGGAGAGAGGAGTGCTGGAAGTTTGAATCTCGAGCCTCTCTCCCCGCAACAATCAGCACCCTGGACAGCAGGCATCAGCACCACGGCCAGCACCGCCTCTCCCAAATGCACGGACTGTGATTGGTGGTGTGTAATCACACCCTCGATCACAGTCTTTTTCCGGTTCATGCCGTGCGTGACATCTGCTGCGTGAATGAGAGCCAAGACCCGCTGCGGACAGCAGAAGCACAGAGCATTAACATGATTGATAATGCTCCGTGCCTCTCTGTGATCGCTTTACCACAGTGACAACTTTATCTCACTGTGATTTTGTAGCAAAGAGATCATAGAGAGGCACGGAGCATTATCAATCATGTTACTGTCCGTGCTTCTGCTGTCTGCATTGGGTCTTGGCTGTCATTCACGAAGCGGATGTCACGCACAGCATCCGCTCGTGTGAAACAGCCCTAACAGTGACCACCACAGTGCCCGACTCTTTAATAGTGACCTCCACAGTGTCCGCCCATTTAACAGTAACCTCCACAATGACCGCCCCTTTAACAATGACTGCCACTTTAACAATGACCTCCACATTGTCCATCCCTTTAATACTGACGGCCCCTTTAACAGTGACCTCCACAGTACCCGCTTCTTTAACAGTGACCATTACAGTGTCCGTCCCTTTAACAGTGACCTCCACAGTGCCCACCCCATTAACATTGACCACCCTTTTAACAGTGACCTCCACATAAGTGACCTTCACAGTACCCGCCCCTTTAACAGCGACCTCCACAGTGCCCGCCCCTTTTACATTGACCACCCCTTTGACAGTGACCTTCATAGGGTCCGCCCCTTTAATATTGACTGCCCATTTAACAGTGACCTCCACAGTTCCTGCTTCTTTAACAGGGACCTTCACATTTCCCACCCCTTTAATAGTGACTGCCCCTTTAACAGTGACCTCCACAGTGCCCGTCCCTTTAACAGTGAACTCCACAGCGGCCGTCCATTTAATAGTGGCCCCTTCCGCCCATGCATGTAGCAGTGTAGTTGTGCTGTCATAAGTCACATGACTGAATATTTTAGGACCTGCGAACTGCTAAAACCTGTGATTAGTTGTTATGGCAACCTGGAGTAGGACCTGCAAGCTTCTATTGGCTAATAAGGGACATGTGACTGTGTAAATGGCAGTTCAGATTTAAGTAAAAGGCTTGCTGGCTTCTATTGGCTAATGCAGGTCATTTTTTGGGAATATTTTAGGAATGGTAAGTCCTAGAGAGCTGAGACCCGGTCTAAAACCTTCCCGGACACCTGAATTGAAATTGTGTGATGATCGGTCCAGTCGTTTGGTGGCGCATAAAGAAAGTCTAGACAGACAGACGTTTAGACAGACTTCCAGCCTGCATTTGTGGCCACTTCCAGTGGATTTCCAGCCTGCATTTGTGGGAGGGGCATAGGGTATTTATCCTACTGCACGGCCTCTCCAGGTTGTCGGCATCTCGTATTGCGGTGACGTCATCTGGGTGCGACTTCCGGTTCCGGCCTTCCCTGTATCGACGGGCAGCGGCAGCAGCGGCGGCAGCGGTACTCCCCGCCTGCGCTGCGTTTTTGGTAAGCGACATCGGCCCTGTTTGCTCTGCCACCTGTCTGCGTATCTGGGCGGCCGCCGCCAGCCTCGCTGTCCCCCCAGCCTTGACCCCCGCTCACTGCGCTCCCTCCGCACGCCTCACATGGCCCACGTGTATAGCGGCCCCTGCTGTTTCGCTGTCGGTCCGGGGCGGGTCCGCACCGCCGCAGCTCCCCCAGGTCTCGGTGACATTCCGTTCATCTCACTGATCCAGTGCTAGAGCTGTGGTGGGGGGAGCTCGTCTAGGACGGATCAGTGAAGCAGGTCAGGGCCCATCACTGAATCCTGGCCAGGTATGTCATTTACTCTCAGCAGCAGCCCCCCCCCCCTCGCCATTGTCATGCTCCCAGTTTTTTGAATGCCCCTGCATTTGGTTCCGCCATTCAGGGTCACTTTCAGAGGTCACTTCCACCCATGAGTCGCAGCATCCTCATACGCCTGGGTTCCTCTTTTCCACGCCGAGGGACCCCCCCGGTCCAGTCCAACGGATCAGTGGGTCCAGCCGGCGGAGAACCCTCCCGTTTACCATGCTGCGTCTCATCAAGCGGCACTTGCACTGCTGCAAAAAAAACACCTTCAACACTTCTCCACCCCTTTTAGTCCAGCTCTGTCACACGCTCAGGTTTCCTTGTTTCCATTGCCTGATCCATTACGTTTTCTCCTTTCCTCCTTCCGGGTATGTTCAGGTTATCTTCGTGTCCTGTTGTTGTACTAATACATTCCGGTTTTTTCGTGTCCTGTTGCCTGATACCTTCAGGTTTCTCGTGTCCTGTCGCCTGATACCTTCAGGTTCTCTTCGTGTCCCGTTGCCTGATACGTTCAGGTTTTCTTTGTATCCTGTTGCCTGATACGTTCAGGTTTTCTTTGTGTCCTGTTGCCTGATACGTTCAGGTTTTCTTTGTGTCCTGTTGCCTGATACGTTCAGGTATTCTTCGTGTCCTGTTGCCTGATACGTTTCAAGTTTCGTCGTGTCCTGTTGCCTGATACGCTCAGGTTTTCTTTATGTCCTCTTGCTTGTTACGTCAGTTTTTCTTCATGTCCTCCTACCGGATACGTTCAGGTTTTCTTCGTGTCCCGTTTGCCTGACACGTCCAGGGTCACTCCGTGTCTTCTTGCCTGTCACGTTCAGGTTTTTCGTCATGTCCTGGTCCTGAGACTTTCAGGCCCTCTTTTGTCCTGTTTGCCTGATCTGCTGGTTTTGTTTTATCATTTCAAGTCCTTTTCCTTGGCTACTCACGCCACTTACGTCAACTCCTCTCCTATTGTCCTGTCACACTTCTGGTCTTGTTGCCTCATAAGTGTACCTATTACGGTCAGTTCATGCTTCTTTACCTGTCACGCTCGGGTCCTGTTGCTCTCCGTTGCCATCACGCACGGGTCATGTCACCTCACTGCCTGCCACACTGGTAAGTTCCACGCTGGCATCCAGTAGGGGCTTCGTCACCAGATGCGTCTCGGCCCTCGGTCTTGTTACAGGGCCCAACGTCTCTAAATCACCTGTCACACCAGGTCATGTTCATCTACTACCTGATACGCTCAGGTCACGTTGTTTTCCCTGATTCCTTCAGGTCTTGTCTTTCCATCGCCTGATACCCTTCAGGTCATACCACGTTCTTCTGCCTGACACGTTCAGGTCAGTTTTGTTGACCCCGGGCATGCTTTCTGTCCACTCATCACGGCACCTGGCACGTGCCACTCGTCTACACAGCACCCTCCTTTATCTTCGCCAGAACCAACTCCTGGCGCACCCTGGGTCTCCAATCATTCTGCACCATCTATTAATTTTTTCGTAATTGCCTGACACGCTCAGGTTGTCATTTCTTTTCTTCTCATTCAGGTTTTGTCCTTTCCTGATCATCATCTACGTAAGTTACGTATCAGAATATTTTTGGTGTACCTCTTCACTCAGGTACCAGTTAAGTTTCTTCCTCACTTACCGACCACAGGTTCGCGGGGTGTGAAGTTCTCACCCTCTTTGCGGACATACCCGGGCATTTCGATTGCGCCCAGTGTTCGACTTAAAATCCGTCCTAACCCTTCTTGGCTCCAGGTAAGTTCTAAAAAATAAAATAAAATTAAAAAGTCTTGGTATCGCATGGGGTTTGTCATTTCACTTCAGGTCATCCCAACAGGGTATCATGTCCCACCTATCTGACATAGAAGACTCGATGTCTATCCCGGAGTCAGCAATCTCCGAAGCAGCCAGCCGCGCTTCATACAGTGATCAACATGGACCATCCCCAAGTTGATCACTGAACTCAAAAAGAAGGGGATCCGCCACTCTGCATCAGCGCGAAAGGCCGAGCTATACCGTCTGCCTTTTCCCGAATCACCCAGAGCTCCCGAACCACACAGAGCCTCCGAAGATCTGGTGTCCATGTCTACCATTCAACTATCCCTGACCCAACGCCACGCGACCATCAACAACTTAGCGTCATCAATTTCAGACATCGATTCCAGGCTCCAGGCCATCGAGAACAAGGGTTCCACGTCTCCTCCTCCCCCAGAACCTGAAGCCGTTCCTTCAACTTCCCGGTCCAACGCCCCAGGTACAAGTCTCGGCACTCCCGACATCGCCCCCGCTTTCTTCGTGCCATAAAATATCAGGCGTGATATTCTGGCAGGAAAGGACATCAACCTAGCCGCCATCCTGATCTCCACCCACGACACAGTCGAAAACCGAACAATTGCCTGCGGTGACGTATCAGTGGTGCTCAGGTCTAAAGATGTCCGCCTCAATAGGAAGCTTACCATCCCCGAATTCATGCATCCCCACCGCAGGGAGGAACTAGATACGTACCTGTACAGAATCACCACATTAGGGTACAAATACGTCGGCTCCGCCTTCTATGAATACCATCAGTCATTTTCTGCAAAGGCAGCAGCAGCGTTCCTTCAATATCAGCATGTCACCAACTGGGCTGTCTTGGACATGGAGCTCTTTTGCAGGCATTTTGCCGGCCAGAAAGCCCCAGCTTGTTCCAGTTGCCAATCAGTACTTCATTCTTCCGATTGGTGCCCCCACGTCTCCAACCCACCCCCTTCCAGGCCAATAATCAACACCGGAGCACAGAAATCCAACCCCTTTACGGACAAACTCGGCCGTCCCATCACCTTCTTAGGGAAGAATCAAATATGCAATAACTTCAACTTAGGCTTCTGCAGTTATGACAAGTGGAAAGCATTACAGATTTGCTCCATCTGTTTTAGGGCCCACCCACAGTCCTCCTGTTCCCAGCGAACGGCCAAACGCTCCTGACTAGGCGGGGTCAACATTGACCTGTTACTCTCCCTCCTCCAACAGCACCATGACCCCAATTTCGTCCTGTTTCTCAAACAGGGTTTTTCAGAGGGTTTCCATATAGGGTTAGTCACCCTTCCGCAGGTCACTCATGAATGCCCCAACCTTCTCTCATCTTTGGCGGACCCAGTGGCGGTGGACGAATTGTTGGAGGCTGAATTGCAGAAAGGCTTCATGATTGGCCCATTTGCCAAATCCCCTTTCCTTGTGTAAAGAAATCCTCAAATAAAAAAAGATTAATCTACGACCTGTCTGCTCATCATGCATCCAGCACCCCCAGCCTCAATTCTCTGGTCCCGTCAGCCTCAGATCAGCATGCCCTCATCCACCTCGGACGCGATGCGTTGGCGGATCTGGCCATGTGGTCAGTTTTCTTGTCTAGCTGGAACGGCATCTCCCTCTTTGTTCCCCAGTGGAACGATGCCTCCCCCTTGGTGTTTTCCGATGCTGCCGCATCACTCGGTTTTGGAGCCATCTGCGGGGACCAGTGGTTTGTGGGTCCTTGGCCCGCGCAGGTCTCTTCAGCCAAGTCCTCTCCCCTGCTCGAAGTATACCCCATCGTAGCAGCAGCTCTTGTCTGGGGGCAGTCATGGAGAAACAGGCCAGTATGCTTCATGACGGACAACCAAGCGGTTGTCGACATCCTCGCTAGGGGTAGGTCCAGCTCCCCTAAGGTCATGCGTCTAGTTCGCAAACTCACCTGGCTATCTTTGCAACAATATTTCCACGTCATCTGTAGGCACATAGAGGGCAAAAAGAACACCGCAGCCGATGCCCTGTCCCGATTAAACTTCAATTTATTCTTTCAGGTCATGCCAGGAGCTCGGAGAACCGGAATCAACCCTCCAGGGTTTGAAGCCCTGATCATGGACTAGATAAGTACATTTCCGCAGCCCACTGTCTCATCCGCAAGTCACTCTCGGCTAATTCTGCCCAGAACTATCTAACGGGGTGGAACACCTTCAGACGGTTTTCACACCTTCATCCTAGGGGGGACAAGGATAAGGTCTCCTTCGTCCTGGCCTTCTTGGCGTACTGCCATAAGGAACTCCAGGTAATCCCACAACACCATCTGACTTTACCTAGCAGGCATCCAGCATCACCACATGATCAATCATCCCAGTCATATCTCCTTCTTTTCTTCCCAGGCGGTCAAGGCAGTCTTGAGAGGCATCCATAAACTCTCCTCTCTGTCCACTCCCACCAGACAACCAGTCACAGGGGATTTATTTAAAAAAAATTCTGCCGCCCTAGATGGTAATCCTTTTGGCCCATTCAAAAGTTTGATCCTCAAAGCTGCCCTCTACCTCAGCTTCTATGGGTTCCTCAGGCCAGGGGAGTTCTGCTGCACCTCAGCCCAAAACTTAGGGCCAGTAATTAGTCAGCTCCACCGTAGTCTCGACCATTTCATTTTCCTCCTACCTTCCTCTAAAACCTCCCAAGTCGGTCCACCGGTTCAGATCGAGTACTTCAATTCCTCAATCCTTGGTGCCCAGTGGCAGTGTTCAACCAACTGCTCTCCACTCTCCGTGACAGGAATCCCGACAGTCCCTTACTGCCATTTCCCGCGCTTTCACTGACTTCTGCGCAGTTCATCAGACATGTTCGCACTCTAGCTTCGGGTCTAGGGTTTCACACTGCCTCCATATCCGGGCATTCCTTCCGAATCGGGGCCGCGTCCGCAGGATCCAAACATGGCATCCCAGCTCACATCATATGGAAGATGGGACAGTGGTAATCTTCATGTTTTTCCCGTTACATCCCACATCCACGGGTCGAGATCGCCAAAGCTTTTTCTAATTTGGTTCTGTACATTTCTCAATCAATAAACTGCCTAAATTCATGTTTTGCCCCCTTTTCTGGCTTCCCCGTGTACATGGCTAAAGTCACACCACTAGCCAAGTTAGGTTCAACCGTGTCCAGTTTCTCTCACCTTCGTCCAGCGCTCCCCCCGGAGCCTTGACCACAAGTATAGCAGGCTGGATTTCCAGCCTGCATTTGTGGGCGGGGGATAGGGTATTTATCCTACCGCACGGCCTCTCCAGGTTGTCGGCATCGCGTGGTGCCCCTACTCTACCCTCCCTCTTTTCCAGTCTCGCTTCAAGCTCAAACTTCTTGGGTTTGCCCCCTTTTCTGGCTTACCCGCGTACATGGCTAAAGGCACTCCACTAGCCAAGTTAGGTTCAACCATGTCCAGTTTCTCTCACCTTCGTCCAGCGCTCCCCCTGGAGCTTTGACCACAAATAAATATATATATATATATATATATATATATAATAGATACACTGCCTATCCCCCCAAAAAGTTGCCACCCCAATTTTTTTTTAAAAGATTCTCAATGGTGTCACGACCACCACCGTTTAAATCAGACTTCTGACCGCCAGAACACCCCAGCGGAGAGAAAAGCCCAACCGAGGGTGGACCGTGACAGGGCTCAGAATTACCCAAACAGTCAATCCTGGACCCCCCTTATTTTCTGCTGCAACCACGTTCGTGAGTGAACGACTCTATAATTGTAGGTATAGTGGTTCGGACCACTCACAGATCAGCCCCACTATCACACTACAAGCTAACACCAATCGAATCATAAAACAGTTATGTCTCTAATATCAGTCGACTATAAGACAGGTAGGTCTCTTCAGAGCGTACGAGTACTTTGTTGCAGTGGGGCTTAGAGCAATAAGAGAGAGACAATTTAAAAGATATGAAAATATCTTTTACTATAAGTAACACAGAAGTGAAACAAACAATGCATACAAATATTTACAGAAAAAGATTACAATAGCAAGCTGGGAAGCATGTGGAGAATAAACAGGGATAAAAAGAAAAATACTATCTTGGATTTCGCCTATGCAAAATCCAGGCACAAACTTATGTTCCAACGGACAGCCTATCGGCGATGTGACCACAGGGCAAAAAGATCCCCTCTCCCATTGCGCACGGACTTTTATGCCCCATTCTGTGGGAGGGTAAGGGGGTTTGGCTCAGCCAAACGCTGGCCAAGGGCTGCACGGTGGGTGTTCCTGAAGGAGGGTTTGGAAGGGCTTGTTCACCCCTCCCAGCTGCTGGCCAGGACAGTTTTTCCTAATTTTACAAAAATGTCCCATAACTTTGCCGGCGTAATAAATATGAAAAACCGGGCACTTGTGCTTGGTCCCCCATGAATTTATGGACGATTCTATGGGTGACACCCCACCTCTCTCCCCTCCAGGTAACTAGTAACCCATTTCCCAGTCTGGGTAGACCCCAGAGCTGTCAAGTTTGGACTCTCCTGGTTCCTCTGGGTGAGAGGTGCATTTTGAGGGTACCTACATTTTTGTGTTATAATTCCATATAGCCCCAATATGCTTTTTGGGGTTCTCAGAGCACAGTTCACATGTCTCTCCTATGCGCTCCCCCCTCCCAGCTATCTCTGCTTCTGATGTGTAAATTGAGCAGGCTGCAAGGAAGGGCCAACTAGCATGTGTTTAATTTTCATGGTTCCAAGGTGGGCAGGAGACGTATGGGCTGGGGTTTGTCCTTAGAAGTTGTCCGAGGTGTGAAGTGATCTCAGCAGGGGGTGATTAGAGTCTGTGGTCTCCAAAGGGCTACAGGAACGACCATATATGGATGTCCTGTTCCCTGATTAGATGTGGCCCTCATTAGATGTGGTTAATTTTTTCTAAACTGACAGTCATTTTTTTTTATAAGATCCGGACGGGGACGTGACATTGCGTCACAAATGGGATTAAGGTCTGGACTCTGTGGTGGCCAATCCATGTGCTAAAATGATGTCTCATGCTCCCTGAACCATTCTTTCCCAATTTGAGCCTGATGAATCCTGTGATTGTCATCTTGGAATATGCCCGTGCCATCAGGGAAGAACAAATCCATTGATGGAATAACCTGGTCATTCAGTATGTTCAGGTAGTCAGCTGACCTCATTCTTGGAGTACATACTGTTGCTGAACCTAGACCTGACCATCTGCAGCAACCCCAGATCATAGCAGTGCCCCGCCAGGCTTGTACAGTAGGCACTAGGCATGATGGTTGCATCACTTCATCTGCCTCTCTTCTTACCCTGATGCGCCCATCACTCTGGAACAGGGTAAATCTGGACTCATCAGACCACATGACCTTCTTTCATTGCTCCAGAGTGCAATCTTTATGCTCCCTAGCAAATTGAAGTCTTTTTTTTTCTCTGGTTTGCCTCACTGATTAGTGTTTTTTTTAATGGCTACACAGATGTTCAGTCCCAATCCCTTGATTTCCCTTCACATTGTGCGTGTGGAAATGCTCTTACTTTCACTATTAAACATAAGCCCTGAGTTCTACCGTTGTTTTTCTTCGATTTGATTTCACCAAATGTTTAAGTGATCCCCAATCACGATCAGGATTTTATTCCGGCCACATTTCTTCCTCGAATTTGATGGGTCCCCACTATCCTTCCAGTTTTTAATAATGTGTTGGACAGTTCTTAACACAATTTTAGTAGTTTCTGCAATGTCCTTAGATGTTTTATCTGCTTGATGCATGCCAATGATTTTACCCTTCTCAAACAGACCACAAGATGTGTGTGTCGACATGGTTGTTTAAGAAATGAGAAGCAACTCATTGCACCAGTTGGGGTTAAATAACTTGTTGCCAGCTGGAAGATGATCACCCATGCAGTAATTATCCAATAGGAGGCTCATAACTATTTACTTAGTTAAATACAGGTGGCGACTTTTATTTTGGACAGGCAGCGTATATACATATATATATATATATATATATATATATATATATGTATATTTATATATACACATTGTGAGTTTTACTCAGGATCATCCTTTACTGAGGTCAAAGGACATGTGTCTGTTCCATCCAAAGTAAGCCAATAGCAACTTATTGGTGTAAGCTGACAAGTAGTCAGTATGTAGTAAAATAAAATGAAAGAGCAAACAATCCAGGCTTCTGTGTCCCCAGGTAGAGAGCACTAAGGTTACATTCACATGACACAACATCACATGACTAGGATGATACCCTCCAAATCCTTACCTGGGCCCCTAACCAAGTTAAAGGGGTTGTCCGGGTTCACAGCTGAACCCGGACATACCCATAATTTCACTCAGGCAGCCCCGCTGATGTTAGCATCAGAGCATTTCATGCTCCGGTGCTCTCCCTTGCCATGCGTTGGATCGCGCAGGGCAAGGGCTCTTTTATTTACAATAACATACTGCCGGGCGGAGGCTCTGATGGGCGGGCTTTAGCACTGACCTAGCTGTTTTCCAGGCTAGGGCAGAGCTAAAGCCTTCCCATCAGTGCCAGTGATATCACCAAGCTCAATGCTGGGCGGAAGCCTCCGCCTGGCAGCCCTATGGAGAGCCCGGTTTGTAACTGGAACTCCAGAAAATGCCTTTGCCCTGCGCAATTTAGCGCAGGGCAAAGGAGAGCATCGGAGCAGTTCAGGGGGGCTGCCTGGGTGAAAATGGGGATATGTCCGGGTTCAGCTCTGAACCCGGACAACCACATTAACCCAGTACTTTTTGCTCTGCACTAATGAGAGGTAATCACCCTGAAACAGCTGTCTGCAGATGATGTGCTGGAATATTTATTGTGCCTCAAAGGCTATTTAAAGGGTCAAACATTGACTGGAGTATAGCTACCTTACATCTAGCAGCATTAGAGGCAGAGCTTGCTAAGAGCTCATTTGCATCCCTTCTTCCCAGAATTCTATATGAGCATGTATAGCCTATAAGCCACCTAACTTTAATGAAGGTGCTCTCCGCAATGAGAAATAGTACCCCCCCATCCTGCTTCATCGAATGAATGGACATTTGTGTGTCAGGTGCGAAACATCAGAGAACAAACACCCCGAAATCATTACTGGACGAACGCAAGCTG
Source organism: Bufo gargarizans (assembly GCF_014858855.1). Taxonomy (NCBI): domain Eukaryota; kingdom Metazoa; phylum Chordata; class Amphibia; order Anura; family Bufonidae; genus Bufo; species Bufo gargarizans. The sequence goes on from NC_058083.1 coordinate 351,616,551, forward strand.
TTGGTGGCAGCAGTAGGGTATTTCGAATGTTTTCATGGAATTCTCTGGGTCCACTCAACCGATTTCATACTGATTGTCTTCTATGGGTTAGATGCAAGACAATGAAACATGTCACATGGTTAGAAATATCCAACAATGGTTGGAAGAGCATCACCAAGACTTCCAATTACTACCCTGGCTGCCTAATTCCCCAGACTTAAACCCCATTGAGCTTCTGTGGGGCCACCTTGATTGATGTGTTTGCTCTATGGATCCTCCCCCACATACCCTCCAGCAGCTGTGGGATGCAATGCAGTAGCATGGCTCCAGATATCTTTGGATTGGATTGACAAATTACCAAGACCTTATTGAGTCATTCCCAGCTCATTTAGTTTCTGCCATGAGATGAGAATCTCACCACAGGTGGAAGCGGACCTGGCTCCAGACCCCTGGCATTAAGCCTCATAGGCTTCAGACTGCAAGGTAGAATGGTGCAATAGGTTATGATTACATCATCGCAATCTCCTGTGCCGGGTCATAGGTGGCAGGATGACCTAACCACCTTGTAACCACTTCATCACGGCGCTGTGACCCGGTGCAGGAGGTCATAGTGATCGTATAGTAACCTCCTGCGCTGGGATGCGGCAACTCAGACCAAAGGCAGGAAAAGATCTGTCGTCTGCATCACTACTTGGGGCACTACATGGGGATGACCATTATATAAAAGGAAGCATTATACCATGGGAGGCATATTATATATTTAGTGGCATTATACTATGGGGGAGAACATTATATATACAGGGCCATTATACTACAAGGGGAGAGCCTTTGAGAAAGCATTATATATATATATATATATATATATATATATATGGCAATATACTACAGGGAGGGAGAGCATTATATAAATGGGGGCATTATACTATGGGGAGAGCATTTTATATACATGGCCATTATACTACAGAGGGCAGCATTATATATACTGGTGCATTGTACTATGGGGGTACAGGGGGGGGGGCATTATGCTACAGGGGCAGAGCACTATATATACTACCATTAAAGGGGAACATTATACTACAGGGAGGAGGGAGTAACAAAGTAACAGATTATAAGGCTGAAAAAAGACATCTGTCCATCTAGTTCACCCTGTTATCCTGCAAGTTGATCCAGAGGAAGGCAAAAAAGAACAAAAAAAAAACTGAGGTAGAAGTAAATATTCCCTACTTAAGGGGAAATAAAATTCCTTCCTGACTCCAATAAGGCAATCAGAATAACTCCTTGGATCAACAACCCATCTCTAGTAACTACAACCTGTAATAATATTACACTCCAGAAATACTAGGCCCCTCAAACTCTTTTAGTGAACTCACCATCACCACCTCCTTACCTCCTTAGGCAGAGAGTTTCATAGTCTCACTGCTCTTACCGTAAAGAATCCTCTTCTATGTTTGTGTACAAACCTTCTTTCCTCCAGACGCAGAGGATGTCCCCTCGTCACAGTCACAGTCCTGGGGTTAAATAGATAATGGGAGAGATCTCTGTACTGACCCCTGATATATTTATACATAGTTATTAGATCTCCCCTCAGTCGTCTTTTTTCTAAAGTAAATAACCTTAATTTCTGTAGTACACCCATTCCAATTATTACTTTAGTTGCCCTCCTATGAACCCAGCTCTGCTATGTCTGCCTTGTTTACAGGAGCCCAGAACTGTACACCTTATTCCATGTGTGGTCTGACTTGTGATTTGAAAAGTGGCAGGATTATGTTCTCATCACAGGCAGCTATGCCCCTTTTGATGTAACCCATTATCTTATTGGCCTTGGCAGCAGCTGCCTGAAACTTGTTTCTACAGCTTAGTTTGCTGTTCACTGAAATTCCTAGGTTCTTTTCCATGTCATTGTTACCCAGTGTTTTACCATATAGTATGTACTGGTGACTTGCATTATTCCTTTCCATGTGCATAATCGAGGTGCAAATGTGGGACAAATTACAGAAGCCCAAATGTGGGCCAAAAAAGTAAATCGGAATTGTGGGAAAAGCTATTGAGACGCAAATGTTGTCCAAAAGAGTATTGAAGAAATGTGGGACAAAGTATTGAAGCTTAAATGTGGCGCAAGTTTAAGCATTGAATCAAAGGAGGTGGTGCGCATCAATTAAAGAAGCATTTCAGAAATGTTATTCCCTGTCACCTATGCAGAGCAGGGGTTTATTCACGTCTAAAATTGTATAATGTCAACCCAAGATTGTAACAGAAAAATTACAGAAATTAATAAACCTGTCTACTTGGTAGAGCAGGGGTCTATGACAGAAAACAATTGTTTATTGTCACCCGAAAATGTAAAATAAAAAATATTGAAATTTACTAAGCTGTCAACTAGGTAGAGGAGGAGTATATTACACCCAAAAAATGGTGAATTTGACCATAAAATTTAACTAACAATTTTTTTTTTTTACCGGCCTACTAGGTATAGCAGTGGTACATCACACCCAAAAACTGTTGAATTTCACCATAAAAATGTAACAGACAATTTTGTATTTATTGTTTAACCTGTCTACTTGGTATAGCAGTGGTACTTCACACCCAAAAATTGTTGAATTTCAACTGAAAATGTAACTGACAATTTATTTTTTTTGTAAACCGGCCTACTAAGGTATAGCAGTGGTACTATACATCCAAAAATTTGGTAATTTAACGGGAAAATGTAACAGATAATTTTTTTTATTTATTTTACCGGTCTAATAGGTATAGCAGTTGGTGAATTTTACCCTAAAATGTTAATGTCAATTTTTTTTTTTAAACGGCCTACTAGGTATAGCAGTGGTACTGTGCACCCAAAAATTGGTGAATTTCACCCGAAAATGTAAATGACAAATAACTGAAATGATATAAAATAAAACATGTACAAAATAAAATAAAAAATTGATTTATGAGGAGCAGTTCCATATGGATTAGGAGTTTGAGGAGGCGGCGGACGTAGCGGAGTAGGTGGAAGCGGCGGTGGAGGAGGACAACACAGGTTTTTGGTTTTAATGTAATTTTTTAAAATTAAGGTACACTCCAAAAGAGTGTGAAATATCCAAAATACAAACATGAACAATTGCACTGCAGTATAACAATGGCTGCTTAGTGCCGGTATACATGTCTATTCTGGACAAGGTACAAACAAGTCCTGAGGGATCCATGCCTGGTTAATTTTATTGACCGTGAGCTTGTCCGTGATGACGCCCCCTGCCGTGCTAAATACATGTTCAGATAATACACTGGCTGCAGGGCAGGCCAGCACCTCCAAGGCGTAAAGGGCAAGCTCAGGCCATGTGCCCAATTTACAGACACAGAAGTTGAAGGGGGCAGACCCGTCATTCAGTACGTGTAGGCGTGTGCACACATACTGCTCCACCATGTTGGTGAAATGCTGCCTCCTGTTAAGACGTTCCATATCAGCTGGTGGTGCTGGTTGGTGTGACGTGCTGACAAAGCTTTTCCACATTTCGGCCATGATAACCCTGCCTTCTGAGGTGCTGGTGGTGCCCCAGCTGCTTTGGTGACCTCTTCCTCGTCCTCTGCCTTCGCCTTGTGCTTCCACTGTGCCCCCGCTGTCAGGTGGGAATGCCACCAGCACCGAGTCTACCAGTATGCGCTTGTACTCGCGCATCTTACGATCACGCTCCAGTGACGGAATTAAGGACGGTACGTTGTCCTTGTAATGGGGATCCAGCAGCGTGGCCATCCAGTAATCAGCACAAGTTAGAATGTGGGCAACTTGGCGGTCGTTGCGGAGACACTGCAGCATGTAATTGCTCATGTGTGCCAGGCTGCCCAGAGGCAACGAAAAGCTGTCCCCTGTGGGAGGTGTATTGTCTGTGTCCTCTATATCCCCCCCATCCACGCACCAGTGATGGCCATGAGCTGGTCTGGGTGCCACCCTGCTGTGAACATGGTTCCTCGTCCTCCATCTCCTCCTCCTCATCCTCCACCTCGTCATCCTCCAGAACTGTGGCCTGGCTGGACAATTGTGTACCTTGGGTTTGTGGGTGCATGAACCCACCCTCAGAGCCACTTGGGAATGACTGGCCGGAAACCCTACGAAATGATCTCTCTTCCTCCTCCTCCTCCTCCTGTGCCACATCCTCTTCCATCATTGCCAAGAGCGTTTTTTTCAAGGAGGCATAGAAGTGGAATAGTAACGATGAGAACAGCGTTATCGGCACTGGCCATGGTGGTGGAGTACTCGAAACAGCGCAACAAGGAACACAGGTCTTGCATGGAGGCCCAGTCATTGATGGTTAAGTGGAGCAGTTCCGCTGAGCAACTCACCCGTGCGTGCTGCAGCTGAAACTCCACTATCGCCTATTGCTGCTCGTACAGTCTGGCCAGCATGTGCAAGGTGGAGTTCCACCTTTTGGGCACGTCGCATATGAGGCGGTGAGCGGAAAGGCCGAAGTTATACTGCAGCACTGACAGGCGAGCAGCAGCAGGGTGAGAACGCTGAAAGCGCACACAGACGGCCCGCACTTTATGCAGCAGCTCTGATATATCGGGGTAATTTTTAAGGAATCTCTGCACAACCAAATTCAGCACATGCGCCAGGTAAGGGACGTGCGTCAAACCGGCTAGTCCCAGAGCTGCTACTAGATTTCGCCCATTATCGCACACAACCAGGCCGGGCTTGAGGCTGACTGGCACAAACCACTCATTGGTCTGTTGTTCAAGGCCCGTCCACAGCTCCTGTGCATGTGGGGTTTGTCCCACAAACAGATACGTTTTAAAACTGCCTGCTGTCGTTTACCCCTGGCTGTGCTGAAGTTGGTTTTGAAGGTGTTACGCTGACCAGATGAGGAGCTGGTAGAGGATGAGGAAGCAGAGTAGGAGGAGGAAGCAACAGGAGGCAAACTGAAGTGCCCTGCAATCCTCAGTGGTGGAAGGACATGCGCCAAACTGCTATCCGCCTCAGGCCCAGCCGTCACTGCATTTACCCAGTGTGCTGTTAAGGAGATATAACGGCCCTGACCGCGCTTACTGGTCGATGTATTCGTAGTCAGGTGCTCCTTGCCACAGATGGCATTACGCAGTGCACACCTGATTTTGTCCCCTACTTGGTTGTGCAGGAAAGGAACGGCTCGCCTTGAAAAGTAGTGGCGGCTGGGCATGACGTACTGTGGGACAGCCACTGCCATAAGGCCTTTAAAACTATCCGTCTCCACCAGACTGAATGACAGCATTTTAAAGGCCAGTAATTTAGAAATGCTGGCATTCAGGGCTAGGGTTCGCGGGTGGGTAGATAGAGAGCTGAACGCTTCTGTGGGACATTGTGGAGATGCTTGGTGACCCAGGTGTTGGTTGGTGTTGCTGGCAGATCCTCTGTTTGCAGGGTGGCAGGTGGCTCTGTCACTCCAGAGGTGGATAAGGAGGCCGAGACTGCAGCACAATAGGAAGCAGGAGGAGCCAGAGACCTTTCTTGGTTTTTGAGGTGTCTACTCCACTGTAGCTTGTGCTTTGCACTTAAATGACTGGTCATGCAGGTTGTGCTCAGGTTGAGAACATTTACGCCTCGCTTCAGACACTGATTGCACAGTGTGCAAACCACTCGTGTCTTGTCGTCAGCACATTGTCTGAAGAACTGCCACGCCAGGGAACTCCTTGAAGCTGGCTTTGGTGTGTTCGGTCCCTTGCTGCGGTGGGCAGTAGGAGACGTACTGTCTAGAGGATGGCCGCTCCGCTTTGGCACCATACTCCCTCTTTTGCTGTGCTGGTTGCTCTATGCGACCACTGCCTCTTCCTCCGAACTATATAGGTCACTCGCATGACCTTGATTCCATGTGGGGTCGAGGACCTCATTTTCCTCCACATCATCTTCAACCCAGTCTTCAGCCCTGCCTTTATTGTCGGTCTGCACACTTTCGAAAGCCCCAGCAGTTGGCACCTGTGTTTCGTCATCATCCGAGACGTGCTGCGATGGTCCTCCCATGTACTCATCTTGAAAGATAAGTGTTTGGGCATCGGTGCACTTAATCTCTTCCACTTCTGGGGCAGTGCTAGGTGGATGGCCCTGGGAAACCCTGCTAACAGAGTCATCAAAAAGCAGAAGAGACTGCTGCATGACTTGGGGCTCAGACTGCTTGGCTGATTTGCAAGGGGGTTAGGTGAAAGATTAAATATTTCTTTGCCCTAAATGGCTGTATTTCAAATGACTGTAATTCAAATGCCTGAATCAAACCCCTGTATGTAGAGGGGGTATCTCACAGGGCCTGAACCAGTGTAGGTCTAAATTAAATATTTCTTTGCGCAAAATGGCAGTATTTCAAGTGGCTGTATTGCCTGAATAAAACCCCTGTATGTAGAGGGTGTATCTCACAGGGCATGAACCAGTGTAGGCCTAAATTCAATATTTCTTTGCCCAAAATGGCTGTATTTCAAATGGCTGTATTTCAAATGCCTGAACCAAACCCCTGTATGTAGAGGGTGTATCTCACAGGGCATGAACCAGTGTAGGCCTAAATTAAATATTTATTTGCCCAAAATGGCTGTATTTCAAATGACTGCATTTCAAATGCCTGAATCCAACCCCTGTATGTAGAGGGAGTATCTCATAGGGCATGAACCAGTGTAGGCCTAAATTAAATATTTCTTTGCCCCAAATGGCTGTATTTCAAATACCTGAATCCAACCCCTGTATGTAGAGGGAGTATCTCAGAGGGCATGAACCAGTGTAGGCTTAAATTAAATATTTATTTTCCCAAAATGGCTGTATTTCAAATGCCTGAATCAAACCCCTGTATGTAGAGAGAGTATCTCAGAGGGCACGAACCAGTGTAGGCCTAAATTAAATATTTCTTTGCCCAAAATGGCTGTATTTCAAATGCCTGAATCAAACCCCTATATGTAGAGGGGGTATCTCACAGGGCCTGAACCAGTGTAGGTCTAAATTAAATATTTCTTTGCGCACAATGGCTGTATTTCAAGTGGCTGTATTGCCTGAATCAAACCCCTGTATGTAGAGGGTGTATCTCACAGGGCCTGAACCAGTGTTAGCCTAAATTAAATGTTCCCTTGCCCAAAATGGCTGTATTTCAAATGGCTGTATTTCAAATGCCCGAATCAAACCCCTGTATGTAGAGGGTGGATCTCACAGGGCCTGAATCAGTGTAGGCCTAAATTAAATATTTCCTTGCCCAAAATGGCTGTATTTCAAATGCCTGAATCAAACCCCTGTATGTGGAGGGGGTATCTCACAGGGCATGAACCAGTGTAGGCCTAAATTAAATATTTATTTGCACAAAATGGATGTATTTAAAATGGCTGTATTTTAAATGCCTGAATCAAACCCCTGTATGTAGAGGGAGTATCTCAGAGGGCATGAACCGGTGTAGGCCTAAATTAAATATTTATTTGCACAAAATGGCTGTATTTCAAATGCCTGAATCAAACCCCTGTATGTAGAGGGAGTATCTCGCAGGGCATGAACCAGTGTAGGCCTAAATTAAATATTTCTTTGCCCAAAATGGCTGTATTTCAAATGGCTGTGTTTGAAATGCCTGAATCAAACCCCTGTATGTAGACGACAGGTATCTCACAGTGCCTGAACCAGTGTAGGCCTGAATTCAATATTGGTGCACCAAATGGTGGTATTTAAAATCTCTGAATGTAACCCAACTGTATGAAGGGTGTATCAAATGCTGGCAACAAATTTTTTTGTGCCCAAACGAGTGTTTGTTTAACAACTGAATTTGACAGCAGTATATAAGCCTGTAATTTCACATGTGTATCACGACCGGTGTGCCTATCACATACGTGACACAAAGGGAGGGAAAAGGGAAGGCTCTGTCCAAGGGAGAGGGAAAGGTGGTGACCCCTGACTCACCTTGCGGCTGGCACCTGACTGCCCTGACGTCCCTAGATGGGTTCCTCACCCGTACGCCGATCGCGTGCCTAAAACCCTGGCTTTCCCTAAAAGATGAGCCCTAGATAGTGAATAGGGTGGTGGGAACACTAGTCCGCACCACTAACTCTAAAGGAAAACACCAAGGGGAGGACAGACAATACAGACAACATATAATCCCAGTTGGGCGACAACAGAAGACAACAAAAAGCCCAACAGGGATCCGGAGGGTAACACTCTGGAACAACAACCAGGATTCACAGCTCCAGTGGGTCAGTATAGAAGTCCAGGCAGGAAGCTCTATATCTGGCAACCAGAGAAGTGAGAGAGGAGAATATAAGGAGATTGGGAGTGACAGACAAGAAACAGCTGAGGAGGAGAAGCTACGGATCCCTGAGTGAGACAAAAAGGATAGTAAGGCAAACACAGAAAACTATCATTAAGAAACAGCGTGATCTTTAGACATAGAGCACGCAGCCACCCGCTGCGACTTCCTGACCCCGGGTATAATGGAGTCAGACGTGGCTCTTGACACCCTCGTGACAGTACCCCCCTTTCTACGAGGGGCCTCCAGACACTCAGGACCAGGTCTCTCAGGATGAGAGGCATGTAAAGCCTGAACTAACCTGTTGGCGTTTACCTCTGACGCTGGAACCCACATTCTTTCCTCGGGGCCGTAACCCCTCCAATGCACCAGATACTGAAGAGAGTGGCGGACCAGACGAGAATCAACAATTTTGGATATTTGAAACTCCAGATTACCATCCACAACAACAGGAGGGGGTGGCAGCGGTGACGGTTCTAGAGGTGGAACATACTTCTTGAGTAACGACTTATGGAAGACGTTATGGATCTTAAAAGTCTGAGGTAGCTCCAGGCGAAAAGCCACGGGGTTAATGACGGCTACTATTTTGTAAGGTCCAATGAACCGAGGACCCAGTTTCCAAGAGGGAACCTTCAACTTAATATTCCTAGTAGATAACCACACATTGTGGCCGAGGCCACGGTCAGTAAGGTGACAGGAAGGGGCCCTAACAGTGGCTGGTGTGTGCCTGGAGCCATGGGACGTGGGCCTGCCTAAAAGAGGGCCAACCCTAGGAAGAGTAGAGAAAAGGGGTGGGAAAAGGGGGGGGGGAGTACGAGTAGCCGAGCGCGGTGTGGTGACCTGGCCGAGGGTGTTTAAGAAGGGGGACCTGGCCCCTCCCACAATTACAGGCTGCACGCAGCCTTAACTATTTGTGGCTGCGGCCACGGTCAGTAAGGTGACAGGAAGGGGCCCTAACAGTGGCTGGTGTGTGCCTGGAGCCACGGGACGTGGGCCTGCCTAAAAGAGGGCAAAAAGACACCGGGTAGGGGAAGTGCTGTTGTTTAATGCATGTTAGAACATGTTTACAAAACCAAGGAACGGAATACCTGGCGGGTTTCAGTCAGCGGATCCGGAATGTACCGGGAGAAACAGGCAGACCTCCACCTACCCATGTGACGAATGACGTACGGAGGCGTCCCGTGCTTGGAAGCTGCCAAGGCAGCTCCGATGCGGAAGGAATGTCCCGATATAGTTTTGGGGTCCATCCCCAACCCTGCGACCAGGGATCTGATGTGTGAGACGAACTGTGGCGTGTATAGGGGTTTCCCTTGGAATGGAAGCAAAGGAGACTCAGGATCTGGAGATGGCGTGGAATCTAGGAGACGTCGGAGCACCAGCACTGGACACCAGGCGTTTTCGGACTCAAAGAAGCGAATCTGTATGGGAGGACCGGTTTGGGATGTCTTGGTGGAAGGAAGGCTTAACACCAGGTGATCCTGGCTCCAGGATAGCTGCTTCTTTTTCAGAAAGGTCGCCTTTTGGGAAGAAACTGAGAATTCTCCTGGGCGCAGGAAGCCATAGAAGCTTAGATACATTGCGGCCTTGATGACCAGACTAAAGGAAGGGCCAAAAGGGTTGCCATCTAGGGTTGCTGACAGCTGCCTGAATAGTTCACCGGAGACTGGCCGTCGGGAAGGATTTGGGTCCTTACTGCTTTTCTCAATGCCCCTGAGTGTGGCCTTGACGGCTTGGGATGTGAAAGCCGAGCGAGCCTCTGGATTCTGTAGGACTAAAAAATGTTGTGCCCCGGCTAGGTACAGACGGATGGTGTTGGGTGCCAGCTTGAGGTTGACATGGCAATGGGCCATGAAAGCCATGATGTAGGAAACGAAGGCTGTATCATGTTGGGGATGGTCCCTGGAAAATTTTAGAAATAGGTTCCAACCTGTGCTGTAATTGCGGGCCGTGTTGACGGAGAGGGATCGGTGCATGAGGTCCTTGGCGGTTGCCAGCAGAGACCTCAATCCAACATCAGGTTGCTGAAGCCGGGAATCCGGGCCCCGGTCTGGTCTGCTTCCGGACATACCTGAAAGAATGTTTGAAAGTTGAATCTGGATAAGGCATCGGCTGCCGTGTTGCTGACACCTGGAATATGGGAACATGAGAAATGGAAGTTATTGATCATGGCCAGCCAGACCAGTTTGCGCAAAAGGGACATGATCTTGGCAGACTTGGCTCGGCCTTTGGAGATGATGACCACCAAGTCCTGACTGTCAGAAATGAACATGACACTGGAATTAGCCCAGAGGTGACCCCAGACAGAGGCGGCTGCCACGATGGGATAAAATTCCAGAAACAGAGACGAACTGAGGGTCGGAAATGACCTGAGGGGGCCATGGACCAGCTAACCAGTGGGACCCGAAGATGGCAGCGAACCCCCGGGACGCCGCGGCATCGGAAAACACCCCGGCGGAAGACTGGGTCCATGAGGGGACGAACAGGCTGACCCCGTTCCAGGCTGAAAGAAAGCTGTCCCACATGCGCAAGTCTGCCATGGCAGTCCTGTCCAAGTGGACAATGCTGTTGGGTTCAGAGGCTGCAGGAAGGAGCGAGAGCAGGCGGGAAATAAAGGCCCTGCCCTGGGGCATCACCCTTAAGGCAAAGTTCAGCCTACCCAGAATGCACTGTAGCTCGACCTTGGTCACCTGGGAAGAGGTGATGGCCCCTGCAACGACTTCTCGGATTTGGGACAGCTTTGCCTCCGGAAGCCTGGCCTCCATCCTGTCGGAGTCCAGGACAATACCCAGGAAGGTGATGGAAGTGGCCGGCCCCGAGGTCTTGCCCTGCGATATTGGGATGTGAAGGGCGGCAAAGAGCTCCAGGAGGGAATGCAGCCCAGATGGCTGACATAGCGGAGGTTCTATGAGGAGAAAGTCGTCCAGATAGTGGATGACCGCTGGGGCGCTGCCGTGATGGATCAGGATCCAGTGGAGAGCCTGCGCCAGTTGGTCGAATAACCACAGGCTGCTTTTAGAGCCGAACGTCAACCGGTTGGCAAAATAGAACCTGCTCTCCCACTGAATACCATAGAATTGCCATAGGTGTGGGGTGATAGGCAGCAGTTTGAAGGCGTCCGCTATGTCAGTTTTAGACAACCAGGCGCCTTTCCCAGCGCTGAGGATGAGAGCAATGGCTTCGTCGATGGACGCATATGTCATGGCAAACTCTTCGGAAGGAATTAGTGAATTGATGCTGGGGATGACGGAATCATGGGCGGCTGAGAGATTGTAGATCAAACGTTTTTTATTTGAATCTTTTTTTGACACTACTCCTATGGGGCTGATCTGCCAGCGAGAAAAAGGAATCTGGTTGAAAGGGCCCAGGAGGAACCCTTTCTCAACCTCCGAGTTCAGGAGCTCCTGAACAGCGGCAGGATCTGACCTGGCTGACTGCAGATTGTCGCACTCCCAGTTGGAATGGGGGAGTGCCACCAACCCTGTGTCAAAGCCGAAGCAGAGGCCAGTGATCAGGAAGTCCACAAATCCCGGAACCGGATGTTCCCGTAACAGGAGGGCCAGGAGGTCAATGTTACAGTCGGCCAGTCATAGGCGCTTGGACGCCTTTTTGGGACACGTGGACCTGGGGTGTGCCCTGAAGCAGATGGAGCAGATGTGCAGGGCCCTGCAACCGCTGAAGAGACAAGAACCGAAGTTGAAGTTGTTACATACTTGGCTGTTGCCAAGGTAGACGATGGGTCTGCCTAACTTATCAGTGGAGGAGGGGCTGCGGGAGACCCCGGAGGGGCCTGGGATGACCCTGTCTGGTTGGGCCGTGGCCGTTTGAGGACACCACTCTGTTGAATGAAAAATCGACTGACAAGTCGAACAGGCGGGGGCCCGGAGACCTGCAAAATGCCGGCAAAACAACTCCATATCCAGAGTAGCCCAGTTGACGGAGAACTGAAACTGGGTCAGCGCGGCGGCGGCCTTGGCTGAAAAGGAGCGGTGGTAATCATAAAAAGCCGTGCCGCCGTACTTGTGCCCCAAATCAGTAACCCTGTATAGATACGTGTCCAGCTCCTCCCGGCGGGCTGGGTAGGCGGAGCAGATCACGTCTCTATACAGGCTGAAGGCCAAAACGAACTCTGGTACCGAGAGCTTGCGGTTGAGACGGGCATCCTTGGCCCGAAGGACCACCGAGATTTCCCCGCAGTCGAAGGTCTTATTGTCGGCGGCATCATGGGACGCAATCAGAATGGAAGCGAGATTCACGTCCTTGCCTGCCAAGATGTCCTTCCTGATGTTGTCCGGCACGAAGTGTGCAGGAGCCACCACGGGAGCAGCCGGGGTCGTACCTGGAGCCGGTAGCTGATACAGAGGGGGATCGGTGAGAGGGACCACCGCCTGGGATGACGCCGGTGTTCTAGACTCCAAGTCCACCACCCTGGTCCTGATGTCGGCAACGGATGAGACGAGCGAATCCATGGAGGCCTGTAACTGCACCAAGGACTGCTGGATGGATGGGGGTGGATCTTCTCTTTCAGGAGGACCGGGTTCGGTCATCAACAGCCTGTATAACTCAGCCTTCCTGGCTGATGCTGGGTGCCTGATGCCCCTTCTGCTTAACTCCACAATGAGCCTTGGTACAGTCCATCTTCGGAGGGATTCTGGGCTGCCTTGGCCAGAGCCCGAAGTACCCGGGAGGGACAATGCGTCGTCGACGTCCGATACCTGATGACATGGCTCCGAGGATTGTAGAGACCTTACGCGAGACCTGGAATTACAGACAAAAATATGGCAGCCAGAGAGGTCATGAGGGTCGTGTACTGTAAGTACTGAGGCCGTAAGCGAACGTATTCGAGAACGTACCTGAGAGCGTGGTTTCAATACCCTTGCCTTACCGCCTGAGGATCGACGGGAACGACCCGGCTGGCCCTGAGGACTGGAAAAGTTAGGAGTGACGTGAGAGAATTGCGGAGCGGGACCTGAAAACCAATGATGATGCGGACGGACACACCGCTGTGCCGGCTAACAACGGAAACAGAGAGACGTGGATGACATGAAAACCAAGAACAGAGGGGTATCTGGAGAGCCAGGAGGCGGAGTCGTAGACTGTGGCGAGAAGGAGGCCTGGACGCTCCAGGATGAGTGGCGAGGAGCGACCTGAAAGTTTCGGGTTGGGGACGTGAGCAGGGTTGCCTGAGCACTGCAGGCTACGTGGACCGGGAAGACACCTGACGTACAGGCTAATGATAGTGATGACGGCTGCACGCAGTGGGCTAAAGAAACCAGGAACGAGACCCTGACGTTACAGGTAATAGTAGACAGGGAAGACACCTGAACGCTTCAGGGTACCTGGACAGGGAAGACACCTGAACGCTTCAGGGTACCTGGACAGAGAAGACACCTGAACGTCTCAGGCTTAAGATGGGCAGAGAAGACACCTGAACGCTTCAGGGCACCTGGACAGAGAAGACACCTGAACGTCTCAGGCTGAGATGGACAGAGAAGACACCTGAACGCTTCAGGGTACATGGACAGAGAAGACACCTGAACGCTTCAGGCTCAAAATGGACAGAGAAGACACCTGAACGCTTCAGGGTACCTGGACAGAGAAAACACCTGAACGCCTCAGGCTAAGATGGACAGAAAAGACACCTGAACGCTTCAGGGTACATGGACAGAGAAGACACTTAAACACTGCAGGCTAAAATGGACAAAGAAGAAACCTGAACGCTTCCAGGCTGAGATGGACAGAGAAGACACCTGAACGCTTCAGGCTAAGACGTACAGAGAGGACACCTGAATGCCTCAGGTTAAGCAAGATAGAAACATCACCTGAACGCCTCCGGGGAGGTAATATGGGATGCTGGCCAGAGGAACTGCGGGGTGCAGCCCAGAATTACCTACCTGAAAACTCTCAAGCTTGAGAATTCCCACGAGTGGCCGGCAGGGACCTTCTGCAGAGCCTGTTGAAAAAAAAAAATATATATATATTTTTTTTTTTTCTAAGAACGTAAGACCCCCGCCCAATACCTAAACCTGACGTCAGGAAGTCGAGACACGACACGGCGGGGACCACGAACGCTACGGGCACCTGGGAAATGAACACAAATGTGAGAGTTTGACTGAGTGAGTGGCATGCTGGGTCCGGAAAAAAGAAGGGCCGTGTAGCCAGGTGTGAGCGCCGGAGGATGGGAGCAGCAAGGGCCAGAACCGGCGAAGGCCAGGCAGGAAGGCCGCAGGACTGCGGGATGGTGCGTGGCTGGCAGGAGCGTTGAAAGGGCCTCAAGGGCCACAGATCCGAACCTGGGTGGGCGCGGAGGCGGGGTGAGCCTGCGCCACGGACCGACCTGGTAGGTGCGGGTGGCAAGGTGGTTGGACACAGGAGCCAGGCTTGAGGGAACTAGATGATGATGCTAAGTGAACACAATGGAATGAGGACCAGCATCCCACAGATGTTGGGAACCTGGTATCTGGGGGCACAGACAGCTCTGCGGACAGTGATGCCAGAACAATGCAGGGGTCCTGTATAGTCAGCAAGGGTGGTGTGAAGAGCTGGGCCCAGGATGTGGAAGCCACATGTGACCCTGTTTCACCCAGCACTAGCAACCGTGGCAGGGACATGACTCCTGCCTCCAGCAGCATTGACCGGGAGCCCAGCTGTGCAGGAAGCGGGGGAGGCGTGGGCGGCCGCGATGTGTGGCTCTGCTTGGGGTGAGGGACGGAGATGGTGAGCGTAACTCCTCCTGCGTCCCCCCCCCCCGGCGGCCAGCGCGCTATGCGGCAGACGGCAGGTGGGGATGGGAGCCGGCTGCGCATGCGCGCTACCTCTCGCGAGAGGGTGGATGCGTTCGTAATGGAGGAGGGGCCCGGCCGGCGGTGGAAGGAGCTCGCGGGTGCAGGGGATCAGGAGGCGGCGAGGAGGAGCGGACCAGCGGGCGGATGGCCGGAGAGACGAGGTGCGCGTCGGGAGGCGTGAGACACGGCTTACCTGGAAGGCGTGCTTACCGGAAGTGACGGGAGTCACCGGAAGTACGAGTAGCCGAGCGCGGTGTGGTGACCTGGCCGAGGGGGTTTAAGAAGGGGGACCTGGCCCCTCCCACAATTACAGGCTGCACGCCTTAACTATTAGTCATTCACTCCTAAGTCCGGACCTGGCGACCGTTTCTTATGAGCCATGCATTTATATTTACCTCCCATATTTTTCAAGTTAGCTTGCACCTTCTGCCATACAAATGAAAGAGATGACGAAAACCGTTCCTCTTCGGGAACCCCAGAAGACCCCCCCCCCTCTTTGAAAGTACAGAATTGGGGATGAAAACCATATGCACCAAGAAATGGTGACTTGCCAGTGGATTCCTGACGGCGATTATTTATGGCAAACTCGGCTAACGGTAAATATGATGACCACACCTCTTGATTTTCAGACACAAAACACCTTAGATATGTCTCAAGGTTTTGGTTGGTACGCTCAGTCTGTCCATTCGACTGAGGATGGAAAGCTGAGGAAAAAGATAAGTGTACCCCCAAACGGGAACAAAAAGCTTTCCAAAACTTAGAAATAAATTGGGTTCCCCGATCCGAAACCACATCGGAAGGGACCCTGTGAAGCTTCACGATTTCACTGATGAACACCTGAGCAAGAGTCTTAGCATTAGGAAGTGCGGGTAACGCAATGAAGTGTACCATTTTGCTAGACCTGTCTACTACAACCAAGATAACTGTTTTACCTGCAGACAAAGGTAAGTCAGTGATGAAATCCATTGACAGATGTGTCCATGGCCTATTGGGAATGACAAGTGGCAATAAAGACCCTGCAGGACGTGTATGAGAGACTTTCGCGCGTGCACAAGTAGAACAAGTAGACACAAAATCCATTACATCCTGACGCAACCTTGGCCACCAAAAATGACGAGACAATAGCTCCAAGGTTGCTTTACTACCCGGGTGCCCAGCAAGTGCCGAATTATGATGTTCCTTTAATAATTCGAGACGCAGGTTTAACGGTACAAACAACTTCTCTGAGGGGCAAGGGGCCGGGGCGTCCCCCTGGGCCTCTAACATCTTCCCCTCCAGAACAGAGTGTACAGCAGAGACAACCACTCCTTTGTAAAATGGGTACCGGATCACTAACATTACCCCCTCCAGGGAAACTACGAGATAATGCGTCTGCCTTGGTATTTTTTGCCCCAGGACGATAGGTGATGACAAAGTTAAACCTGGTAAAAAATAGCGACCACCTAGCTTGTCTAGGGGTGAGACGCTTAGCCGATTCGAGGTACAGAAGGTTTTTGTGATCCGTGACGGGGTGGATTGCTCCCTCTAAGAAGTGACGCCATTCTTCAAACGCTAGTTTAATCGCTAATAGTTCCCTATTTCCAATATCATAGTTTTTCTCAGCTGTAGATAATTTTTGGGAAAAGAAAGCGTAAGGACGCCATTTGCCAGGAGACGGACCCTGAGACAGTACAGCCCCCACTCCCACTTCTGACGCATCTACTTCAACAATAAAAGGCTAGGAGACATCGGGTTGAATTAGAACAGGTGCCGAAGTAAATCTCTCTTTTAGAGAGGAAAATGCAATTTTAGCGGCGTCAGACCATTTAGAAAAATCAGTCCTCTTCCTAGTCACGTCAGTAAGGGGTTTGACGATCACTGAATAATTTTTAATGAACTTTCTATAGAAATTTGTGAAACCCAAAAACCGTTGTAGAGCTTTAAGGTTCTCAGGAAGATCCCAATCTAAAATTGCCTGGACCTTCCTAGGATCCATACGGAAACCTGAAGCAGATAATAGATATCCTAGGAACTGTATTTCCTGAACGGCATATCCTAGGAACTGTATTTCCTGAACGGCGAAGACACACTTTTCAATTTTCGCATATAATTTATTCGTCTGTAGGACCTGCAGTACCTGTCTGACATGTACTTCATGTGTTTTCAGATCAGCCGAATAAATTAAGATATCATCTAGGTATATCACCACAAACCTGCCGATAAGATGACTAAAAATATCATTAACGAAATGTTGGAAGACAGCAGGAGCATTGGTCAGACCGAAAGGCATGACTAAATTTTCATAATACACCTCAGGGGTGTTAAAAGCTGTCTTCCACTCATCCCCTTCCTTGATACGAATCAGATTGTAGGCCCCCTAAGATCAAGTTTGGAGAACCACTTAGCACCCGCAATCTGATTAAAAAGGTCAGGAATGAGAGGAAGAGGATATGGGTCTCGGATGGTTATCCGATTTAGCTTGCGGAAATCTAGGCAAGGACGCAGGCCGCCATCTTTCTTTTTAACAAAGAAAAACCCTGCAGCCACGGGTGAAGAAGAGGGTCTGATGTGTCCCTTAGCCAGACTCTCGGAGGTATAATCTTTCATGGCTTGTCTCTCGGGACCCGAAAGATTATATAACCTGGTCTTGGGTAATTTTGCACCAGGAATCAGGTTAACCGGGCAATCATAAGGATGGTGAGGTGATAACTTCTGACAACCCTTTTCAGAAAAAACGTCCTCAAAGTCCGAAATAAATGTAGGTAGGGTAGCTATGGAGGCGACTAAGCAATTGCTATTTAAGCAATTTTCTCTGCAATGCTCACTCCACTCCAATATCTCCCTGGCCTGCCAATCCACCACAGGATTGTGCGCTACCAACCAGGGAAGACCCAATACCACAGGAGAGGGAAGGCCCTCCAGAACGTAACATGAAAGACACTCATTATGGTGGTCCCCTACCCAAAGGTGTAAGTTATGGACAATTTGAGTGAGGTTTCTCTGAGACAGAGGAGCAGAATCAATAGCGAATATGGGAATAGGTCTCTGCAGCGTACAGAGAGACAAACCCATAGTGCGGGCAAAATGGTCATCAATCAAATTTACCCCTGCTCCACTGTCTAAAAAGAAAGAAATAGTCTCCGTCTTAACACCAAAAACAATAACCGCTGGCAACACAAATTGAGATGTTTGTATGGAGGAAACGTATACCCCCCGGCTGACATCCTCCCCACAGCCTGGGGTTAGTGGTTCCGATGGTCTTTTGTTTTTGAGAAAGGAAGGACAGACATTAATGAAATGACCCCTTTCCCCACAGAAAAAACAAGCCCCACGCCTACGGCGAGCCTCAGGAGGATAGACCTGACGAGTAGTTCCTCATAGCTGCATTGGCTCGTCTAAGTCAGTACAGACTAACTGCTGCTTGGGAGAGGTTACCAATTGCTCAGGAATTTTCAATCTCTCCCTAAGACGTCTATCTATTCTGATAGAGAGGGACATAACAGCATCAAGGGAAAGGGGAGTCTCATACAGCGCAAGCGCATCCTTAACCTTTTCAGATAACCCAGAGCAGAACTGACTCCTGAGAGCCGAGTCGTTCCACTGAGTATCCGTAGCCCACCTACAGAACTCTGAGCAATATTCCTCTGCTGGCCGATCTCCCTGTAGGAGTCTCTGTAATTTCGACTTCATATATGAGACCCAAGGCCCCCAAAAATTCATCCACTGACCGGAGAGCCTGGGAACCAGGGGGTAAAGAGAATGCCCAGGATTGCGGGTCCCCCTGAAGCTGGGAAATAACAATCCCCACCCGCTGTTCTTCATTACCAGAGGAGTAAGGGCGCAGCTTAAAATATAATTTACAGGCCTCACAGAACGTCACAAACTTGTCCCTTCCCCCAGAAAATCTGTCAGGAAGAACAACCTTGGGTTCTGCAACAACCTGGTTACCCATAGCAACCGCTGGGCTTGCGGGCTGCTGCATTTGCTGCTGTTGCTGGAGGACCAACGCCTTCAATCCTGCCACCTCCAAAGACAGGCCTTGAAGTTGTTTTGCCAAAGCAGCAATATGATCCATGATTTTTTTTTTCCCCTCTTCCCAAAAAATATGGGCCAGAGATAATATCACGACCGGCGTGCCTATCACATACGTGACACAAAGGGAGGGAAAAGGGAAGGCTCTGTCCAAGGGAGAGGGAAAGGTGGTGACCCCTGACTCACCTTGCGGCTGGCACCTGACTGCCCTGACATCCCTAGACGGGTTCCTCACCCGTACGCCGATCGCGTGCCTAAAAGTTTCGTTTTTTTTTGTCAATGGGCTAAGGGCAGAGTAAAACGATTTTGCCCTACACCCACACAACTATTTCTCTGTAGATCACTGAGTTAGATTCTCTCCTATTATCTCCCTGAAATCACAAGTCCAGCAGCATCCTCTGCCTACACTTGTAACAGCAGAGTGACGTGCAGCGCTACGTGACTCAAGCTTATATAGAGCCTGGGTCACATGCTGCTCTGGCCGATCGCAGCCATGCCATTAGTAGGCATGGCTGTGATGGCTTCTAAGGTCAGACAGTTAACCGCTTGTTGATTGGCTGCTCTGCAGCCTTTCATAAAGCGCCAAGAAAGCGACGAACACCGAACCCAAACTTTTGCTAAAATGTTCGGGTACAGGTCCAGGGTCCAAAAATCCTAAAGTTCGGTACGAACCCGAACTTTACAGTTCGGGTTCACTCACCCCTATTAATAACCACCTTCTGTTTTCTATTACTGAGCCAGTTACTTACCCAGATACAGACATTTTTTCCCAGTCCAAGCATTCTCATTTTATATACTACTATTTTATGTGGTACAGTGTCAAATGCTTTGGAGAAGTCCAGATATACGACTTCCATTAATTTGCCGTGGTCAAGTCTATAACTTACCTCCTCATAGAAACTGATTAAACTAGTTTGACATGACCGATCCCTCGCTAAGCCATGCTGATATGGCATTATTTGGTTATTTTCATTGAGGTACTCCAAAATAGCATCTCTTAGAAAACCTTCAAACAGTTTTCCCACGACAGATGTTAAACTTACCAGCCTATAGATTCCGGGCTCTGTTTTTGGACCCTTTTTGAATATTGGCACCACATTGGCTTGCGCCAATCCTGTGGAACACTCCCTGTCACTATAGAGTCCGTAAATATCAGAAATAAGGGTCTAGCTACGTCATTACTTAATTCTCTTAGGATACTGGGGTGTATACCATCTGGTCCTGGCAATTTGTCTATTTTAATCTTTTTAAGACGCCGCTGTACTTCTTCCTGGGTCAGACAGGGCACTTTTAATGGGGAATTTACTTTTACATTCTGCATTTTACCTGACAGTTTTATTTTCTCCAGTGAATACAGTGGAGAAAAAAAAATTAATGGCTTTGCTTTCTCCTCATCGCTCTCTGCAACTCCCCCCTCATTACTCTGTAAAGGGCCGACACCTTCAGATTTATACTTTTTACCATTTATATATTTGAAGAACATTTTAGGATTAGTATTACTCTCTTTGGCAATTAATCTCTGGTCTCTGGTTTGGCTGCTTTTATTTGTTTTTTACATATTCTATTTTTTCTGCATAGTTTTTCAGTGCTCCTCCTCGCTACCCTCCTGTTTTAGTGATTTAAATGTTTTCTTTTTGTCATTTATTACATTCATAGTTTTTCAGTTTTTCATAACCAAGCTATTAGGTTAGGATATCAAAGTAGGAACATAATTTATATATTACCTCTGTTCAGAGAAAGCCTCATGATATCAGGACGGGCATGTCTAATCCTAGACATCAATATGGAATGCTAAATACATTCCACCCCCCTCTAACCAACTACACGTCACATGACTTCAGGCATGGGCAAATCCATTCAAGGATATAACTTAGAAGAGATAACTGTATCCTTCCGCCCCATCCTGGACTATTTTCACACATATGACTTTGGTAAGACTATTAAGACAAATGACAGGGATATAGGATCTTTGCTAGACCATATCTTAAATGGAAAGGACTTGAAATAAGTCTTTCCTGTGGGAAACCATCACTTAGCTTGGCGAAGAATGTTCTATCAATATATATATATATCTAAGCAATTATTTACTGCTTTGCTAGATTATGAGTCTTGATTCTTCTGCAGGTAGAATGAAGTCTCACAATATCCTAAAACTACATCTCAATATGGAGATGATCAATTAATTAATTTATTTATTTATTCGCCAATCTAGATGGTATAATTTCACCCACACTATCAAATTAATCTTAATAAAATGAAATATCATTTTCTGTATCTCTTACCAAGTCCTAGTAGAAATCTCACTTCTTCTCCTAGGAAAGCTGGGTGGTCCATCATAGCACATCTCACCATGGCTTCCATCTTGATAGACCCCTCTAGACAGCTTTACTTCTCTTTCCTCTCTTTCTTGTGTGTTCCTTTTCTCTCTCCCTTTTCTCCCCCCCTGTGTATGGTTTATGAACACAAACTTATCAGTTAGACACACCTTCCTAGTTTGGAAGTTTCCAATCATTGTCGGATGGGTGTGATCATTGATAAGAAATGACATCATAACCTTACCCAGAATGCACTTTTGCTACTGTTGTAATGTCACCTACTCATACCTAGGTGGCACTGCTGTGTAAGCTATTTGCATCATAGTATAAAGGGTTAACTTCTGTAAGTCTGAATAAAGGTATAATATACAATTGACCTTAAAAGCTTTAATTCAAGGCTATAGGGATTAGATTTGACACTTGTAGCAATTAGAGACAGACCTCTAGGCGTCTCTTCTGACTGTTTCTCACACTGTTTATTTGTGTATCGTAAATAACTTCACTGGCTTTGTTGACTCAGAGATATCAGTATCTCCTCTCATACCAAAGAGGTGAATAATTGTTACAAAACACACATCTTCACAGACACTCTTTTAGAGACAAAGATTCTCCTAATGAGAAATATATATAATATACTGGATATATGTTGTCTTCATAGCATATAACAGTATAATATATATTATATGTTCTACTGATTGTCTTATGCTAAGGACTAAGGCTCATTAAATGAATACATGAATACTATATATTTGCTTCATTGATAAATGCCTAATTGTATAGGTAATTATCACCAGCTGCATAGAGCTTATCTTTACCTCCCTGTCATAAATTTTAAAGTAGATAAGAAGGCCTCTTCTCAGACTGGTACATTCATGAGAAGAATAACACTAAAAAGTAGAAACCTTCGTGTGACCTTACTTTGGCCTTCTCAAGACATACAAAATTGTAACCATAGTTGAGCATGGCTCTTAAAGGTAATGAACATTCATCTTGACTAGAATGAATTGGATATCAATGCATTTACCTATGAAAAGGCACGACAGCGGTCCACTACCACCAAAATCACAGTTTTCCCAGAGGAATTCGGCAAATCAGTAATGAAGTCCATGGACAAATGTGTCCAAGGACGAGATGGGATAGATAAAGGAAGAAGAGATCCTGATGGCCGAGTGTGAGCCACTTTCGCGTGTGCACAGGTCTCACATGCTGCTACATAACCCTCAACACTTTTACAGCCACCAAAATCCCTGGTAAATAAGATCTACAGTGGATCTACTTCCAGGATGTCCCACAACTACAGTATCATGATGTTCCTTGAACACCTTGTATCGCAGTTCAGAAGGAACAAACAACTTGCCTGGAGGACAAGAATCTGGTGCCTCCTCTTGAGCCCCCAACACTTCCGTCTGCAGCTCGGGGTAAAGAGCAGAAACCACCACCCCATCAGCCCAAATCGGAGCGGGATCCTCCGAATCTCCCCCCCCCCCGGAAAGCTACATGGCAACGCATCCGTTTTGACTTTTTTAATCCCAGGGTGATAGGTGACCCCAAAATTGAACCTGGTAATAAACAATGACCATCTAGCTTGCCTAGGATTCAAACGCTTTGCAGATTGCAAGTAAGCCAGATTCTTATGGTCAGTAAATACCGTAATCGGATGGGTATTCTCTTCTAGTCATTAATGCCACTCTTCAAAGGCCAATTTGATGGCCAACAACTCTTTATTCCCAACATCATAATTTATTTCGGTGGCCGAGAGTTTCTTGGAGAAAAAAAGCACACAGGCGCCATTTGCTAGGAGAGGGACCCTGCGACAAGACTGCTCAGACTCCCACTTCTGATGCGTCAACCTCCACAATGAAAGGTTGAGACACATCAGGTTGCATCAGAATGGGAGAAGAAGCAAAACATTTCTTAATAGCAGAAAAAGCCTCTAATGCCTCATCCGACCAGACAGATAAGTCAGCGCCCTTCCTAGTCATATCTGTCAAAGGTTTGACAATGGTGGAATAATTCAGGATGAATTTTCTGTAGTAATTAGTAAATCCTTAAAACCGCATCAGGGCTTTCTGATTCTCCGGCCAGTCCCATTCCAGCACCGCACGGACCTTTTTGGGATCCATACGAAAACCGGAGGCAGAAAGCAAGTACCCCAAAAACAGCAGCTCCTGAACCGCAAACTGTCACGGCTGTTTAAGGGTAACAAGAGTATACACAGTAAAAAGAGCTACTGACCGGACCCAAACTAGGGAAGAGAAAGGGTGACCCCTGTCAGACCCTCAACACTCTCCCTATGCTGCTAAAGCACATGCCCGGATCCAAATGGTGGAACGAGGCATGCCCGCGTACCTTAGACTGATGAGCCCTGTAACCCCTACAATAGTGGAAGGGGCACGGCCTCCGATGCCCTGCACAGAATAAGGAGGGAACCGGGGCCACCTTCAGATCCAGTCAGGAAATCACCAGGTACATAACAAAGTCTGCACACTTAGCTGATGGAGCTGCAGCCGTAGAGAAGACGGATCCAAGGACCGCTGGCAATATCCGGAGTGCTTGCAGCAGCAGAACACAGGTCCAGAGAACTAGTAGCTAAAGGAGTGAAGATACTCAAGGCAGAGCTACAACTGAAAGGAGAAATATAATCCACGCCCTGCAATAGGAGGAGGGGTGATTTAAAGGCAGAGAAATCAAACGCAGGAGAGACAGCTGAGAGTAAGACCTCATCACAGGGGCGGAGAAACAGAACAGTGAGAAAACCTCCAACCCTAAGTGACATCATCACAGGGGTGGAGACACAGAGCTTTGAGAACGTCTCAAAGCTCTGGTAGTGACAGTACCCCCCCTTCTACGGGTGGACTCCGGACACCCAGGACCCACCTTCCCAGGATGAGCCCTATGAAATGCCCTGATAAGGCGAGTGGCTTTAATGTCCGACATCGGAACCCACATCCTCTCCTCAGGACCATAACCCTTCCAATGAACGAGGTACTGAAGAGAACCGCGGACAATGCGAGAGTCCACAATTCTGGAAACCTCAAACTCCAGATTGCCATCAACCAAAATCGGAGGAGGAGGCAAAGAGGAGGGTACCGTGGGCTGGACATATGGTTTTAAGAGAGATCTGTGAAAAACATTATGTATCTTCCAAACCCGTGGAAGATCAAGGCGGAAGGCAACAGTATTGATGACTGACAAAATTTTATAAGGCCCAATAAACTTGGGGCCCAATTTCCAGGAGGGAACCTTCAGTTTAATATTTCTTGTAGACAACCACACCAGATCACCCACATTCAGGTCCGGACCAGGCACACGTCTCTTATCAGCCACACGCTTATACTTCTCACTCATCTTTCTGAGATTACTCTGAATCTTTTGCCAAATGGTAGACAAAGACGAGGAAAATCTCTCCTCCTCAGGTAAACCAGAAAGAGCCCCTCCCGAGAATGTCCCAAACTGCGGATGGAACCCATATGCACCAAAAAATGGTGACTTATCAGAAGATTCCTGACGACGGTTGTTCAAAGCAAACTCAGCAAGAGGGAGAAATGAACACCAATCCTCCTGGTTCTCTGCCACAAAACAGCGCAAATATGTCTCCAGATTCTGATTGAGGCGCTCAGTCTGACCATTCGACTGCGGGTGAAAAGCAGAAGAGAAGGACAGCCGAACCCCCAGGCGAGAACAGAAAGCCTTCCAGAACCTGGACACAAACTGCGTGCCTCTATCGGAAACAATCTCAGAGGGAATGCCGTGCAATTTAACAATATGATCGACAAAAGCTTGCGCCAACGTTTTAGCATTGGGTAAACCAGGGAAAGGAACGAAATGAGCCATCTTGCTAAAACGGTCCACGACCACCAGGATCACCGACTTCCCCGAGGAACGAGGAAGATCCGTGATAAAGTCCATGGACAGGTGTGTCCAAGGACGGGAAGGTATGGGTAACGGGAGAAGGGAACCTGAAGGTCGTGAACGAGGGACCTTAGCGCGAGCGCACGTCTCACAAGCCGCCACAAAACCCTCCACAGACTTACGAAGAGCCGGCCACCAAAATCTCCGAGCAATGAGATCTACCGTGGCTCTACTCCCGGGGTGACCAGCAAGAACTGTATCATGATGTTCCTTAAAGAGTTTGTGACGTAGCTCAGGAGGCACGAACAACTTCCCGGAGGGACAACGGGCAGGTGCCTCAGACTGGGCAGCCTGGACCTCGGCCTCCAAATCGGAATATAGAGCAGAAACAACAACCCCCTCCGCCAAAATGGGACCCGGGTCCTCGGAGTTTCCTCCTCCCGGAAAACAGCGAGAGAGAGCATCAGCCTTCACATTCTTGATCCCAGGGCGGAAAGTAACAACAAAATTAAATCTGGAGAAGAACAGAGACCATCTGGCCTGTCTCGGATTCATACGCCTGGCCGACTCCAGGTACGCCAGATTCTTATGGTCGGTAAAAACGGTGATAGGGTGCCTGGCCCCCTCCAACCAATGGCGCCATTCCTCGAAAGCCAACTTGATGGCCAACAACTCCCTATCTCCCACATCATAGTTTCTCTCTGCCGGGGAGAGTTTTCTAGAGAAAAAGGCACAAGGTCGCCATTTGGCAGGAGAGGGGCCCTGGGACAAAACTGCACCCACACCCACCTCGGAAGCATCCACCTCAACAATAAAAGGTAAGGAAACATCGGGATGCAGCAAGATGGGAGCAGACGCAAAACTCTCTTTAATCTTAGAAAAGGCTGCAAGCGCCTCCTCCGACCAAGAGGAAAAATCCGTCCCCTTTTTTGTCATGTCAGTAAGGGGTTTGACAATAGAGGAATAATTCAAAATGAACTTTCTGTAGTAGTTAGCAAAACCCAGAAAGCGCATCAATGCCTTCTGATTTTCAGGAAGCTCCCACTCCAGCACAGCACGGACCTTCTCCGGATCCATGCGAAAACCAGAAGCAGAGAGGAGAAAACCCAGAAATTGAATCTCTGATACCATAAAAAGACATTTCTCCAGCTTGGCATACAGTTTATTTTCCCGCAGTATCTGCAGGACCTGAAAAAGATGATCCTGATGAGTCTGAACATCAGGGGAAAAAATCAAAATATCATCAAGATACACCAATACAAATTTCCCCATTAAATTATAGAAAATACTATTAACAAAATGCTGAAAGACGGCCGGAGCATTCATCAGGCCGAAAGGCATAACGAGATTCTCGAAATGCCCGTTAGGGGTATTAAAGGCCGTTTTCCATTCATCCCCCTCTCTGACCCTGACCAGGTTGTACGCGCCTCTCAGATCCAATTTGGAAAACACCTTGGCCCCAACAATTTGGTTGAAGAGGTCCGGGATCAGAGGAAGGGGATAGGGATCGCGAATCGTGATACGGTTCAGCTCCCTAAAATCTAAGCAAGGTCTCAGAGAGCCATCTTTTTTTTTAACAAAAAAAAAACCCGCGGCAACAGGCGACTTTGAGGGACGAATATGCCCCTTCTCGAGACTCTCAGAGATATAGGTTCGCATTGCGAGTCTCTCCGGTTGTGAGAGATTGTAGAGGCGAGCCTTTGGCAGCTTGGCGCCGGGAATGAGGTTAATGGGACAGTCAAACTCCCGGTGAGGAGGTAGCTCCTGAACACCGCTCTCGGAAAACACATCCGAGAAATCAGAGAGAAATGATGGCAGAGTTTTAGTAGACACCTCAGCAAGAGTGGCTGTGAGACAATTCTCTCTACAAAAGTCACTCCACTCATTTATTTGCCTTCCTTGCCAATCAATAGTGGGGTTATGTCTAGTGAGCCAGGGTAGCCCCAAAACTAGAGGAGAAGGCAATCCGTTAAGGACAAAACAAGATATCTCCTCCACATGAGTGTCACCTACAGCTAGCCGGATATTGTGAACAATGCCTTTCAGAGATCTCTGTGAGAGTGGGGCAGAGTCAATAGCAAAAACAGGTATATCCTTTTCTAATGTACAAACCTGAAACCCATGCAAAGCTACAAATTGAGTGTCAATAAGATTGACGGCCGCTCCACTATCGACAAAAATCTCACAAGGAATGACCTTGCTCTCTAGCGCCACCCTGGCAGACAGGAGAAAACGGGAACTGCAGGTCAGAGGAAAAGCATCAATTCCCACATCAACTTTGCCCAAAGTAGCAGATGAAGCAGAACTTGATGATCTACCTCTTGAGGTTTTTCTCTTATTATCGCTCTTAGTACAGTTCAGGAATCTCCTAGACGGACAAACATTTGCCAAATGACCTATGCCCCCACAACAAAAACACACCATATTCTGAGGACTAAATCCTCTTTTATCAGGGGCAAGACGGCCTAGCTGCATGGGCTCCTCCTCAGAGGGGAGCGAGACAGGATGAGACCCCTGCATACTGAATGAGTCCGCACCATTGCCCCTAGACTGACAATGGCTGGAGGGAGAGGTCTTGTTTCTTTCCCTTAGACGCCTGTCAAGGCGTACCGCCAATGACATGGCAGACTCTAAGGATGTTGGTCTCTCATGGAAAGCAAAGGCATCTTTCAAACCCTCTGAGAGACCATGACAGAACTGACTTCGGAGTGCAGCATCATTCCAGCCTGAATCAGCTGCCCATCTCCGAAATTCAGAACAATAAAGCTCCGCAGACAGTTTGTTCTGGCATAGAACACGTAAGTTCGATTCTGCCAGAGCAACACGATCCGGGTCATCATATATCTGCCCCAGGGCCACAAAAAACCTCTCCACGGATCGCAGGGAAGGATCCCCTGATGGCAGCGAAAAAGCCCAAGTCTGAGCATTACCTCTGAGCAGGGAGATGACAATCCTCACCCTCTGTTCCTCATTACCAGAGGAGTGGGGACACAAACAAAAATGGAGTTTACATGCCTCTCTGAAGCGAACAAAATTCTCACTGCCCCCGGAGAACGTTTCCGGAAGTGAGACCTTTGGCTCGCAACAGACTCCATGAGCCGGAGCAGAGCCCAATGCTTGTAGCTGAGTCAGAGATTGACGGAGATCCGCTACTTCCAAAGAAAGACCCTGCATGCGGTCAACCAGGTCAGAAAGCGGATCCATGTCAACAAGGACGGTTTTGGGTGGATTATAATGTCACGGCTGTTTAAGGGTAACAAGAGTATACACAGTAAAAAGAGCTACTGACCGGACCCAAACTAGGGAAGAGAAAGGGTGACCCCTGTCAGACCCTCAACACTCTCCCTATGCTGCTAAAGCACATGCCCGGATCCAAATGGTGGAACGAGGCATGCCCGCGTACCTTAGACTGATGAGCCCTGTAACCCCTACAATAGTGGAAGGGGCACGGCCTCCGATGCCCTGCACAGAATAAGGAGGGAACCGGGGCCACCTCAGATCCAGTCAGGAAATCACCAGGTACATAACAAAGTCTGCACACTTAGCTGATGGAGCTGCAGCCGTAGAGAAGACGGATCCAAGGACCGCTGGCAATATCCGGAGTGCTTGCAGCAGCAGAACACAGGTCCAGAGAACTAGTAGCTAAAGGAGTGAAGATACTCAAGGCAGAGCTACAACTGAAAGGAGAAATATAATCCACGCCCTGCAATAGGAGGAGGGGTGATTTAAAGGCAGAGAAATCAAACGCAGGAGAGACAGCTGAGAGTAAGACCTCATCACAGGGGCGGAGAAACAGAACAGTGAGAAAACCTCCAACCCTAAGTGACATCATCACAGGGGTGGAGACACAGAGCTTTGAGAACGTCTCAAAGCTCTGGTAGTGACACAAACGCACATTTTTCCAACTTAGCATACAATTTATTCTCCTGAAGGATCAAAAACACTTGTCTCAAATGATACTGATGAGTCTTCATATCGCGTGAGTAAATTAGTATGTCAAGGTAAATAACAATGAACCTCCCCACCAAATGATGAAAAATTTCATTGATAAAGTGCTGAAAGACTGCTGGAGCATTAGTTAAACCAAAGGGCATGACAAGGTTCTCGAAGTGACCCTCGGGGGTATTGAGGGCGGTTTTCCATTCATCTCCTTCCCTGATTCTGATCAGATTATAAAGCTCCTCTTAAATCCAAATTAGAAAACACCAATCTGATCAAATAGATCCAGAATCAAGGGAAGGGGATAAGGATCACGGACAGTAATGAGATTCAGTTCCTGGAAATCTAGGCACGGTCTAAGGGATCTGTACTTCTTCTTTACGAAAAAGAAGCCAGCGGCCATAGGAGACTTATCTAATATGTCCCTTTGCCAAACTCTCGGCAATATACTCCCGCATAGCTACCCTTTTGGGTTGAGAAAGATTATATAAACGAGATTTTGGCAATTTTGCTCTGGGGATAAGATTGACCAGACAATCATATTCTCGGTGAGGGGGCAACTCCTGAGCTCCACCCTCCGAGAATACGTCCGAAAAATCGGAAAGAAACTGAGGACACCTTAGTGGACACCCCCGAAATAGAGGCACTAAGACAGTTGTTCATACAAAATTCACTCCAATTACTGATTTGTCTTTTTTGCCAGTCAATGGTAGGGTTATGTTTTATCGACCATGGTAAACCCAGAACCATTGGAGCAGGCAAACCTTTCATAACAAAGCAAGAAATGAACTCAACATGAGAATCACCCACCCTCAAATGAATATCCTGAACAATATGAGTTAGACATCTTTGCGAGAAGGGGGCGGAATCTATAGCAAACACTGGTATCTCTTTGCTTAATGAGCTAGTTTTAAAACCATGACTCTGAAGAAATTAAAAATCAATAAGATTAACCTTTGCTCCACTGTCAGCAAATACCTTTAACTCAAAATTTCAAGAGTCTTGCGCCACCATGGCAGGCAGGAGGAATCGGGTACTGCAGGTAGGATATGAATATGCCTGCTCTGACCCCCCATTCACACTACCAAGATTAAGGGAGTTTTTTTTCTTTGAAGGAATCCCCTTTTTTTTTTTCATTACCACTTTGAGATTTAATAAAAGGGCACATATTAACCAAATGACCTTCTTGACCACAGAAGTAACACAGTCTATTCAGCTTCCTAAAATTCCTATTACCAGAGCAAGAAGTAACCTGACCCAATTGCATAGGCTCCTCTCCAGCCCCTAATTCAAGTGCCATAGTACCCCGAGGGACAGGAGGGACTGATTCTCCACCAGACAGCACCCCCTGCCCCAGGGGAACCTTGCACCTCTCCCTAAGCCCTGGTTCACACTTGAGCGTTTTACAGCGCGTTCAAACACGCTGTAAAAAGCTCAACACATGAAAACCAATGCTTCCCTATGGCCCTGGTTCACACTCGAGCGTTTTACAGCGCGCTTGAACGCGCTGAAAAACGCCCTACGCTCAAAAAAGTTCTTGAGCTTCTTTGGGGCGTTTTGTCGCACGTTCCCGTACATAGACTTTCGGGAACGCGCGACAATAGGCGGTCGCTTGTCTCTGTATGTGTGATTGCAAACGCCGGTACAATCGCGCATACAGAGCGCTCCTTTCAAAACACTAAGGTGTGAACCCAGCCTTAGACGTCTATCAATACGTAAGGCCAAAGACATGGCTGCCTCCAAAGAATCAGGTTTTTCATGAAATGCAAGGGCATCTTTTAATCTCTCAGATAGCCCCTGACAGAACTGACTACGGAGTGCAGGATCATTCCACCCAGTGGAATTCAGCACAATACAACTCAGCAGTACGTTCTCCCTGGCACAAGCTGCGCAACTTAGATTCAGCCATAGAGACCCAGTCTGGATCATCATAAATCAGGCCCAGGGCTGTGAACCGGTCGGCAGAGAAAAAGCCCAAGACTGAGTGTCACCTTTTAGCAGAGAAATAATAACCTCTACTCTTTGGTTTTTGTCTCCAGATTAAATCGGACACAGACGAAAATACAATTTACAGGACTCCCTGATCTGAACAAAGTTATCACCTTCCCCGGAAAACCTATCAGGGAGAGCGACCTTAGGTTGCAGGCAGTGCCAGACTTCAAAGTACTCTGACACCGTGCAACCGAATTGCAGAGGTCAGCTACCTCCAAAGACAATCCCTGCATGCGAGCAACCAAAGCATCAATAGTTTCCATTTTGCAAACATCAACGAAAAAAATTACGGTATGACGGGTTATAATGTCACGGTAGGTAAGATAAGGGAAGGAAACAGAAGACGACAAGGCAAACAAAACAACTGACTAGGCCCCAAATGCTAGGGAATAAAGGGGTCATCTCCTAGCAATCCCTAAAACACTTCCCTAAGCTGCTATGCCCATGTGCATATCTCTTTTTTTTAAATCAGAATATTTTTTTTTATTATCAATAAAGTTATTAACAAAATAAAGATTTGTATACAATAACAAAGATCCTGTCAGTCTATCCATCAAGTTCTCAACAACATAATGGATCCATCACTATAATAACATTGAGTCAGCGTAATATAAGTTACATAGACAGAAACTTGATATAAAGATACAGGACGTTACAAAAATAATGTTAAATAACTATTTAACATCCTACCAACCTCCCCCCTTTGCTTGATCCTGCAGAGAGATAATTACATAATTTTTATTTATTAATCATATCTCAAAAAGGCAATTTCAATGAGAACTGATACTAAAGCGAGTATGCGACCTTCCCTATTAGGCTACTTTCACACTGACGTTTCTGGGTCCACTTGTGAGATCCGTTTCAGGGCTCTCACAAGAGGTCCAAAATGGATCAGTTTTGCCCCAATGCATTCTGAATGGATAAGGATCCGTTCAGAATGCATCAGTTTGCCTCCATTCAGCCTCCATTCCGCTCTGGAGGCGGACACCAAAACGCTGCTTGCAGTGTTTTGATGTCCGCCTGACGATGCAGAGCCAAACGGATCCGTCCTGACTTACAATGTAAGTCAATGGGGACGGATCTGTTTTCACTGACACAATATGGTGCAATTGAAAAAGGATCCGCCTCCCATTGACTTTCAGTGTAAGTCAAAATGGATCCTTTTGCGTTATCATGAACATGGTCCGTTCTAAACGGATACAAGCATTTGCATTATAGGTGCGGATCCATCTGTGCAGATATCAGACGGATCCGCACCTAACACAGGTGTAAAAGTAGCCTAAGACAGGTGGCCCAGTAGGGATAATTGCCCTCTTATGCAATCTCTTGTCAGTGCTAATGAAGCCAAATTCACAGCTTCAAACCAGCCCTTCCATATTGACAGGAATTTGTTTGGACATTTTCTCTTGACATAAACCCCTCTTTCGAGTCGTAAAACTGTATTCAATCTATTTATATATTCCTGTGTGTTGGGTGAATTTCCCCGTATCCAATGTTTAGCAATTAAAAACCTCGCCTGAAACAGCATTCTGTGAATTCATAGAGACGTTTTATCGTCTATTCCTGGAGAATTCAGTATACCCAATACACAGACTCTGGGCTCATTAGGTAATCTTATCTGAGTCGTTACGGTTATGATTTCATATATATCTTCCCAATATTTTCCCAATTTTTGGTAATTCCAAACCATATGAAGCAATGTCGCTTTTGTTGCTCCACAGCGAGGGCATGTAGAGTCCGGTTGGGCGCCTATTTTAAATAGAAATTTTGGGGTTCTATATACTCTGTGTATTAAATATACCT
Source organism: Bufo gargarizans (assembly GCF_014858855.1). Taxonomy (NCBI): domain Eukaryota; kingdom Metazoa; phylum Chordata; class Amphibia; order Anura; family Bufonidae; genus Bufo; species Bufo gargarizans. Next base: position 351,649,428 of record NC_058083.1, read on the forward strand.
GAGACAGTCTCTGAGATTCTGTCAAGGTCTGATTTAATAGTAAATCAGAATAGGGACCTGTGCAGATTTAGATACATTTAGGGATCAGGGATGGTTGATGCATATATAGGGGAAGCGATATTAGAAGTAATTCTCCAAGTAATTACCTTCTTTGAACGGTGCTGTATCCAGGAATATTCTCCTTGCTAGATTGGGGGAGTTGGTATCCAGGTTACTTCAGGCTCAACCTCTAGCGTGGGTGGTGCTCCGGCCGGCAGCGAATCACTCACGCGAGGGAACCCCAGTTGAAGTCCGGGAACTTCGGCGTGTGACGTCACCGCACTGTGTATGGAAGCCTTCAGGGGACAAAATCAATCCGACGCGTTTCTGAGCCAGTCGGGCTCCTTCGTCAGGGATGGTAGGGTTTGTCTACTTCCCATGTAAAAGGTGATGTCTCCTCTGGCTGGAGTTGTTCCCTTTCCTTATTTTCTCAAAGGGAACAACTCCTTTAATTTCATCTCTTCCCATGGACAATTTGGAGGAATATAATTCCTTATAAAAGTTATGGAATGTATCACGGATTACTGAACTTTCCAGTGAGAGTTCTCCATCAATGGTTCTAATTGCTGATATTCTGGATGCACACTCTTGTGACCAGACTACCCATAATCTCTCCTGCCTCAAAGTATTTTTGTTTGCTGAAGAACCGTTTATTGTCCGCTATATGTAACAAATGATCAGTAAGTTAAGATTGTGCTTTTTTTCCATACTGCTTCAGACTGCTGGGAGGGTGTACTTAAATATAATTGTTCACTGCTGTATAGCTTTAGTGAGTTCCCTAGTTTTAATTTTACGTCTTTTAATTTTCTGTATATAGAGACCTCTCACATATGCTTTCATGGCATCCTATACTGTCCCTATGGGTGCTGACCCTTTATTAAAATGAAACAATTCCCTTATGTATTCTGTTAGGGGGTCTTCCTCATCTAACAATTGTATCCTAAAGGGATTACGTTTCCAGAGCGCTGATCCACAGCGCCCTCTATCTTTTTCAAAACTCAATTCTATGTGTATGGGTGAGTGATCAGAGAGGCAGCGCAGTAGGTATTCTATAACAGAGGTATATGGCAATGCTTCTAGGGACCCAACGGGAAAATCTATTCTGGACAAGGAATTATGGGACGCAGAGAAGCAGGAGTATTGCCGTTCCTGGGGAATCTAATTCTCCATAGATCATGCAGGTCCAGTTCTCTGAGTAGCTTTGCCAATGAGGTCTCCACAGCATTTGCTAGGTTATGAGGCGGCGGGAACTTATCCAAAAAAGGATCTAGATATTTGTTAAAATCACCCATTATCAGAATCGGCACCTGTGGGCCTTGAGCTATGCATGTCATTACCTCTTTTATTGTACCGCTGGAATATGCACATGCCCACGTACCTAAGACTATAACACACTGAACCAAACCCTGAGCTGTAGGGAAGAGGGAAAGAGACACCCAGCTCCTTCAACAACCAAAGGATCTAGCGTCACCCTAGAGGCCTAGTAAAAACAGACACAGAAGTAAAAAGGGAAAAGTACTTATCTAGAGATGTGTTGGAGCTCAAGATCCACAAAACTTCCAGAGCTCACACAAGGCAGAACTATAACCCGCAAAGGCTATAGGGAGAGGGAGGAATAAATAGCCTCACCAATTACCTGAAGAACAACACCTGGGAGGAGGTGGGATTAATTTCAAACACACAACAAAACAAACTGTCAGATCGAGTCACATGCAGCAACTCTGACAGATCTCCTCAGAACACCCACAGGGCAAGGCGTGTCAATGAGACTCCACTGTTTCCTCCTGATCTGAAAGAGAATTACCACAAAAGTTCTGGTAGACAGACCACTGACATGAGCAAAAGAGACCTATCTGCAGGTACTGCCACAATTCAAACCATATCGAGAATATATACTAGCAGTTAAAAGTGCAGCCCTAGAGGCTAAGGATCGCCCCTCTGGTGGAAAAACAGTAGGTCCATAAGATCTCAGCTGGATGCACATGCAGCGTCCCACTCATGTATGTGGGCACTTCAAATCTTGTTATGATGTATGTTGTATAATGCTGTATTGCACTTTTGTATAAAGATCCCTGTTAATAGGCTGTTAGGTGCACTACACACATTCCACCACTAGATGGGGATTGCACCACAGTATATATACTACAGTTCAGGCCTAGTTAGGGAGTTGGAGTTGGAGTGTGGAAGCAGGAGGAGATGGAGTGAGGGGGAGGAGAGGACCCCCTCCTCTCAGCTCTCTCTTGGGCTCCACGGCCCAGAGGAGCCAATTCATGGTCTCAGTGTCAAGCAAGGAAAATAGACAGAGGTGAAGCCTTTATTCTGCCGTCTACTCTTCCGGAGTGTCAAGTGCATTTTACTAATTTTATTGTGGAAAGACAAAGGAAGGACAATATCCATTATTTTAGGCTTTAGGCACCTTTTGTAATGAGGTGAAAGTTTATTAGCTTCCGGCAGCCTCACCATTACTTGAAGGACAGACAGGCCATCTGTTGCATCACTTGTGTGTAGAAGATAAGGACTTGAATCACCCTTACTGAGATTGGAGCAAGGCAAAGAGCTAAATATCAGTGAGTACACAACCTCCTGCCATAGCTTGAGTTATAGCCACATATACAGCCTGTTACCTGGATTTACCACATTCAACCTACATGTTCATAAGAGACTGTTTATAACTGAATATAAAATTGCTGTCAAGACTCTGGTTACAGTAAAGTTCTTAGTTGGATTAAAACCATGCCGCACAGGTACCCAAAAAAGCCTATCACCATCAAGGGCACCTCGATTACCACCTGGCCGGTGTCCCCTGTAATAGAGTGTGCCCCGGAGAATTTGGTGCTGTTCTCCCCTTCACTGCACGGCTGGCCCAGGGTGGTATCTGCTAGCCATGAGTACCGATGAACTGTTGTACCCATCGGTCCACCGTTAAGCTCACGCGTTCTCCCCTGTGGACCGACACGCTGCAAAAAAATAAAAAAATTGCCATCACAAACAGGATACATATCCTCTGTGCCTTATGTGAATGAGCCCCATTTGTTTGAACGTTTGATTAGGCTAAAAAACTGTTCAATCTACTTGAAAAGTGCATAAATGTTGCTAACTTTGAAATCGCACTGTAGGAAATGAAAAAAATCGCAGATTTTTGTGTCACTAAAACTGATTGCTGTGGCTGACTTGACTTTTACTTGGACCCAAAATGGCCATCGGAGGCCTTCTTGTCTAATCTATGGCGCCATCACTCTGCAAAACATCCTGTTTGGTGGGAAAAATTGAGAGCCGCCCCTTAAAAAGTGCGGGAAAATAATTTCTGCTGCGCCATCACCTCATTAACATGGATTACAATATGAGCGCAGCCTCCCCTATGCTACAGAACCTAAGGGGCATGCAAGAGGAAAGGTGGAGCCTGCTTGATCAGTGGATAAGTCTGCTAGAGGATCTGTTGTTTCCAGACATGCAGAGAGACGCTAGGCCTACAGATATGTCACAGCCTGAGCCAGAGTACGAGATGAGAGCACCACCTGCATACACTTCAGCTGAATGACTGCCAGCCTCAGAGGGAGAGACATCAGTAAGCCCCGCAATGACTAGTGTGGTACAAGCGGTCGGTTTGTCAACCTCGCTGTCCGGGAGAAGGAGCGGAATCATCTTTGACCCGGTAGATCCACAGCCGACAATGCGCATGCGTATGATTGAAGAGGTGAGGCCCATACAGATCAGCGCAACCATGCAGCTTGTCCCATGGGGTTCAATGACTCGATTGACTCCGCTGAGAATGCTGATCTCTGAAGCCCTGACTGAAGAGCTGGAAATGCGCCAAAGTGAGCGAGAGGGTCCAGTTAGTAGTGCTCAAGTACGACCTGGAAGTGTAGCCCTGCCTGCTCAGAGCTACGAGGAGGATGACAGGCTAGTTTAGGAGGCTTACCAGGAATACACTACGCGCCATTACTCATATTGGCCTCGTACTTCACCCCCAATTCCAGATGAACATCTCGCAAACCAGAATCGTGGCGCGGAAGACCAAGTGGTACCCAGCTCAGTGGAACCATCAGGAGAGGATTCAAGGAGCCTGAACCCACCTTTACAAAGGTCTGGTCCAGGGCAAGCCCAGATTCGTTTATAGGAGCGAACAGCCTTCCGGACCATGAGAAGAAAGAAGTCTCACCAAAAATGAACTCTAAAGACCCATAAGAAGGCCTGTAGGCCATTCCTTACTGACTATGCCACAAAGGAGTCTGTTGTTGCCCAGCTGGACTGTTGCCAGTTCGCCAAGGCACAGTGACAGTTTTACAAATCACTACTCAGCCTGCTGTCCCTTTGAGGAATTTTCCAGGACCCCTTCCGGCCTGTGTTTTCTTTCCCTGTTGCACCTGTTCTGCACAAAATGTTACCCTTTTTATCCCCTCTTCAGGTTGATTGGGGTTATACAACAGGACTATTTTACAATTTTCAAGTCATGTACCCAGAAGGACATTTTCTGTGCTTGTTTTTATGCAATTCCTATGTTTACAAGTCAACAGACTTTTTTCACTTTAATTATTATGCTGCACTAAAAAGGTTTTATATTCTAAAGACTTGATGGGACTTTGTACTATGTTTGTGAGATCAACGCCCATTTGTGTCACCGGCAATTTGAGAAGTTACGCCGACCCACATCCCTATTTGTGTCGTGATCCACATAATTTATGAGGTTTTCATAATGTGCATTTTCATGCTGTTTGTTGTATTTATATCAGTATGCCTGCTTGCATGCTTTCCCCTTTATATTTTTCAGGAGACTTCGTCATGTTCTGAATGTGTCGAGGTTGACAAATGTTAAACACTCATGTACATGGGCACTGCAAATCTTGTTATGATGTATGTTGTATCATGCTGTATTGCACTTGGTATAAAGATCCCTGTTAACAGGCTGTTAGGTGCACTACACACATTCCACCACTAGATGGGGATAGCACCACAGTATATATGCACTACAGTTTAGGCCTAGTTAAGGAGTTGGAGTGTGGAAGCAGGAGGAGATGGAGTGAGGGGCAAGGGGGAAGGAGAGGACCGCCTTCTCTTAGCTCTCTCTTGGGCTCCACGGCCCAAGAGCCAATTCAAGGTCTCTGTGTCAAGCAAGGAAAATAGACAGAGGTGAAGCCTTCATTCCGCCATCTACTCTTCTGGAGTGCCAAGTGGATTTTAATAATTTTATTGTGGAAAGACAAAGGAAGGACAATAGCCATTATTTTAGGCTTTAGGCACCTTTGTAATGAGGTGAAGGTTTATTAGCTTCCGGCAGCCTCACCGTTACTTGAAGGACAGACAGGCCAACTGTTGCATCACTTGTGTGTAGACGATAAGGACTTGAATGACCCTTACTGATATTGGAGCAAGGCAAAGGGCTAAATACCAGTGAGTACACAACCTCCTGCCATAGCTTGAGTTATAGCCACATATACAGCCACATATACATTATAAGAGACTGTTTATAACTGGATATAAAATTGCTGTCAAGACTCTGGTTACAGTAAAGTTCTTAGTTGGATTCAAACCCTGCCTCATTCTTTTATCTCCATATTACACTCACTCTCATCATTTTGCACCACCAAGGTGCTGGCCGGTGAGCCCTGTAATAGACTGTGCACCGGAGAATTTGGTGCTGTTCTCCCCTTCATTGCACAGCTGGCCCAGGGAGGTATCTGCTAACTGTGAATACCGATGAACTGTTCGGCCCACCGTGAACCTTGCGCGTTCTCCACTTTGGTCCGGCATGCTGCACACAGGTATGTAGGACCCTGTCCTAAATGTGGTTTTCTGAATTAATAAGGTTCTTTTTGTTGTTCTGCTGGACATCGGTTCTCAAGTTACCACCATTGAGCAAGCCTCATTTGAGAAATACTGTAACAATAACCTGCTGATGCAGCTACCAGAATCCTGGCTGAGCCTGCTGACCGGTTTCAGTTTATGGATTTGTTATACCAACACTGATCTCATCATTATATCACGCTACATTTGCCGACTTGTGATGAGCGGCAGGGGCTATATTCGAATTTGCAATATTTCATGAATATTTGGGCAAATATTCGTGATATATTTGCAAATTCGAGATTATTTTCTTGATTACGAAAAATCGGCAATGTAATATTTGTGTAAGGCGCGCAAAATACAGGCGTGGGTCACTTTTGCTACATTTTCCAAGCTGCTTGAAGTTTCCTGAGACTGGAGAAAATGGTTGGCACGGCAGAACATTAAAAATGGCTTTATGCCGTTTAGAGTTCTCCAATATATTTGCGATTGCGTTAATCGGCACTAATGATGTGAATATTTTGCCGCAATACGTGAAACTTCAAATTTTAGCAGGTCTGCATGTATGTATGGACAGCAGAACCTATCACACTACCTAACACACTGCACTGCAATAGCTACACTATATGAAGGATATCATCTACACTGACTATCTGTATTATATATATAAGCTATCTAACTATCTATCTAATGTAGTGTGGAAAGCACAGAGCACAGCAATGACACTGCTGTCTCTTTCAGAACTTTTAAAACTGTAGAAAATTGCTTCTAGGTAGGTTATTATATGGTAATGGGTAGGAAAATGGTTGCTAGGGATGTTGCTAAGCTCAGACAAAGACATTGCAGTCTTCTCATTGTCCCACAAGCAAGAAGGGAGGTTACTGATGAACATAAAATCTAGAATATTCGAAATTACGAATATATATAATTATATTCTTAATATTCGTGATTTCTCGAAGTGCCGATATTCACGAATAATATTCGCAATTCGAATATTCGCACCTAACACTACTGCCGACACAACAACAGGGATCCTGCTTTGCACCATTAAACAGCAACATCAAGGGAACCTCAACCTCCATCAGGCAGGAGAACTCCAGAACCAGAGTGTGCTCTGAAGGGAAGAACTGGTGCATCGTTCCTGTCAGGAAAAGGTGAGTATGACTACTGCTCCCATCCGGCCACCCATCCTCACATGCGCCCCTGTGGCCCAGTTGCTGCACTCTTATTCTGTATGTATGGACAGTGCACAGTACTACTTCTCTTGCCCTGTGTATTTGGTGTAATTGCCAGTATCTTCCCTTATTCTCTATTTATGGACACTGCACACTGCACAGTACCACTCTTATTGCCCTATATACTGGCTGTAATTCGCATTATCTACTGGGTGTAGTTCTCAGTATACCTCGGTATCGAAGTCGACTTCGGATTGCTGTTTTAAAATATTTTTTAAGTTGCAGAATTGAAGGCCGAATTTATTCACTGAGGTCTCGCATGACTTTGGACTTAACAAAGTTGGCCTCACCAAAGCACATATATTTTAAAATGAAGTTTAGAAACGAATCGACTTGGATCTGAAATGTGATTCGCTTACCCCTAATTATTAACATTAAAAGAAAAAAATTGAAATAGATCACTCTGTGTGTAATGAATTTATAGAAAATATGAGTTTCACTTTTTTAATTGGAATTACTGAAATAAATTAACTTTTCGATGATATTCTTATTTATTGAGATGCACCTATAGAGCTATAGGCTGTTTTACATGCAATAGGGTATATGCCGAAGAAAAATTACATTGTCTATGCCAAATCACCAAATTACATATTGATAGGGCATTCATCAATTATTTTTTCCTTTAGGAGATGTTTTCTTCCATTCTTTCTTCACTTGAGAGATCAATGTAGATGAGGCCTTGCCTGGTGGCGTTTATTCAATGTTCTAGCTGGGCAGCAAATTTTTGCCTTCTTCCAAGGAATTGGTTACATAAAATGTGCCAAATCGGGCTATAAATATCTTAACCGGAAAGCCACGGGAATATAGGATATTGTGTTTGCAGAGAGAAATGGTAATTGCCACCAATCATAATTGTTGATGCAGAGTTTCACCTCTTGAAATGGTTCTGGGAGTGTTTTTCATTTGTGACCATTTTCCATAACATGAAAAAGCAGATTCTGGCTAGTGTCTCTTGGTATATTTCCTTTGAAGTACTTAGGTTTTGTCACTCTATGTGCTCTGTCAGTGATCATATTATAAAAAGACAGATTTGGAAGTAAAGAGCATGTAACGGGGTTCCGAAGGTGCACTCGGTCTCCCATTAGCCGCAGACCTGCTGCTTAGCTTCGGGAGCAAGGATCTGTGCTTGACCTCGTTCCCAGGGCAGCTTTGCTAGCTGGGAGGTTCCCTGCTCCTAAGTCTGCCTTGAGCGCCGAGCTGATCACTCGGTGCTCGACTGGTTGGTCTGTCGGTCATGTGACGCTGGCCACGTCACATGACCCTCACTCCCCACTATAAATACAGGCAGCCTGCTGGCCACAAGTTGCCTGTTAGTTTAGGTTCCACCTGTGATGTTGTATTTCCTGGCGTACTTACCGCCTGCTGTTTCCTGATGATCCTCCGCCTGCTCCTTGTGTACTTTGCTGCTCTCCTGGTATTCTGACCCCGGCCTCCTCCTGAAGATCCTCTGCTTAATCCTTTGGTACTTCACGACTCTCCTGGTATTTATGACCCCGGCTTCTCCTGACTATACTCTGCTTGCTCCATTTGTAGCTTTCCTGGTATTGACTCAGTCCGTTCACGTTCTGTTGTTTGTCGGTCTATCATCCCTGCACTTAGTTCAAGTTAGGTATTGCTGTCCAGTTGTCCCCTGTCATTAGGACTCGCAAGGCAAGTAGGCAGGGCCAGGGGTAAGGGTGTAGCGCAGTGGTCACTTCCCTCCCCCCTGTGTGTGTGTGTGTACGCGACTGTTACAGATTAACAGGGCCAATAACCACTGTATTATGGATCCTCTGGTGATCCTGACTGACCATGTCTCTAATCTGACGCAGATGGTGCAGGAGTTAGGGGAAAAACTCAGTTCTTTTGAGTTAGGGCAAGGTTCTTCCACTCCTCAGGCCTCCACTCCGCATTTTGAGCCCCAGATTAAGCTCCCAGAACCCTTTTCTGGAGACCAGGTGAAGTTTCTCTCCTTTATGGAGAGTTGCAAACTTTACTTCCATTTGCGCCCCGTGTCCTCTGGCCCTGAGAGTCAACGCGTGGGCATTATAATTTCCCGACTACAGGGTGATCCCCAGGACTGGGCTTTCTCTTTACCTGCTGGCGCCAGTTGTTTATCTTCTGTAGAGGGGTTCTTTCAGGCCCTGGGTACCCTCTATGATGAACCAGACAATGCTCTAGAAGCCGAGACGGCTCTAAAGGCACTGGTTCAGGGCAATCTACCTGCGGAGGATTATTGCACCCAATTCAGAAGGTTGTGTGTCCCCTCAGGGTGGAACGAACCAGCCCTGAAGAGTCAGTTCAGGTCAGGTCTGTCTGATAATTTAAAGGATCTGCTGATCAGTTATCAACCTCCAGAGACCTTAGAGGAGATGATGACCTTTGTTGTCCGACTTGACTGACGGGTTAGAGAGAGACGACAGGAACAACAGTTTTCTTCCCAGATGGTGGTCCAGCTAGAGGCCTATCCCAGAGACAATGCTGAGGTCTCCACCGAGGAACCCATGCAGGTTGGCATGACCCGAGGGAATCTTCGCTGCAGACGTGGAGAATGCTTTTACTGTGGAGATCCTGACCATTGGATCAACCAGTGTCCTAAGAAGGTCCTCTCTGTCAAGTCTCCTAAGGCAAGGCAACCTAAAGACCAGGTACACCCAGATTTTTCTAAATATAAGCTTTTGGTACCCATTACAATTTCTCTGGGAGTAGATAAATGGTTGGGTAAGGCCTTTATCGATTCTGGCTCAGCGGCCAGCTTTATTGACTCTGAGTATGCTGTAAGATTGGGTATTCCAATGTTTGCTTTACCAACTCCTATCCATGTCATGGCTATTGATGCTACTCCTCTTATTGGTGGTAAGGTGAGCTCATGTACCTCAGAGATTTCTCTAACCGTGGGTGTGTGTCACTCAGAGAGATGTTCCCTTTTTGTCGTGGAGAATCTACCGGCTGAGGTAGTATTAGGGTTGCCTTGGCTCCGACTACATAACCCTACTATAGATTGGTCCAATGGGGAGTTGGTGAGATGGGGGCCTAAGTGTGACTCATGCTTGTCTGTGGTACAGGCTGGGTCTCAGTAAAGTCAGATACTTTACCCACTGTTGTTAGGGAGTATTCTGATGTATTCTCATCACCAACCCCGGAGGTTCTACCCCCACATAGACCTTATGATTGTACTATAGAGCTAGTAGAGGGGGCCAAGTTTCCTAAGGGGCGAATTTATAATCTTTCTAAGCCCGAACGCAAGGCCATGGAAGATTATATTAAGGAGAGCCTTAGTAAAGGGCATATTAGACCTTCTGTCTCTCCTATGGGGGCAGGGTTTTTCTTCGTTAAGAAAAAAGATGGTGGTCTTAGGCCATGTATCGATTACTGGAGATTAAATAAAATCACTGTCCAGAATAGATACTCCCTCCCATTGATTCCGGATTTATTTAACCAGGTTCTGGGGGCAACCTGGTTTTCCAAAATTGACCTGAATGGGGCATACAATCTAATCCGAATCAAGGAGGGAGACGAATGGAAGACGGCGTTCAATACTCCGGTAGGACACTTTGAATATCATGTGATGCCTTTTGGACTCAGCAATGCCCAAGCTGTGTTCCAAAACTTCATGAACAACATTATTAGGGAGTTCTTAGGTAATTTTGTTATTGTCTCTCTTGACGACATTTTGATATTCTCTCCTGACTTCGAATCCCATGTGTCTCATGTTAAACAAGTATTAGAGGTGTTGAGGGAGAATCAACTATCCGCTAAGCAAGAGAAATGTGTCTTTGGTGTACAGGAGATTCTGTTTCTAGGGCATGTTCTGACTCCTCACACTTCAAAATGGATCCTGGCAAGGTGCTAGCAATTAAGGAATGGGTAAGACCTTCATCCTTAAAGGCGTTACAACGATTCTTAGGTTTTGCCAATTATTATCGCAAATTTATTATGAATTTTTCCGCAATTGCTAAACCGTTGACTGACCTTACTAAGAAAGGGGCGGATTTGGAGAATTGGTCTATTGAGGCCATTTCTTTATTTGAAAAATTAAAAAAGGCATTCAGTAGCGCCCCCATTCTGATCCAGCCTGATCAGGAGAGACCTTTTATTGTGGAGGTGGATGTGTCCGAGGACGCCTCACTAACCTGAGACCATGTGCCTTCTTCTCCAGGAAATTCTCTCCCACGGAGAGAAACTACGACATAGGGAATAGGGAGCTGCTGGCCATTAAAAGGGCATTTGAGGAGTGGAGGCATTTTCTGGAGGGGGCAAGGCATTGTGTAACTGTCACTGACCATAAAAACTTATGTTTCTCGAGTCTGCTAAGAGGTTGAATCCCCGTCAAGCCAGATGGGCTCTGTTTTTTACTTGTTTAGATTTTTCCTTTACGTTCAGGCCGGGAAGTAAAAATGTGAAGGCGGACGCATTATCTCGCAGCTTCCATGCTTTTCAACCTTCTGAGATACCACCTGAATCCATCCTACCAACAAAAATCTTCATAGCAGCTCTAACCCACAATATCTCAGCTCGCATTAGTTCTGAACAACATCTGGCACCAGTATCCACCCCAACAGATAAGTTGTTTGTTCCCGTACAATTTCGTCTCCAGCTGTTGGGTGAGTGTCACGATTCTGCCTTTTGTGGACATCCGGGTGTTGAGGGCACTAAGGATCTGGTTTCTAGATCTTATTGGTGGCCCACTCTAACTAGGGATGTCAAGTCCTACGTGTCAGCCTGTGAGGTTTGTGCCAGGTCCAAGACACCTAGGACTCGCCCTGCTGGTAACCTACGACCCCTACCCATTCCCAGTAGATCCTGGTCCCATATCTCGATGGACTTTATAACTGACCTACCGCCGGCGGAGGGTAAGACTGTAGTTTGGGTAGTGGTCGATACGTTTAGCAAGATGGTCCATTTCATTCCCCTGGCTAAACTTCCGAACGCCAAAACCCTGGCGTCTATTTTTTTTTTAAAGAAATTGTTCGATTGCATGGTATCCCAGAAAATATTGTTTCTGACAGGGGTGTGCAGTTTGTGTCCAAATTCTGGAGGGCCTTCTGTAAAAAAAATGTCAAATTTCATTGTCTTTTTCTTCTGCCTACCACCCTGAGAGTAATGGGCAGACTGAACGCCTTAATCAGTCTGTGGAACAATTCTTGAGGTTGTATGTGGCTGATGACCAGCAATTATGGGTGAAATTTCTTCCATTGGCTGAATTTGCTTTGAATAACCGTATCAATTCTTCTGCTGGGGTTTCACCTTTCTTTTATAACCATGGTTTCCATCCCTGTTTTCATTCTGGGTCATCAGCCTCCTCCTCTAACCCTGAGGCGGATAGGCTCTCCTCTGAACTGTGCACAGTTTGGACCTGGGTTCAATGGAACTTAGAAAAGGCTCAAAGTTCTCAGAAACTCAAGGCCGATAGGAGACGTTCAAGGGGGTGAATTTTCAGATTGCGGATAAGGTATGGTTGTCCTCCACTCCAAGAATCTCTCTCTTAAGGTAGATTCTAAAAAGTTTGCTCCTCGTTTTATTGGACCATATAAGATCACAGAAGTGATTAACCTGGTATCATTTAGGTTGGAGCTGCCCGAGTCATTCCACATTCATAATGTGTTCCATAAATCTCTACTTAAAAAATATGTTGAACCGGTAGTACCATCGAAAGCCTTGCCTCCACCGGTTCTTGTTAATGATGCTGTTGAGTATGTGGTGTCTTAAATAGTGGATGTCAGGAAGGTGCGTAATTCCTTGCAGTACCTGATTCACTGGAAGGGGTATGGACCTGAAGAGAGATCTTGGGTACCTGCCAGGGAGGTTCATGCTCTTAGACTTGTTCGAAAATGTCATTTAGAACACCCTGAAAGGCCATCGCCTGAAGTCTTGGGTCCGGTGGCCCCTCGTAAAAGGGGGGGGTACTGTAACGGGGTTCCGAAGGTGCACTCGGTCTCCCATTAGCCGCAGACCCGCTGCTTAGCTTCGGGAGCGAGGATCTGTGCTTGACCTCGTTCCCAGGGCGGATTTGCTAGCTGGGAGGTTCCCTGCTCCTAAGTTTGCCTTGAGCGCCGAGCTGGTTGGTCTGTCGGTCATGTGACGCTGGCCACGTCACATGACCCTCACTCCCTACTATAAATACAGGCAGCCTGCTGGCCACAGGTTGCCTGTTAGTTTAGGTTCCACCTGTGATGTTGTATTTCCTGGCGTACTTACCTCCTGCTGTTTCCTGACGATCCTCTGCCTGCTCCTTGTGTACTTTGCTGCTCTCCTGGTATTCTGACCCCGGCCTCCTCCTGACGATCCTCTACTTACTCATTTGGTACTTCACGACTCTCCTGGTATTTATGACCCCGGCTTCTCCTGACTATTCTCTGCTTGCTCCATTTGCACTTTGTAGCTTTCCTGGTATTGACTCGGTCCATTCACGTTCTGTTGTTTGTCTGTCTGTCATCCCTGCACTTAGTTCAAGCTAGGGATTGCCGTCCAGTTGTCCCCTGTCATTAGGACTTGCGTGCGAGGCAAGTAGGCAGGGCCAGGGGTAAGGGTGGAGCGCAGTGGTCACTTCCCTCCCCCCTGTGTGTGTGTACACGACCTTTTACAGAGCATTTGAATATATGCCTCTAGTTCAGATGGCTGTACATTTTCCATAATTCCACGGAATTTAATATTATTGATGTGAGTTCTGTCTTTGATGGCAGCCGTTTTAGCTTTCATTCATTCCAGCTCATCCGCCAGATCATTATGGATATCTATAACTGTATTAAAGTTGGATAATCCTCCTAGGATCCATCCATCTTGGATTCCACATGTTGAATCCTATGCCCCAACGCCTTAACACTAGCAGCTACAGGTGCCAAAAGTATGGAGAAGTCCTTATACAAGGAGGAATGCAAGGCCGTGAGCATACTTTTAGGTGTGCTTTCTGAGGCCGGTTGTCAGTGCTGGGAAAGTGAAAAAACATGTTGGTGAACAAGTTAGCAGGGTCTCCTACCACACCAGGATCACTGACCTTATCTGCAGTATGTGCATTAAGTCTTGGTTTCTATTTCTATTTCTTTTTCAGAGCAGCCTCTTTAATTTTTTGAGCTTTGTTATTCAACGCATTATGATGAGGACATGATGTGGGGCTGTGGTCTTTAAAATAGGACAGGATGTATGTCTGTAAACATTTTAGGTTGTCCATGATTTTTCGTTCAGTTGTCCAAAAAGAAAAATTTAGTAGGTTGTCAACCTTGGACTCTTATAAGGTCTGTATTTGTTTTAATAATTGTATTTATTTTGGGGTCTGTGGTCTATATTTTCTTGGAGGTTTTGGTCTGAATATACTTTTGAGTCGTCTGGCGCTTAAATTAGAGATGGATGAAATTCTTAAGAATCACTTTGTCTGTGCATTGACAGCAATAGAAAATAATGTCAGAGGGACGCTGACATACAGAGCTATGGATAAACGCATGTTTGGTAAACAGCATGTTTAAAAACACAGTACGCTATCACATGTTATGATTTTTCACATTGGAAAGTTTCCAAAAATTGTCCCTTATTGGGGTAGATGGTGTTTAACCCCTTCCTGATACATATCATAATAGTACGTCATGGCGGCAGGTGACTTGCCGCAATTTGACGTACTATTATGTCATGGTGATCGGGCACCGGAGCACGACCGATCACAGTCCAGTCACTGATAGCCGGGCCCATGCTGTATCCGCCGGCATCGCTGTAAAAGCCAGTGTCGGCGGATTAACCCCTTCTATGCCGCGGTCATAGAAGGGGTTTGTGTGGTTTAATGAGGGATCCCTCGCTCTGCGGTGACTGGGACTTAATGGGTGAGAAGGCAGCCCGATGCCTTGCAGAGGCTGCCCAATGCCTTGCAAGGCACTGGGACCTGCCTTCTACAGAAGCCGAGGAGATCCAGCCCCAGACTACTCAGTGTAAGGCGTCACGCACATGACCGTTACGTTTTTTTGCAGTCCGCAAACCGTGGATCCGCAAAAAAACAGAAGCTGCATGTGTGCCTTCCGCAATTTGCGGAACGGAACGGGCGGCCCATTGTAAAAATGCCTATTCTTGTCTGCAAAACGGACAAGAATAGGACATGTTATATTTTTTTTGCGGGGCCATGGAACGGAGCAAAGGCTGCAGACAGCACACGGAGTGCTGTCCGCATCTATTGAGGCCCCATTGAAGTGAATGGGTCCGCACCCGAGCGGCAAAAACTGCGGCTCGGATGCGGGCCAGAAAAACGGTCGTGTGTATGAGGCCTAATACACTAACAGGCAATGCATTAAAATCCAGATGTATTGTAATGCATTGCAGAGGGGATCAAACCCCCAAAAGTTGAAGTCCCTGAGTGGTACAGAAATAAAGTAAAAAAAAGTAAGGAAAAAAGGGTCTTTAATAATAAAAAAAAAAAGTTTCAAGTAAAAAAAAGAAAAATGCCCCTTTACCCTGATTTTATAATAAAAATGTTTTTAAAAACCCACACATATTAGGTATCACCACATCCGGTTCTATAAATATCTCACATAATATACCCAGTGATATAAACACCGTAAGAATAAAAATGATAAAAAACTGTGCCAAAATTTTTTTTGTCACCTTACATCACAAAAAGTGCAACACCGAGCAATCAAAAAGGCATATGCCCCCCAAAATGGTACCAATCAAACAGTCACCTCATCCAGCAAAAAATAAGGCTCTGTCACGGAAGGTGTACAGAAAACTAGAAGACACAAATGAAGATCCGACTGACTTGATCCAAAACTAAGGAACAGGAGGGTAAGCCCTGTAAGAGACCTAGCTCTCTCCCTTACTGCTCAGCCTATGCAAAAATCTCAATGGTAGAAAATTGCATATCCTCGTTCCTCGACTGTATGCACCTGAACACCCTATAATAGTGAAGGGACACGACCACCGGCTCCCTACACTTAAAATGGAGGGAGTCAGGGTCACCTAGGATCAAAGCCACAGGCGAACAGAAATAAAGAAAACAGACTTATCTTGTGGATGCAGTAGTAACAGCTTCTAGCATCAGCACACTCCAGGAAGTTGCATAAACCGCAAAGTGATGCAATATGGGAAGGGATTTAAAGGGATGCAATCAGTGCAACTACATGACAGCTGAGAGAGGCTAACGAGATGAGAAAAGCAAAACAAAAGGAACCTCAAGCAGGAGGTTCTGAAGAACATCTGTTAGAGCTTCTCAGATGTCTGGTGGTGACAGTACCCCTCCTTCTACGAGTGGACTCCAGACACTCAGAGCCCACCTTCTCAGGATGGGACCTATGGAAAGCCCTGATGAGACGAGTGGCCTTAATGTCCGTCACTGGGACCCACATCCTCTCCACAGGACCATAACCCTCCCAATGAACGAGGTACTGGAGAGAACCGCGGACAACACGAGAATCCACAATCCTAGAGACCTGAAATTCAAGATTACCATCAACCACAATCGGAGGAGGAGGCAAAGATGAGGGTACAATGGGTTGGACATAAGGTTTTAATAAGGACTTATGAAAAACATTATGGATCTTCCAAGTCTGAGGAAGATCAAGATGGTAGGCAACAGGATTGATGAATGACAAGATTTTGTAAGGCCCAATAAACTTAGGACCCAACTTCCAGGAGGGAACCTTAAATTTGATATTCCTAGTAGACAACCACACCAGATCACCAACATTCAGGTCCGGACCAGGCACACGTCTCTTATCCGCCACACGCTTATATCTCTCACTCATGCTCTTTAGATTATCCTGAATCTTTTGCCAAATAGATGACAGACGAGGAGAATGCGTGCCCCTAACAGAGACTATGTCTGAAGGAATACCATGCAATTTGACAATGTGATAAATAAATGCCTGCGCCAGCGTCTTAGCATTGGGCAAGCCAGGAAAAGGAATGAAATGCACCATTTTGCTAAAACGGTCCACCACCACCACCAGAATCAGTCTTCCCCGAGGAACGAGGCAGGTCCGTGATTAAGTCCATGGACAGATGTGTCCAAGGACGGGAAGGAATGGGTAACAGAAGAAGAGGACCTGATGGCCATGAATGAGGGACTTTGGCACGAGCGCAAGTCTCGCAGGCTGCCACAAAACCCTCAACCGACTTACGAAGCACCGGCCACCAGAATCTCCGAGCGATGAGATCCACTGTGGCTCTTGCCCCCGGGTGCCCAGCAAGGACAGTATTGTGGTGCTCCTTAAAAATCTTGTGTCTTAAAGCGAGAGGCACAAACAACCTCCCAGGAGGACAAAGATCAGGAGCCTCTGACTGGGCTACCTGAACCTCTGCCTCCAATTCAGGATAAAGAGCAGAGACCACCACACCTTCAGCCAAAATGGGACCCGGGTCTTCAAAATTCCCACCTCCCGGAAAACAACGTGACAGGGCATCCGCCTTCACATTCTTAACCCCAGGGCGGAACGTGACAACAAAATTAAACCTTGAAAAGAACAAAGACCATCTGGCCTGTCTCGGGTTCAGACGCTTGGCTGACTCCAAGTAGGCCAGATTCTTATGGTCAGTAAACACGGTAATAGGGTGTCTGGCTCCCTCTAGCCAATGGCGCCATTCCTCAAAAGCTAACTTAATGGCCAATAACTCCCTATCTCCCACATCATAATTTATCTCTGCGGAGGAGAGTTTCTTTGAAAAAAAGGCACGCGGTCGCCATTTGGCAGGAGAGGGACCCTGAGACAAGACCGCACCCACACCCACCTCAGAAGCGTCCACCTCAACTATGAAGGGCAGAGAGATATCAGGTTGTACCAAGATGGGAGCAGAAGCAAAACTCTCCATGATACTAGAAAAGGCCTTACGCTTAGAGCTGAAGCTAGTTCCCTACACCGGCGTTCACAGCGTCTACCTGGACGAAATCTATACCCCGCAGAGTCCCTCGGAAGTGCTGCTAACATGGGCAAGCTTCGGAAGCGGCAGGCGCCGAAGAAACTCACAGAATTCTTCTCATTGGCGGCGCCATGCAGCCCGGCACAAGTAAGCGCGCCGACCCTGTCCTCTCCTGCAGCCTCCTCCCCGGCATCATCCTCGAGAGCCTCCCTGGGCCCTGCTGAATCCCCTCAGCTCCTACCTCCTACCGAGCCTCTGACCACCGACTTCATGCGCACCATGCTGGAGTCTCTCCGCTCCTCCATAAAGGAGGATATCTTATGCGCCTTGAAAGAGTTAAGGCGCGAACTCCACAGCTTGGGAGACCGCACTGCGCACATGGAAGGAAAAATGTCTGAGTTTGCCACCTCACATAACTCATTAATAGATGCCCATGAAGCACTTGAGGAAGAGGTGGTAGCCCTGAGAGCAAAGATGCAGGACTTGGAGGATCGCCACAGGCGAAATAATGTAAGAATCAGGGGTGTTCCGGAGGCAGTGGGTCCTGAGGGATTGGGCCCCCTTCTTAAGGGTCTGATTAAAGAAGCACTACCTGATGCCTCAGAAGCAGATCTCATTGTGGACCGTATTTATCGGGTTCCTAAACCTAAAAATCTGGATCCATCCCTTTCCCGCGATGTGATGGCAAGGATTCACTTTTACCACATCAAGGATCAGTTTCTCAGAGCATTGCGGCAAAACCCTGCTCCATCTTCGTCATTTGCAGGGATCACAATCTACCCTGATCTGTCAGCAGCCACCATGGCTAAAAGGAGGGAGTTCTCTCAAGTAACGAAAGTCCTGCGAGACCAGCATATTCGCTACCGATGGGGTTTCCCAGTAAAATTAATAGTGATGCATAAAGGCGCCCAGCACCTCTGGAACTCCCCTCAAGAAGCGGCGCTCATTCTGCATAAATGGGGTCTAATACCGGATTTCCAGCAGAAAAGAAACGGAGACTCCAACAAACCAGATAAGATCTCCTCTGATTGGGACACTGTCTGAATCTTTTCATGTCCTGTCCCTATTGTATCATTAGGGTTCTGGGGAAGCGGTACGCATGCGAGATTGTCATCCGCATTTTTACTTCTCCCCCCCCCCCCCCCCCTGAGGTCTGCCATAACACCTCCGCAGACCACTTTGTTAACCGTTATGGACACCGAGGTTTTATGCGGGATTCACCCACTATTGTTTTCAAATGTTTAAGTTGTGCTTGTACTCTCCTACTCTTTATTGTTTGTTTTTATGGCGTACTATTCCTGGAACAGTTGCAGTCTTGGGGCTCTAATATTGGACCCCTATACAGCAGCAGTCAGTCTTTGTTTCACACTGTATACTACAACCGAGTATTATGGGGCTAAAGATCCTCTCTAATAATGTGAGAGGTCTGAACTCTCCCTTCAGACGCTCTCAACTATGGTCTGATGTACTAAAAGCTCACTGTGATGTGGTTCTGGTACAGGAGTCTCATTTGATGGAGAAGGATCAGCATAGGTGTGCTCACAGGCTCTTTCCTCATATGTTCTTTTCTCCTTCAGTTAAACGGCGTAGGGCTGGTACGTTTATTGGGGTCAGAGCCTCGGTAACATTCACTCTTCATCACTCTGTATCAGATCCACATGGTAGGTTTATTATATTAATTTGCTCTATTAATGATGTTTTATACACCATTGCTTCAGTGTACGCACCCAATGTCAGACAGAAAGCCTTCCTCAACAGATTCTTTAGAAAGCTCAGCAAGGTGGCGAAAGGTGCAGTAATAATAGGAGGCGATTTTAACATACCGGTAAATGCGGATATTGATTGTCACACAGCCCCGGGGGTCAAGCGGGATGATTTGAGGTCCACCCTAAGTACTTTGCCCTATCATGATATTTGGAGGTATCATCATGGAGATGAGAGAGATTTTACCTATGTTTCCTCAGCTCACTTGTGTCACTCTCGCATTGACTACTTTCTGATATCTCGGGACCTCCTGCATAAGGCAATCAAGTCTGACATTGGGTACGCCACTTGGTCCGATCACGCCCCCATAACCCTGGAATTGGACACGGGGCTACCCGGCTGCTCTCCTGCTCAGTGGAGACTTAACCCCTACCTACTTAAGAGTGAACAGGGAGTTGAGGAATTCAGATCCAAAATCTGTGATTTCTTTGCACTGAATGTAAGCCCTGAAATCTCCCCCTCGACTCTGTGGCTTGCGCACAAGGCATATATGAGGGGGATCCTATTACAGTCAGCTGCTCGTCTAAAGAAATGTAGGGACCAACAGCTGACAGCGGCTTTATCGGCTTTGAATGTGGCAGATCAACTGTGTAAGCGGGTCTCCACCCCTGCAAACCTAAAAGCCCTCCAAGATGCCCGTTCGGTGGTGAAGTCACTCCTTCTCTACAAACATGAGAGGACGTTGCGGAGACTTCGCACCTCCTTTTACCATATGGGCGACGGGGCAGGTGCACTTTTGGCGCGTAGGTTACATCGCAGAGTGGCTGAGTCCAGGATAGGCAAGTTATGTCATGATAATGTTACCCACACGCACCCTCAGGAGATAGCTAATGCATTTGCTGCGTATTATAAACGACTATATAATTTAGCGGATGATGCTTCTGTCTCTCAGCCTACCTCTGATATAATAAAGGCTTTCCTGGACTCAGTTCACCTATCTGCACTAACCAGAGAACAGTTGGATGTTCTGAACTTGCCCATAACTAGTGAGGAAATTAATATTGCTATTCGCAATACCCCCCTGAGTAAGGCCCCTGGTCTGGATGGCTTCATTTCTAATTATTATAGGATATTTAAGCAACAGCTGACACCTTACCTGACCTCACTATTTAATAGTTTTTTCACCTCTAGAGCCATACCCCCAGAAATGTTGGTCGCTACGGTGGTAACCATCCCAAAACCAGGCAAGACTCCTGATGAACCGGCAAACTTTAGACCTATTTCATTATTAAATGCAGATTTAAAGCTTTTTGCGAAAATTCTGGCATCTCGTATTAATACTTATCTCCCATGTTTAGTAGATCCGGACCAGGTGGGCTTCGTTCCTGGGAGGCAGTGTCGGGATGGAACCAGAAGAATGCTAGACCTGATTCAGCTTGCAGACAGTTCCGGGAGCCCCACATTGTTTCTCTCTCTCGATGCCGAAAAAGCATTTGACAGGGTGCACTGGGGGTTCCTGGAACAAGTCCTAGGTAAATTTGGGTTTCACAGACCTATATATGAGGCGATATTAGGTTTATACTCTGTGCCTTCTGCAAGAGTCTTGGCTTCTGGTTTCATCTCCGACCCGTTCCCAATAACGAATGGTACACGTCAGGGGTGCCCCTTGTACCCGCTTATATTCTCTCTGGTTATAGAACCCCTAGCATCTCATATATGTACCTGTCCTCCTCAAATTCGAGGAGTTTCAGATGTCAATTCCTCACATGTCATAGGGCTCTATGCTGATGATGTAATCCTGACCATAATAAATCCAGAAGGCTCGTTAGCTGCTGTGTCAAATGTTCTCCGACTATACTCACAATGCTCCTACTACAAACTGAATGAGAAGAAAACCAATGTTCTGGATTTCCATGTTAATGACGAGACCAGATCTGTCCTTCAACAGTGATACCCCTTCCAGTGGGCTGCCACTTCAATTACTTATCTTGGGGTGGAGCTGGCACGCTCTGTCCCCAAAACCCTTTCCGTTAATTTGTCCAATCTGAGGGCTGATCTCAAAAAGAATTATGCGAAAATGTCCCAAGTCCACTTATCGTGGATAGCTAGAATTAATGCTGCTAAGATGCTATCCCTTCCTAAAATACTGTATTGTTTCAGGTGTCTACCAGTATTGGTCCCCAAGGCCCAGATTACTCAGCTCCAACGTGACCTTATGACGTTTATCTGGGACGGTAAAAAGCCCAGAATATCTAAAGATGCATTGCACCCCCCCCCCCCATTAGAAGTGGAGGATTGGGAGTACCTGATCTATACAAATATTATCTAGCAAACCTGGCGGAACAGGCATTTGAATCGTGGTCCCCTACCTCCCCCCAAAAATGGCATGAGATAGAAGAATCCTTTGTAAAATCCCGTTCTTTGAGAGCTTTGCTTGCAGCCTGTAGTCTGAAAGCTGTCCAATTCTCCCCTTTACTCTACACCACTCGGGCTATGATGTATATTTGGAAGCGGCTTATAGATTCTTTCCAATTATTCAATGTGCCCCTAAATGTTGCCCCTTTGACTACGCTGAAATATCATATCCCTGATCTGTCCCTAGGCATATGGAGAGCTAAGGGTATTGAATACCTTGGCTGCTTGCACTCTGGGAATGCTCTAGTGGAATTTGCCACCTTGCACACCAAGTACACCCTACCAAACTCCTGCTTTTATGAATTTTTGCAAATCCGGCATTTTCGAAACTCATTGGTTGACCGTCAGCTCCCCACTCCTAACTCCTTCCAGCTCTTTATTAGGGAGTCTTGCCCCCTTAGGCCTAAAATTTCTACATTCTATGCTGCCATCCTCCCTGCGGAATTAGAGGTTAAGCAACCTTTCGCCCACCGATGGGAATTTGAACTGGGGAAAATATTCTCTGTACGGCAATGGAACGCAGCCTTACACTGGTCCTACAAGTGCACCAGATGTATTAACCATGTTGAGCAGGCTAGGCGGATTCAATTGCGCTGGTACCTGACGCCCAATAGACTGGCCCACTTGGTCCCGGGTTACTCCCCCCTTTGCTGGAGAGGTTGCGGGATGGTAGGTACTCCCTTGCACATGTGGTGGTCATGTCCCTCAGTTACCCCTTTTTGGTCAAGTGTTGGATCTCTCCTTAGAGAAGTTACTGCCACACAAATAATTCTCTCTCCTGAACTGTCAATCCTAGGTATAGGATTGGAAAACTCCCCTCCAAAGATAAAGGCGATTGTAGCACATGTACTCAGCATCTCCAGGAATGTTATAGCCCGCCAGTGGAAGTTGGCGCAATCTGTTAATGAGCATATGCATTGTGAAATGTTTTTTGCGGAGAATGTACGTTCCAGAATACGTATACATAATCAGTGGGTCACGTGGCTATCCAGCCGTTATGCTACTCCTCTACCGTTTTCTATACTCTGATAGAGTTGCATTGTCACTGTAGTCTTCACCGGCTATGCTGCTTCATATACAGACGTGGACAAAATTGTTGGTACCCTTTGGTCAATGAAAGAAAAAGTCACAATGGTCACAGAAATAACTTTAATCTGACAAAAGTAATAATAAATTAAAATTCTATAAATGTTAACCAATGAAAGTCAGACATTGTTTTTCAACCATGCTTCAACAGAATTATGTAAAAAAATAAACTCATGAAACAGGCATGGACAAAAATGATGGTACCCCTAGAAAACACAGAACATAATGTGACCAAAGGGACATGTTAATTCAAGGTGTGTCCACTAATTAGCATCACAGGTGTCTACAACCTTGTAATCAGCCATTGGGCCTATATATATGGCTCCAGGTAATCACTGTGTTGTTTGGTGATATGGTGTGTACCACACTCGACATGGACCAGAGGAAGCAAAGGAAAGAGCTGTCTCAAGAGATCAGAAAGAAAATTATAGACAAGCATGTTAAAGGTAAAGGCTATAAGACCATCTCCAAGCAACTAGATGTTCCTGTGAGTACAGTTGCACATATTATTCATAAGTTTAAGATCCATGGGACTGTAGCCAACCTCCCTGGACGTGGCCGCAGGAGGAAAATTGATGACAAATCTAAGAGACGGATAATCCGAATGGTAACAAAAGAGCCTAGAAAGACTTCTAAAGAGATTCAAGGTGAACTTCATGCTCAAGGAACATCAGTGTCAGATCGCACCATCCGTCGTTGTTTGAGCCAAAGTGGACTACATGGGAGACGACCAAGGAGGACACCATTGTTGAAAACGAATCATAAAAAAGCAAGACTGGAATATGCCAAACTACATGTTGACAAGCCACAAAGCTTCTGGGAGAATGTCCTGTGGACAGATGAGACAAAAATCGAAGTTTTTGCCAAGGCACATCAGCTGTATGTTCACAGACGAAAAAATGAAGCATATCAAGAAAAGAACACTGTCCCTACTGTGAAACATGGAGGAGGCTCTGTTATGTTCTGGGGCTGCTTTGCTGCGTCTGGCACAGGGTGTCTTGAATCTGTGCAGGGTACAATGAAATCTCAAGACTATCAAGGAATTCTAGAGAGAAATGTACTAGCCAGTGTCGGAAAGCTTGGTCTCAGTCGCAGGTCATGGGTCTTGCAACAGGACAATGACCCAAAACACACCGCTAAAAACACCCAAGAATGGCTAAGAGGAAAAAATTGGACTATTCTAAAGTGGCCTTCTATGAGCCCTGACCTCAATCCTATTGAGCATCTTTGGAAGGAGCTGAAACATGCAGTCTGGAAAAGGCACCCTTCAAACCGGACACAACTGGAGCAGTTTGCTCATGAGGAGTGGGCCAAAATACCTGCTGAGAGGTGCAGATGTCTCATTGACAGTTACAGGAAGCGTTTGATTGCAGTGATTGCCTCAAAAGGTTGCGCAACAAAATATTAAGTTAGGGGTACCATCATTTTTGTCCATGCCTGTTTCATGAGTTTATTTTTTTACATAATTCTGTTGAAGCATGGTTGAAAAACAATGTCTGACTTTCATTGGTTAACATTTATAGAATTTTAATTTATTATTACTTTTGTCAGATTAAAGTTATTTCTGTGACCATTGTGACTTTTTCTTTCATTGACCAAAGGGTACCAACAATTTTGTCCACGTCTGTATATGAACTCAGAATGTGCTGCACTTGCTTTACCATGTACGCCTTTTCTTTTATTTTCCTCTGCACTCTGTTGTTATTATTTGTAATACTGTGAATGCGCTATTCGCGCCTCTGTAAACTGTGCTGTCCTCATTTGTTATAACTCAATAAAAACGTATTGAACATCAACAGAGGAATAATTCAAAATAAACTTCCTGTTATAATTGGCAAAACCCAAAAAACGCATTAGCGCATTCTGATTCTCAGGAAGCTCCCACTCAAGCACAGCGCGGACCTTCTCGGGGTCCATGCGAAAACCAGAAGCGGAGAGAAGAAACCCCAGAAATTGAATTTCTGGAACCGCAAACACACATTTTTCCAGTTTAGCGTACAATTTATTCTCCCGCAGGATGAGCAAGACCTGACGTAGGTGGTCCTTATGAGTTTTGAAATCAGGAGAAAAAATCAAAATGTCATCTAGATACACTAATACAAATTTCCCCATTAAATGATAAAAAATGCTGTTCACAAAATGCTGAAAGATGGCTGGAGCATTCATCAAACCAAAAGGCATAGCCAAATTCTCAAAATGGCCCTCATGGGTATTGAAGGCCGTCTTCCATTCGTCTCCTTCTCTGACCCTGACCAGGTTGTATGCCCCTCTTAGATCCAACTTGGAAAAAACTTTAGCCCCAACAATCTGGTTAAACAGGTCTGGGATCAGAGGAAGCGGATAAAGGTCACGAATTGTGATACTGTTCAGCTCCCTGAAATCCAGACATGGTCTTAAAGAACCATCTTTTTTCTTAACAAAGAAAAAAACAGCAGCGACAGGTGACTTCGAGGGTCGTATGTGTCCCTTTCTCAGACTCTCACACCACTCTCAGAAAACACATGCGAAAATTCAGAGAGAAAAGATGGTACAGTCTTAGTAAAAACCTCAGAAACAGATGTCGTGAGGCAATTCTCTCTGCAAAAGTCACTTCAACCATTTATTTGCCTCGCTTGCCAATCAATGGTGGGGTTATGTTTAGTGAGCCAGGGTAGCCCCAACACTAGAGGAGTAGGCAACCCGCTTAGGACGAAACATGACACATCCTCAACATGAGTATCGCTCACAATCAAACGGATATTGTGAACTATGCCCTTTGACGATTTCTGAGAAAGTGGAACGGAATCAATAGCAAAAACAGGTATATCCTTTCCCAAAGCGCATACCTGGAAACCATGAGTTATAGCAAATTGATTATCAATGAGATTGACAGCTGCTCCACTATCTACAAAAATCTCACAAAAAATGTTCTTGCTCTCTAGCGCCTCCCTGGCAGGTAGGACAAAACGGGAACTACAAGCAAACGGAAAAGCTTCAATTTCCACATCAACCTTGCCAATAGTAACAGTTTTTAGAGGATTTTTTTCTTTTTGTTTCTTTATTACTCTCAAAAAACTGCCTGAATCTCCTAGAGGGACAAACATTTGCCAAATGATTTATACTTCCACAACAGAAACAAACCTTCCTATGAGAGCTGAATCCTCTATTGTCAGAGGCAAGCAAACCCAGCTGCATGGGGCTCCTGCTCAGAGGGGATTGAGAGAGACTGAGACCCCTGCGCACTGAATGAGACCGCCGCACTGTCCTTGGACTGAGTATGACAGGAAGGAGTGATCTCTCCTCTCTCTAAGACGCCTGTCAATACGAATGGCCCGAGACATGGCAGTGTCCAAGGAGGTAGGTCTCTCATGAAAGGCAAATGCATCTTTCAATCCCTCTGAAAGACCATGGCAAAATTGACTTCGGAGTGCAGCATCATTCCAACCGGTATCAGCTGCCCATCTCCGAAATTCTGAACAGTATATCTCTGCGGACTGTTTACCCTGGCATAAAAGACGTAGTCTAGACTCAGCCAGAGCAATACGATCCGGATCATCATATATCTGACCCAGGGATAAAAAAATTAATACACTGAACAGAGGGGCTGTGCCCCCACCTGCAGCAAAAAGGCCCAGGACTGAGCGTTATCCCTGAGCAGCGAGATGATGATCCCCACCCTCTGCTCCTCATCACCAGAGGAATGGGGAAGTAGGCGAAAATGGAGTTTGCAAGCCTCTCTAAAACGAACAAAATTCTCACTACCCCCGGAGAACGTATCCGGGAGCGAGATCTTAGGCTCAGAACAAACTCCATGAACGCAAGCTGAACCGGTCACCTGAAACTGAAAAACAGTTTTACGGAGATCTGCTACCTCCAATGAGAGACCCTGCATGTGTTCAGTCAAAAGTGAAACCGGATCCATGCTTGAGACGGTTTTGGCGGTTTATAATGTCACGGAAGGTGTACAGAAAACTAGAAGACACAAATGAAGATCCAACTGACTTGATCCAAAACTAAGGAACATGAGGGTAAGCCCTGTAATAGCCCTAGCTCTCTGCCTTACTGCTCAGCCTATGCAAAAATCTCAATGGTAGAAAATTGCATATCCTCGTTCCTCGACTGTATGCACCTGAACACCCTATAATGGTGAGGGGACACGACCACCGGCTCCCTACACCTAATACGGAGGGAGTCAGGGTCACCTAGGATCAAGCCCACAGGCAAACAGAAATAAAGAAAACAGACTTATCTTGTGGATGCAGTAGTAACAGCTTCTAGCATCAGCACACTCCAGGAAGTTGTATAAACCGCAAAGTGATGCAGTATGGGAAGGGATTTAAAGGGATGCAATCAGTGCAACTACATGACAGCTGAGAGAGGCTAACGAGATGAGAAAACAAAAGGAACCTCAAGCAAGAGGTTCTGAAGAACATCTGTCAGAGCTTCTCAGATGTCTGGTGGTGACAGGCTCCTACCAAAGACACGCAAAAAATTAAAATAACTATGGCTCTCAGACTATGGAGACAGTAAAATATAATATTTTTTTTGTTTCAAAAATGCTATTATTGTGTTAAAGAGAAAAAAAAGTTGATATATTAGGTATCGCCGCATCTGTAACCACCTGCTCTATAAAAATATCACCTGATCTACCCCCACAGCTGAACTCGGTAAAAATAAATAAAAACTGTGCCAAAGCAAACAATTTTTTTGGTCACCTTGCCCCATAAAGAGTAATAATGACTGAAAACATCAACTCTTTCTGTAAAAAAACAAGCCCCTGCATCAGACGATTGGCAGAAAAAATAAATAAACATGGCGTTCAGCAAATGGAGACATAATAAAGCATTTTTGGAAAAAATTATGTAAAACTAAAACAAACAAAGTAGACGTATTTGATTTCATCGCGTACATGACAACCTGCTCTATAAACATGGCACATAATCTCAGATACACATTGTAAAAAAATTGTTAACCCTTGATGTGTTGCAGGAAAATTTTGATTAAAATTTAAAATCTGCCAAAAAAGTGAAATTTTGACATTTCTTCCCAATTTTCCTTTAATTCTTGTGGAACACCTATAGGGTTAACAAAGTTAGTAAAATCAGTTTTGAATAACTTTGAGGGATGTAGTTTCTAAAATGGGGTAATTCATGGGTGATTTCTACTACGTAAGCCCCACCAAGTACCTTCATAACTGAACCGGTCCTTAAAAAGTGGGTTTAAGGACCCTTCTAAAATTGTAAGCTTACTAACATCCTAAAAAAAAAAAATTACATTTACAAAATTATGCCTACATAAAGTAAACATATGGGGAATGTTAAGTAATAAATATTTTATGAGGTATCAATTTCTGTTTTAAAAGCAGAGAAATAGAAATTTAGAAAATTGCGAATTCTTCCAAATTTTTGGTAAATTTAGGATTTTTTTCATAAATGAAGGCAACATATATTGACTCAAATTTATGACTGTCATGAAGTACAATGTGTCACGAGAAAACAGTCTCAGAATAGCTTGGATAAGTAAAAGTGTTACAAAGTTATTGCCACATAAAGTGACATATGTCAAATTTGCAAAAAATGACCTGGGCAGGAAGGCGAAAACTGGCCCAGGTTAGAAGGGGTTAAGCACACACAGTGTTGTTGTAAAAATATGGCTTTTTGGGACCAAGAGTCCTAAAATGATGACTCAATTGGGCAGATCGCTGTACCTTTGTATACACACACATTTTAATGTCAGAAGAAAGAGTGGCTTATTCTGCACAAAAATGATGTGTTAATTGGAGCAGAATGCCTGCCTGTATTTATACACACACAAGTGTTAATTGTCAGAAAAAAGACTGGATTGCTCTGAATGAGCCTGGAAAAAATTATTTTTTTAATAGGGAGCAGCAGAAGTACAGTATGGATGTGAAAAGGGTAGGGTAATAGTGGTATATGGCCACAATAGTAGTGGCAGCACAGCATGAAACGAACAAGGCAGTAGGTGTGTGTACAGCTGTTTAGGAGTAGTAGTAATGGCAACTGTGTAGTGGTAATGATGGTGGTGATAGGGGTAATAGAAGTAGCAGTAGGGGATTAGTAGCAGGGAGTAGCAGCTGGTGAAAGATAGGTAGGTAGACTGTGGCAGTGCTGGTTTATTATCAGGACTCGGCATGTGGAGTGTGAAAATCGTTACAGACGCATGCCTTTTTAATTTTGACAAAAGTGATGATGTGGACACTGTTAAAGACAACTTGTCTGTTTGGATGTCATCACACCACCTGTAGGACTGAAAACCCTCTGTGAGATGAAATTTGAGGCTGGGCTAGAGAGAACAGAGAGAGCAAACTAGGCCAGTTTGGACCAGTGCTCCAGTCTGCCTGTCCAGAAGTCCATGTAGTCAGGAAACATGGTATGCTCTGGAGAAAGGCCAGAGTCTAGACTGAACCTGGGTGTTGAGACTGTACGTCTTAATTTTCTGATTTGCCTTAGTCTGGTGAGACACACAGTAGCATTTCTCCTTCTTGTCATAAAACAATGGTTCCTCAATTTTCAATATTAATTGGTTCTGGGACAACCATTGTATGTTGAAACCATTGTAACTTTAGTCCACGACTCTATGGAAACCTAGTAATTGGTTCCAAGGCCCTAAATTGTCATCACAAGACAAAGGAAAGCATAGATTTAAGATAAATAAACTGATAACCAAAACAAGTCCTCATAGCCACATATAACATGCTACTTATCAGAAAAATAAAAATAAGCTGTCCTCACCTGAAGTCCAAAGCAGCAGCTCATCCTGGTACAGACAGACGGCAGTACAGAACATGTAGTACACCAGGGAACTGGACAGAGGAGCTACTAGACAAGTCAGCACAGGTGTTTTAGCAGAGATATGGCCATGTTGATTGGTTGGATCTGCAACTTTCCCAGTGTAGAGGATGGGAGTGTTAGTTGCCATGTTGTAGTGTAATAGTTGTGTCAGTGTCCTACCTCAGGCTGTTGATCCCTGGGGTCCGATGCAATGTAAGAATTGATGAAGATGAATGAGGCCAGACTTGAAACATAAAAAAGTTATTTTATTAAGTGCAACTTGAACTTGAGAATACAGATGGTTTCAGCAAGCTTTTCTGGCACCAGCAAAAGAGGTATGGTGGCAGGCTGGCTTGATGCTGATAACTGCTGAACTCAGCTCACACTGCTGTGATAATGGCTTGATGATGAGGGTATCCTTGGCCAGGTTTCCCTCTCCTTATAGGCACTGTAGGCACATAGGAGAGACGTAGTCCCACCCTGCCAAGAAACAATGAAAGCGCTTCAGCGCTGCAGCACGGTAGCCCAGAGGCAGATGCAGAAAGTGATTTAAATACAATAACTAACACTGTTGCAAGTGTTAGGTGAGGGCAGATCGAGACAGAACATGTGTGGATGCAGGGGACAGTGAGTGGTCTTTAGTGTGGCAGCAGGCAGGCAGACAGACAGTGCTGTGTTGAGTGGCCGGAGCCCGTACTTGGATGACGTGTGAAACTTGTGAGGTCCAGAGCCAGGCTACAACAACTTAAATGAAAATGATGGGTGGGGCGGGTAAGAATAGGGAATGGCATAGTAGCATGAGCTGTATTACACAATACAGGTCTCCAGCGCAGGCTGTCCTGACTCCTATCTGATGCCAATAATCAGCTGGCCACTCCTGCTGCAGGCTGGAGGGCAGACAGGGTCAGGGGCCCACTGTCTAGTACAAGTCTGTTTATAATGTGACCATATTCTACTGGTTTTCCCAGCCACAGATTATGCTGGCCTGGAATGGGAGTGGGACTGGGTTCTACTTGTTATTATAGTCACTGTGAATGACACTGCTGTAATATGGCTGTACAACATGTCACCTCAGTTTGGAGGTTAAACTGTACCACTGCCTTACCTTCTATCCCTGTTTTAGAATAGATCAAATTAGACTTAACTTTGGGCAACTACATTCACATGGCTGTGGCGCCAATGCACCTGTGCTGTGAACAGTAAACAGTGGATCCGCAAAGCATTAACTGTGCGAATTTCACACAATGTGGACCCATTGAGTTCAATGGGTCTGCGTTCCACAAGATGTGGCCAAAGACAGGACATGCCCTATTTTTTAGGGGCAGAGGCACAGAACCAAAAGTCCATGGAAGGGCTTCCATGTGTTTCCATGGGCTTCCGGGTCTGTGCCTCTACACCGCAAAAGATAGGATATGTCCTGTTTTTGGCCACATCTTGTCGAACACGGACCCATTGAAGTCATTGGCTCCGCATCATGATGAGGTGTGCTAAAAAAAGGGCTCCAAAAAGTGTAATATTGAATGATCAAAAAGTCATATGAACCCAAAAATGGTATAATGAAAACAGCTTACAAAAACAAGCACGTACAAAAGATGATCGGTAAAAAATAAATAAAAAAATAGACAGATTTGTAATTCTCGCATCCATAACAATCTGCTCTATAAAAATAGCACATGATCTATTCTGTCAGTT
This sequence comes from Bufo gargarizans, assembly GCF_014858855.1. Lineage (NCBI taxonomy): Eukaryota > Metazoa > Chordata > Amphibia > Anura > Bufonidae > Bufo > Bufo gargarizans. The sequence goes on from NC_058083.1 coordinate 351,680,959, forward strand.
GAACTTCGTAGAAAACAACTAAAAATAAAAACTGTACAATTTTTTTTGGGTCACCTTGCCTCACAAAAACAGTAATATCGAGCAATCAAAAATTCTATGTACCCAAAAATAATACCAATAAAACTGTCACCTCACCCAGCAGTTTCCAAAACTGTGTCACTCTTTTGGAGTTTCCACCGTAGGCGTGCATCAGGGGTTTTTCAAATGCGACATGGAAATTAAAAATTATCCTAATGAAATCTTCCCTCCAAAATCCATATGTTGGATAAGCAAGGTAATACATATTGGGTTTTGTTTGGCAGTGGTACAGGAAAAAAAATTGCGGCTGGACTTTTTCCCATTTGCTGGTGGGATGCACACAACCATTATGCTTATTTTGCAGATCTGAGATTTGTGGACCACAAAAGTCTAATGTCATGTGTAGGAGGCCTTAAGCCACATTCACATCTGTGCTCTAAACTCTGGCTCTAAACTATTCCAGTGAATTAATTTACTGCCAGAGTTTACTGGCTCTGGCATAGCCGGATACCACCATGCACCATCAGATTCCTATTGACTATAATGGGATCCAGCTGGTTTCTGGCATATATTTTTTGTCTGACTGAAAGCCAGCATACAGTATATGCCAAATACAGTTACTGGAGCACAGTGCCAGAGTTTGAATACATGAACAGGCCTTATCAGCCAGTTGTGTAGTGTTTATTTAAAAAAAAAAGTCTGTCCATATGATCACAATTTTACTTTGCACTGCTATATATAAAGCTCTGTCTGAAAGCTAAACTTATTTAGTGAACCTCTTTAACATGTCAATGGCAGGTAGGACCCCAAATCCTGCATACTGTACATGTGTGTACTGAAAGTTACACACAAGTGCAGTATGCAAGAATATATTGACATACATGTACAGTATACAGGACTATAATTACACAGTGTAGCTAGTGCTGCATACTGCATGTGTGTAACTATAGTATTGTATGCAGTACATATGTATAAATACAGTCCTGCATACATATATATGTGTCAAATCCGCCCCTAGTACTTATGTTACTTATGCTCTTTATCACTAACACTTGATGGTGGGATTTGTCTGTAAACATTGGTCTATCTGTGAATTTTAGATCAGTTGTCCAGAAGTTACTGAAGTAGAGGTTTGCTAACCTCGGAAATGCTTATCGCTCTATCATACATCCAACTGTATTGCCATCCTCATGTATCTACAAGGTGTGTATCGCAGGAAGGAAAAGGAAAGGGTCCTGCAAAGCGTCTGTCTCAGGAGAGATGGGGATAATCGGCACAAGACAAAATATATAACGGAAGAAAGTTTTTATCTTTATTTTAACATTAACAAGTCTGCATCCGTAATTCAGTCAGTTCAGTAGTGTGCAGACAGACACCAGTCACCAGTCAGCCTGTGTCAGAGTCAAAGACAAAGTCTAGCCTTTTTGAATGTTGTCTAGACAAGGAGCAAGTAACAGACAGAGACCATTACCCCATTACCATCCAAATATTTATTATAAGTAATGGTCCAGGTGTGTTTGGAGATTGCAAGAAACAGGCATTTGAACCAGCATGGGCAAAAGGTATCCAAAAATGGCAAAGGTTGTCTAATGCAAGGCACCAACGAAACAGACCAGTGAGGGTGAAGTAAAAGGGGTTTATTAACAAAATAAACAAAGTCCAGGTAAACTTCACTGGGCAAACATCAGGCAAACAAAAAATGAAGGAAAGCCAGGAGTAGTCCCGATCCATGCATAAGTCTCTGTGCAACTTGCCAGGTTAACGGATACGTCACGGAAAGTCCCGGGTCCTGGGTCCCACTGGAACGGACGGAGTCCCAGCAAACGTTAGTCAGTGCTAGCAGTACTGACCTGCACCTGGATAAGGAAGGATAATAGTGGGCACTGAATGACCTGGGAGGCCACCTTTTATGTGCCTGCCAGCAAATCCCAGGGTGCCAAGTGTCCACTCCCCATAGGTCATGATCCTGCCCTACACCTGTGTACAAGGCTATGGTTGGTCATTAGTCAATTAGAACAACGCCGGCCCCCTAATCTGCTTTGAACTTGCGTCTAGGTGCTATTCCCTTCGCTGGTTGGCGAAGCACATAAGAAGCGCGTACGCACAACCGCGTATCCCCTTGCGAACCCGTTTTCGAACACCGGAATGGAATCCGCAACAGGCTCCGGAGACAAACTCGGCCGCAGCGTAGTGCCACTAGCCCAGCCAAGCTGTCCCCGAAAGCCATGCGGTCTTCCCCTCCGGCGCACTTGCAAACGCATCCTCGTGTCGGTTCGCAAAGGGGTCGGAGCTGGTTTATCAATGGAGACACGCGTTACCTGTCCCGCAGCTCCACAAGGACCATTTTTGGTCACACCGGAGAGCGAGACAGGTGAGGATCTTACAGGTTGTCAGTAAAAATACATGAAACTAGTCAATCCCACATAGAAGCCTGTATAATTTATGACCAATGGAGACGTCATAAAACCTTAGATGAGAAAATTAAAGAATAATAATAAGAAAGGCTGCATATTGGAGACAGGCTTTACATAGCATTGTTAATGTTACATTAACAATGGTTATGGCCAACCTTGCTTTTCGTGGTCACAGGGACAAAACTAGGGGATGTAAACAATGGCAATTTTTTCACCATAATTGATTTACTTGCAGCGTATGATACTGTACTAAAGGACCTTTTGTGGAGACTAGTGATGAGCGAGCACCAAAGTGTTCGGGTGTTTGGTCCGAACACATTGAGATATTCGTGCGCTCGGCCGAGCACCCGAGTATAATGTAAGTCAATGGGAGACAACCAGGCACCCCCTGCTTTGATGAGGGGAGGGTGCCTGGACCATAGGAAAAGGTCTGAAAGTGATGGAAACACCTCTGAAATCGATCAGGAACAGCAGGGGGACCATGTCTGGATTCATCTTGGACAGCAATGTTGCTGCTGGGAACCATGTTGTCCAAGTTGTACGCCACTTTTACAGACTGACAAAAAAACGCCCAAATCCCCACCCCCACAAAAAAAATCTCTTTTAGAGGAAAACTTGTTAGGAAACTTTTTTCCCTGTAGATTCAATTGTATATACAGTGTAAGTGCTGCCAAAAATTACAAGTAAGAAGCACTCCGATACAGCCTGCATTTCACCTAAAGGAGGGCCTCATTCACATAGTGGTACAATTGTTCAGGTCGTGGGACTCCTACACTCCTACAGCCTATGCACTAAGTGAAAGGGATGCCAAAAATTACAAGAAATCAGCACTCCAATGCACCTTTTATTACACATAAAGGAGGGCATCATACACACCCTTTAAAAATTATAATTAATGGCCTGCTGGTGACCCTCAAAAAACATTAGGAGCAAGGGCCTGCTGGTTGCCCTCTAAAACATTACGGGTGAGGGCCTGCTGCTGAGCTGACCTTCTTAAACATTATGATTGAGTGCCTGCTGGTGAGCTGACCCTGAAAAACATCGGAGCTGAGGGCCTGAAGGTGAGCGAACCCCATAAAACATTGTAGTGAGGACCTACAGGTGAGCAGACCATATAAAACATTGGAGGGGAGGGCCTGAAGGTGAGCGAACCCCATAAAACATTGTAGTGAGGGCCAACAGGTGAGCAGACCGTATGAAACATTGTAGGTGAGGGCCTCAAGGTGAGCGAACCCCATAAAACATTGTAGTGAGGGCCTACATGTGAGCAGACCGTATGAAACATTGGAGGTGAGGGCCTGAAGGTGAGTGAACCCCATAAAACATTGTAGTGAGGGCCAACAGGAGAGCAGACCGTATGAAACATTGGAGGTGAGGGCCTGAAGGTGAGCGAACCCCATAAAACATTGTACTGAGGGCCTACAGGCGAGTAGACCGTATGAAACATTGGAGGTGAGGGCCTGAAGGTGAGCAAATCCCATAAAACATTGTAGTGAGGACCTGAAGGTGAGCGAACCCCATAAAAGTAAGACAGTGCATGCGCACTTCGATGCCTCTTCCAGTGTGCCTGTGCGAGATTACAGCGCTTCTCTTCAATTTCACAGAGGCAAATGCAGTAAATAAATTAGCTAGGAAGCTGCGCTGGGCGGGGAGATTGCAGGCACAGGCAGCATCGCTTTGCTGCCTGTGCCGTTAGCAGTGCACCCTGCACTGAAAAAGTCCTGTTACTGCGCGGGCCGCATGACACGGCTTTGCGGGCCGCAGGTTGGGCATCACTGCCATAAAACATTGTATTGAGGGCCTACAGGTGAGCAGACCGTATGAAACATTGGAGGTGAGAGCCTGAAGGTGAGCGAACCCCATAAAACATTGCACTGAGGGCATATACTGTATGGAACAGGAGGAGGAGGAGAAAACAAGATTCAAGCATTTACCCTTTTTTTTGGAGGTGAAAAGGGTGCATCTGAATCTTGTGGGATTGAGTACACTGTAAAGCATACATTTAAATTGCGTGTTTGTTCCTCATTAGCTCAGCCTTCCTCTGGTGGAGTGGAGAAATCAGGGGTAATCCAGGCCTTGTTCATTTTTATCTGAGTCAACCTGTCAGCATTGCCAGTGAACAACTGGATATGCTAATCTGTTATAAGTCCACCAGCAGCACTAAATACACGCTCAGACAATACACTGACAGCAGGGCAAGTGAGCACCTCCAAGGCATAGAGCGCAAGTTCGGTCCACATGTCCAGCTTGGACACGCAGTAGTTGTAAGTAGAGATGTCGCAAACATAAAATTTTCTGTTCGCGAAAGGCGAACTAGAATTTTCGCAAATGTTTGCGAACGAGCAAACCGGGCGAACCACCATTGACTTCAATAGGCAGGTGAATTTTAAAGCCCACAGGGACTCTTTCTGGCCACAATAGTGATGGAAAGGTTGTTTCAAGGGGACTAACACCTGGACTGTGGAGATGGAAAAAGATGCTTGGTTGGTCCTCCTTCTTACAATTTGGGGCACTGCGCGTGCAATCGAATGTGCCACCAGATATGAGTGGTGTGTTAAGTAGTACTATTCCTATCAGTTTAATCCCTGTTCAGGGGACGTGTATATGGAATCGATTTTAGGAATCGGGAGATGGAAAAAGATGATTTAATCAGTTTAATCCCTGTTACGTTCACTAGTATTATTATTATTATTATTATAAGGTGTGTTAAGTAATACTATTCCTATCAGGGAACGTGTATGGAATAGATTTTAGACAACCGCAAAGAGTTGTCAATAGCTGACACACTCATGACATAAATTTTATTCCTCTATGCGTCAATCTTGGTGTAGTGATGACTGTGCTCGTGCGCACGTTTGGGAGATTGCAGGCAATGTTTTTATTTCAAAGCCTATGGTCGTGCTGAGGTAGTTCAGTGACAGTTAAGTGACCTAGAAAACAATGATTCTGCAGTGTGGGCCCATTGTTGGCCTAGTAGGCTTAAATGATCACCTTAGATGATCACAAAGAAAATTAATGTTTTTTCCATTTCCAAATTATCCAGCCGATCGCTTTTGGTCTGTACACAATAAAGCAATGACCTTATCTGGGGTGTGCCAACATTGCCATTGCCAACACCCTCAAAGAGGTGATCGCTTCATTGTGATACGCAAGCCCCTTCACCACAACAAGGTAACGATCACGAAGGGGAATTGACACATGTATGTGCCTTTTTTGTTTGTTTGTTTTTTGAAGCCACAGTGCAGCACCAGAGGCCAGAAAAATTTGGCATGTACACATGCCTGAAAAATTAGGTATTGTTGCAGCCGCTGCTGTAGCAGCGGCCAGAGAAATTGATGTTTCCCAGGCAGAAAGTGCCCTAAAACATTGCAGCTTGAACCCTGGCGGAAAAGTCACGAAAGTCATCCGGCATTCCGAGATAAAATACAGCAGCGTGTGGACCATTTTTAGCCCAAGGCAGCTCATCTCAGTCATCAGGCCTTTTTTAGTCTAATGTATCGCCAACTGTCAGTCCCTTCGGGATCCATCCCTCATTTATCTTAATAAAGGTGAGGTAATCTAGACTTTTTTGACCTAAGCGACTTCTCTTCTCAGTGACAATACCTCCTGCTGCACTGAAGGTCCTTTCTGACAGGACACTTGAAGCGGGGCAGGCCAGAAGTTCTATTGCAAATTGGGATAGTTCAGGCCACAGGTCAAGCCTGCACACCCAGAAGTCAAGGGGTTCATCGCTCCTCAGAGTGTCGATATCTGCAGTTAAGGCGAGGTAGTCTGCTACCTGTCGGTCGAGTCGTTCTCTGAGGGTGGTACCCGAAGGGCTGTGGCGATGCGTAGGACTTAAAAAGCTCTGCATGTCCTCCATTAACAACACGTCTGTAAAGCGTCCTGTCCTTGCTGGCGTGGTCGTGGGAGGAGGAGGATTACTTTCACCTCTTCCCCTGTTAGATTCCCGTTGTGCTGTGACATCATCCTTATACGCTGTGTAAAGCATACTTTTTAATTTATTTTGGAACTGCTGCATCCTTTCCGACTTCCGGTAATTCGGTAACATTTCAGGCACTTTCTGCTTATACCAGGGGTCCCTAGTAGCGTGGACACCCAGTACAGGTCGTTCTCCTTCAGCCTTTTTATACGAGGGTCCCTCAACAGGCATGACAGCATGAAAGACCCCATTTGCACGAGGTTGGATGCCGAGCTACTCATGTCCCATTCCTTGTCCTCAGTGATCTCACTGAAGGTCTGTTCTTCCCCCCAGCCACGTACAACACCACAAGTACCAGATAGGTGACAACGAGCACCCTGGGATGCCTGTTGTAGGTGGTCTTTATCCTCCTCCTCCTCCTCCTCCTCAAAGCCACATTCCTCCTCTGACTCCTCTTCCTCACACTCCTCTTCCAGCGTTGCCGCAGGTCCAGCAAGCGATGCTGATAAGGCTGTTTCTGGTGGTGATGGTGGTGACCACAACTCTTCCTCTTCACGCTCATCTACGGCCTGATCCAGCACTCTTCGCAGGGCACGCTCCAGGAAAAAAACTAATGGGATGATGTCGCTGACGGTGCCTTCGGTGCGACTGACTAGGTTTGTCATCTCCTCAAAAGGACGCATGAGCCTACAGGCATTGCGCATGAGCATCCAGTAACGTGGCCAAAAAATTCTCAGCTCCGCAGAGGCTGTCCTAGCACCCCGGGCATACAAATACTCGTTGATGGCTTTTTCTTGTTGGAGCAGGCGGTTGAACATTAGGAGTGTTGAATTCCAATGTGTCGGACTGTCGCAAATGAAGCGCATCACTGGCATGTTGTTTTGGCGCTGAATGTCTGAAAAGTACGCCATGGTCGTGTAGGAATGCCTGAAATGGCCACACACCTTCCTGGCCTGCTTGAGGATGTCCTGTAAGCCTGAGTACTTATGCACAAAGCGTTGTACGATCAGATTACACACATTTGCCATGCACGGCACATGTGTCAACTTGCCCAAATTCAATGCTGCCAACAAATTGCTTCCGTTGTCACACACAACTTTGCCGATCTCCAGTTGGTACGGAGTCAGTCACTGATCCACCTGTGCTTTCAGGGCGGACAGGAGTGCTGATCCGGTGTGACTCTCTGCTTTCAGGCAAGTCAACCCCAGGACGGCGTGACACTGTCGTATTCAGGGGGTGGAATAGCCCCTGGGGAGCTGGGGGGGTGCTGTTCATGTGTGGAGCAAGACGCATCAGCAGAAGAGGACTCAGCCGAGGAGGTTATGGAAGAGGATGGAGTAGGAGGAGTAGAGAAGGTGGCAGCAGGCCTGCCTGCAAGTCGTGGCGGTGTCACCAACTCCTATGCAGAGCCACGCATTCCATGCTTGGCAGCCGTGAGCAGGTTTACCCAATGCACAGTGTAGGTGATATACCTGCCCTGACCGTGCTTTGCAGACCAGGTATCAGTGGTCAGATGGACCCTTGCCCCAACACTGTGTGCCAGACATGCCATGACTTCCTTTTGCACAATCGAGTACAGGTTGGGGATTGCCTTTTGTGCAAAGAAATTTCGGCCGGGTACCTTTTTGAAGGCCTCAGACTCCACCAGCTTGTATGGTAAAAGCTGGCAGGCTAAGAGTTCAGACAAGCTAGCTGTCAGACACCGGGAAAGGCTGTGACTTTGTGACATTTGGCTTCTTACGCTCAAACATGTCCTTGACAGACACCTGACTGCTCAAGGCGAGAGGCGGAGTAACGGGTGGTTGAGAGGGGGCAAGGAGGACAGCAGTGGTTGACGTGGCTGAAGATGCTGGACCAGGAGGAGGAGGGCGGCTTTGAGTTTGTGTGCTGCTTTTACTCATGTGTTTATCCCATAGGCGTTTGTGATGTGAGATCATGTGCCTTCGCAAAGCAGTTGTACCTAGGTGGGTGTTGGACTTCCCACGACTCAGTTTCTTTTGGCACAGGTTTCAAATAGCATCGCTGTTATCAGAAGCAGACACACAAAAAAAATGCCACACTGCTGAGCTTTGCAATGACGGCATTCTGGTGGTGGCAACAGCATGCGTTGATTGGCATGCTGTCTGGCTGACCATGGGTGCCGATACATGCTGTCTGACTGTGCCACTAGCTCCTTGCGACAAACCTCCCCCTGCTTCCAACTCATCTCCTCCTCCTCTCTGTCTCCCCATCTGAACTTTCCCCCTGTTCTTCTTCTCTTAGAGCGGACACCCACGTGACATCCACGGACACATCGTCATCATCAACCGCTTCACTTGTATCTGACAACTCAGCAAATGAAGCAGCAGCGGGTACAACATCATCATCATCACACCGTACGTCCATCTGTGTAATGCAGCCTGACTGAAACATATCCCTGTTATCTATATCCTCTTGTAATAATGGTTGTGCATCATTCAATTCTTCCAACTGATGTGTAAATAACTCCTCTGACAGATCAAGTGAAGCGGATGTGGTGCTAGTGTTAGTGGTGGTGGCAGGCGGGCGAGTGGTAACTTCAGAGGTGCCTGAAGCTAAGCTGGAGGAGGATGGTGCGTCAAGGTTCCATGCGGAAGCTGTAGAAGATTGGGTGTCCTGTGTTAGCCAGTCAACTATGTCCTCAGAACTTTTCGAGTTCAGTGTACGTGGCCTCTGAACACTGGGCATTATTCTAGAACCAAAGGGAATCACAGCACCACGACCACGACGGCCCCTGCGGGGTGACCTGCCTCTGCCTGTCATATATTTTTTTTTTATTAGTTAAGTTGTACAATGCTTGCAAGCTACTTTGACACCAGATATGAATGGCGCTGAAGTGACACTATGCACTGGCACTGGGCCTTAGACACACAAACACGTGTGTAACTGACTGCTAGTTATTCAGTCCAAATTGTTGTTTTTCTTTTAAATATAATCAAATGTGACACCAGATATGAATGGCGCTGAAGTGACACTATGCACTGGCCCTGGGCCTTAGACACACAAACACGTATGTAACTGACTGTTAGTTATTCAGTCCAAATTGTTGTTTTTCTTTAAATGCAATCGAATGTGACACCAGATATGAGTTGCGCTGGTGACACTGTGCACTTGCAGGACTGTGAGCCTGACACACACACTGGCAGGCAGGCAGGCAGGCAACTGCAATTTGATTACACAGGACAAAAAAAAAAAAAGCAGACTGATGTTCTAGCCCTAAAAAGGGCGTTTTTTGGGTGCTGTCCTTACAGCAGAGATCAGATGAGTCTTTCAGGACTGTAGTGGACACTGAAAACACTAGCCTATCTATCGATTTCCCTATTAAATCAGCAGCAGCTACACTGTCCCTCCTCTCACTAAGAATGCAACTTCCGAATGAATCTAAAATGGATGCTGTCCAGGAGGTGGGAGGGTCTGGGAGGGAGGGTCTGCTGCTGATTGGCTGGAATGTGTCTGCTGACTGTGATGTACAGGGTCAAAGTTTATTCAATGATGATGAATAGGGGGCGGACCGAACATCGCATATGTTCGCCCGCCGCGGCGAACGCGAGCAAGCTATGTACGCTGGGAACTGTTCGTCGGCGAATAGTTCGGGACATCACTAGTGGTAAGGCACCGAGGGATCATTCAGGACGCTGACACGGTCTGCTATGTATTCTTTCAACATCTTCCAAAACTTGTCCCTCCTTGAGCCACTAGGGTGAGGTTGCTGGCGGGGTGCCATAAAAGTGTCCCATGCCTTGGACAGTGTGGCCCTCCGTTTGTTGGAACTGGTGTGTGTTCCCCTTGTCTCCCTTCCTCAGTTGCCAAAGGAAGTATGGACTCTGTCGCCAGCATTGTCAGATGTAAATTGTTGAGGGGAGTGTTGGATTTAAATATATATGTATATATGCCCTTACATATATGCATATATATATTGGCCCTTTTGCATGGGCCCGTCCAGGTAGTAGGTGTATACATAGAGATGTATGTATGCCCCTTTGTCAGCATACATCTCTATGTATATAATATATGTATGGGTGGGCTTATTGCTGCCCATTGAGACCCCCTGTGTTATATATATATATATATATATATATATACTTATAGATGTGCCCCAAGCATCTATAGGTGGATATATATACAGTTAACTGTCCCCAGAAGCTCCCATGGAGACCCCCCCTCTGGAATGTGCCTGCTGGGTGGGGAGAGACCGACAACTGGACAATTATGTCCATTTTCGGCCTCTTCAAAGGACAGATGATCAATAAAGATCCTCTGCCCTTTGTCCCTTATGCCTAACAGGGACATGGGAACAGAGTTCCCATGCTCCTGTGTGCCGCTCACCTCCGGCGCTGTAATTACAGCGCCAGAGATGTGCGATATCTCCACAGGCGGGAGGATCAAAGGATCCCCCTGCCTGGGAGCACGGGCTGGCGCAGGGCGGTAAAACGGGCGCGAGTGCTGCAGGGTTTAAAGACCCAGCAGCACTGCGCTCGGACAGATCGGGACCCCCCCTGAAGGTGAGCGCATCCGGCGCTGAAGTATGGAATCCAGCCTCCCCCCCCCCCCCCCGATATAGAAGAGAGCGCAAGCAGACACCCGGGGTGCGCTGCGCTAGGACACAGGACCCCCGACATCCCTTGCTGAAGGAGAGAGCTTCCGGCATTGAAAGGACACAGAAGAACGCAGGCAGTACTCACTAGCTGCTCTGCATTAGCTCCACCAGGCCAGAGGAGGGGAGAACCGAGCAATCGATCTGCTCCAGTGAAGACAGGAAGAAGAGGGAATCGAGCAGTGTGCTGAGTCCTGCTGGATGGCTAAGTAGCACTGCCCCATTAACCCCTTTAGTGCCCTGTCACCCCTTCACTGCTGAGTAACCCTGCACTGCTGAGTATCCCTGTCCTGTCACCCCTTCACTGCTGAGTAACCCTGTCCTGTCCCTGCAGAGCAGTAACCTCTGCATTAAATGAGTTAACCCCTTCAACCCTGTCCTGGCCCTGCAGAGCATCTGCATTAACCCCTTCAATACTCTGTCCCCCTGCTCTGCAAGACTCTGCAGAGCATTAACCTCTTCAGTGCTCTGTTCTCTGCAGAGCATGCCCCTGTCCTGCAAACGACCCTTTCAGTGCTCTGCTCCCCAGTCCCTGCAGAGCATTAACCCTTAAAAACCCCTGCCATACCAGGAGTTAACCCTTTACTGAGTAACCCCTTGCCCTGCCTTTCCCAGAACCCTGTGTTCCTTGGCCTACAGGTATTAACCCCTGCAGAGCCACCATTGTGTTTTACCCCTTGTACCGTAGGGATAGTGAGTAGACAGACGGGTGGGTTATGGTAAACCGATAATTGTATGTATGGAAGTGTATTATTGCAATGTATAGATAGTATGTGGGGTGGAATTTGGGAATGTGCTGTGTAGTGTAGTTAGGCTTGTATTGTGTTTATTGTAGTACTGTTTCTGTTCTGCGGTGTGTACGTCTATATGTATATATATTCATATCCCTTGATCTATGAATATATATAGATATAGCGTATTGCTAGACTGGTATAATTGTATTGTGTAATAAATATTCCTTATTGTTCACAATACAGTGTATGTTGTTTTTACTAGTCGCCGTCCTAGTATAGTGATAGTAAGGCGCTTGCAGTTAGTTTAGTGATTAGGGTAAGGCAATCAGTAGCGATTTGTTATTCATTAAGGCTTAAATAGGCGGAGTCTTCATAAGACGATTACGCCCATTTATGAATATTAATTATCGAGATTTGCATAAATATTGATAATTAATAGGCCCTTTAACATAAATGTTTTGAGCAATTTCTCAACAAGGACCTTCTGGTATTGCACCATTTTACTTGCCCTCTCCACCGCAGGAATGAGAGATGAGAAGTTCTCTTTGTAGCAGGGTCGAGAAGGGTGAACACCCAGTAATCTGTGTTGTATAAAATGCGCATAACGCAAGGGTTGCGGGAAAGGCAGCCTAACATGAAGTCAGCCATGTGTGCCAGAGTACCAACAGGCAAGATGTCTATGTCGACGTCAGCATGACTCTCTATCTCCTCATCCTCCTCCTCCTTCCCTTGTGCCCATCCACGTCGAACCAGTGGAATTAAAGTTCCGTCGGTAGTACCCTCTGTAGCAGAGGCAACATTCTCCAGCTCCTCCTTCTCATGGTCTAATTCACTCTGAGAAGAAGAAATGTGGGTGGTCAGCTGGAAGCCCCAAGCGCTGCTGCAGTGTTGACAGAGCGGCTGAAACTGTGGACGACTTGCGGAAATGGGCACCCACGCGACATGCCTTTACTAGTAGCTCTGTCAAATTTGGGTATGTTTTAATAAAGTGCTGAACCACTAAGTTCAATATGTGTGCTAGACATGGCACGTGCATCAGGTTGCCGAGCTCCTAAGCTGCCACCAAGTTACACCCATTGTCCGACACAACCATGCCTGGTTGTAGGTTTAGTGGCGACAGCCACAGCTCGGTCTGGTCCCTTATACCCTGCCAGTGGGGATTGGAGCCAGTAACATAGCTGCTGGTGGAGACCCTGATGGACGTAGGGCCCGCAATCCTGGGTGTGGGTAGCACCTGTGCCATCCCACGGTATGAATCACTCCCAGCCTCCACAACATTCACCCAGTGTGCGGTCAGGGAAATGTAGCGTCCCTGGCCACCAGCACTTGTCCATGTGTCTGTGGTGAAGTGGACCTTCCCAGTAACTGCATTAGTCAGGGCACGGATGATGTTCTGGGACACATGTTGGTGTAAGGCAGGCACGGCACACCGTGAAAAATAGTGGCAGCTGGGGACCGAATACCGAGGGACGGCCGCCGACATCAGGCTGTGGAAGGCCTCAGTCTCCACAAGCCTATATGGCAACATTTCAAGGGCCAGTATTTTTGAAAGTTGCGCATTTAAAGCTATGGACAGTGGGTGGATGGCTGGGTATTTCTGCTTGCGTTCAAATGCCTGGGGTAAGGACAATTGGACGCTGTGCTCGGACAGGGAAGTATGTATTTGCTGACTGTGCATGCGAAAGCCCAGGTGCAGGGCAAGGGGCATCCGGACCTGCGCCTTTGACAGGGGATTGGCCAGCAGTGCGTAACACAGGGGAAGAGGAGGCAGTGGGGTGGCCAGCAGACTCAGATTGTGGACCCAGGCATTCGGCCCACTGATTAGGGTGCTTGGATGCCATGTGGCGGATCATGCTGGTGTTGGTGAGGTTGCTGGTGTTCGCGCCCCGCCTCATTTTGGTACAGCACAGGTTGCAAACTACTACTCTTTTGTCATCTGCCCTTTCCGCAAAAAAAAGTGCCATACTGCTGAACACCTACCCCTTGGCAAGGGAGACTTATGCATGTGGGTGCTCGGTGTAACGGTTGCAGGCCTTTTTGGTGTGGGCCAACTTCTCCCATTTGCCACCCACTGCCTCTTACAGCTTGTTGCGGTGCTGCAGATCCCTCCCCGTCTGTACTGATTTACTTGCTCGGCTTTTCATTTTCCCAAGTTGGGTCAGTGACCTCATCGTTCACCACCTACTCTTCCACTTCCTCATCCCCATCCTCCTGACTTGACCTAAGAACAACAATTGATTGACAACTGTGTCTCCTCCTCATCCACCTCATAAACAAATAATTGACGTTCACACCCTCATCTTCTTGACCCTGTGATAGGTCAAGAGATTGTGAATTAGGGCACAAGATCTGTGCATCGTCAAGCATGCTTGACGAGAGGGCCAAATCTAGTGAAGGCGATGAAAATAGGTTCTGGGAATGTCTGAGTGTGTTATCAACAGTTTGTCTGACTCCTGACTCTACATGGTGGGAGGAAGGAGGATGAGGGTGAGGATTCTGTGGACCAGAGTCTTTGGTAATGAGACTGGTCTTGGTGGAAGAGGGGGTGAAAGAATAATTTTCTATCATCCAATCGACCACCTGGTCACACTGGTCCGACTTAGACAGTGTTGTCCTGCGACGCCAAGTTAACTGTGAAATGAAACTGGGTACAGTGTTTTTTTCTTTTTTTCTTTTTTTTTCTTTTTTCCAGTTTCACTGGCAGCTGGCACAGTTTCATTGCGCCCAGGGGCACGGCCTCTGCCTGAACCGTCAGCAACATGCCCACTTCCCCATCCCTTAGTGCTCACCTTCTACATTAAAAGTTTTACTGTATAGATGTAGGACAACTGTGTTAAATTTGCCACCAGGAAAATTTCTTCTCTGCTGGATTACTGCATATATGATTGGAGCCTAAATGCAGACACAGATGTGACCTAAACCAGTGAAATTTGTCCCAAATAGAAATAAATCTATGCTGAATTACTGTATATAATGGTCGCGGCCTAAATTCACGCAAAGATATGACCAAAACCAGTGAAACTTGACGCAAATAGAAATAATTATCTGGTGACTAACTGTATATATAGTTGCAGCCTAAATTCAGCCACTGATGTGACCGAAAGTAGTGAAATTTGTCACAAATAGAAGTCATTCTTTGCTGACTAACTGTATATATAGTTGCGGACTAAATTCATGCACAGAAGTCACCCAAACTCGTGAAATTTGTCCCAAATAGAAATAAATCTATGCTGAATTACTGTATATAAAGGTTGCGGCCTAAATTCATGCACAGATGTGACCAAAACCAGTGAAACTTGTCACAAATAGAAATAATTCTCTGGTGAATAACTGTATATATACAGGGAGTGCAGAATTATTAGGCAAGTTGTATTTTTGAGGATTAATTTTATTATTGAACAACAACCATGTTCTCAATGAACCCAAAAAACTCATTAATATCAAAGCTGAATATTTTTGGAAGTAGTTTTTAGTTTGTTTTTAGTTTTAGCTATTTTAGGGGGATATCTGTGTGTGCAGGTGACTATTACTGTGCATAATTATTAGGCAACTTAACAAAAAACAAATATATACCCATTTCAATTATTTATTTTTACCAGTGAAACCAATATAACATCTCAACATTCACAAATCTACATTTCTGACATTCAAAAACAAAACAAAAACAAATCAGTGACCAATATAGCCACCTTTCTTTGCAAGGACACTCAAAAGCCTGCCATCCATGGATTCTGTCAGTGTTTTGATCTGTTCACCATCAACATTGCGTGCAGCAGCAACCACAGCCTCCCAGACACTGTTCAGAGAGGTGTACTGTTTTCCCTCCTTGTAAATCTCACATTTGATGATGGACCACAGGTTCTCAATGGTGTTCAGATCAGGTGAACAAGGAGGCCATGTCATTAGATTTTCTTCTTTTATACCCTTTCTTGCCAGCCACGCTGTGGAGTACTTGGACGCGTGTGATGGAGCATTGTCCTGCATGAAAATCATGTTTTTCTTGAAGGATGCAGACTTCTTCCTGTACCACTGCTTGAAGAAGGTGTCTTCCAGAAACTGGCAGTAGGACTGGGAGTTGAGCTTGACTCCATCCTCAACCCGAAAAGGCCCCACAAGCTCATCTTTGATGATACCAGCCCAAACCAGTACTCCACCTCCACCTTGCTGGCGTCTGAGTCGGACTGGAGCTCTCTGCCCTTTACCAATCCAGCCACGGGCCCATCCATCTGGCCCATCAAGACTCACTCTCATTTCATCAGTCCATAAAACCTTAGAAAAATCAGTCTTGAGATATTTCTTGGCCCAGTCTTGACGTTTCAGCTTGTGTGTCTTGTTCAGTGGTGGTCGTCTTTCAGCCTTTCTTACCTTGGCTATGTCTCTGAATATTGCACACCTTGTGCTTTTGGGCACTCCAGTGATGTTGCAGCTCTGAAATATGGCCAAACTGGTGGCAAGTGGCATCTTGGCAGCTGCACGCTTGACTTTTCTCAGTTCATGGGCAGTTATTTTTCGCCTTGGTTTTTCCACGCGCTTCTTGCGACCCTGTTGACTATTTTGAATGAAAAGCTTGATTGTTCGATGATCACGCTTCAGAAGCTTTGCAATTTTAAGAGTGCTGCATCCCTCTGCAAGATATCTCACTATTTTAGACTTTTCTGAGCCTGTCAAGTCCTTCTTTTGACCCATTTTGCCAAAGGAAAGGAAGTTGCCTAATAATTATGCACACCTGATATAGGGTGTTGATGTCATTAGACCACACCCCTTCTCATTACAGAGATGCACATCACCTAATATGCTTAATTGGTAGTAGGCTTTCAAGCCTATACAGCTTGGAGTAAGACAACATGCATAAAGAGGATGATGTGGTCAAAATACTCATTTGCCTAATAATTCTGCACTCCCTGTAGTTGCAGCCTAAATTCGTGCACAGATGTGACCAAAACCAGTGAAACTTGTCACAAATAGAAATAATTCTCTGGTGAATAACTGTATATATGGTTGTGGCCTAAATTCACGCACAGATGTGACCAAAAGTAGTGAAATTTGTCACAAATATTAATAAATCTATGATGAATTACTGTATATAACGGTTGCTGCCTAAATTCACGCACAGATGTGACCAAAACCAGTGTGATATCTCCATTTGCTCCTTTTATCTCGTTCTCACAACCGAAAACGACCGAAGTACAATCGTGAAATTCTTGGTGTAGTGTGCGTCGATGTGTGGGCACAGAGACGTTCTCAAGTAGGATCCAAAAATGTGCCTGCTTCCAACAGCTAGGCAAGGTTTATTTATACCAGAAGATGGAAGGCGGTCTTACAATCATGACCAATGGAGAGACAGGTTATGGTATGAAGTGATTGACTGGAAAAGATGTGAATGATCGCGCAAACTTATGTTGCCGCACCTATCCTCGTTGATGAAGAAACCCCTGCCCGACGGTCCCTATCTCTCCCGCCTCAGCCGGTGCCATGACACTGGTATCCTGCAGTAATACCAGGCCGGGGCACAAATCATCTACAGGTCGGGATGACCAGACCATCGTGCAAAATCTTCTGCGCAAATGCGAACGTGAATGCAAACGAATGTGCGCATCTCCATAGGATAGATGGTGACCATACGGCGAACAATAATTTTTCCACAACAGTTCCCCCCTTTTTCGCCATATGTCGTCATTTCAGCAGCTCCCTAACACTACAATCACTCAAACCAGACATCTAAAAGTAATAAACATAGGAATAAATAAAGGGGAAAATGCTACACTACAGATGAACTAATAAGAAGAACCTGGCCTATCATTCTTGGGCCCCTTTGGTTGCTTGACCGCGACGTCCGGCAAGGGTGGTGACAGTGAAAAGTTTCTAAAGTGTCTCTAATAAAGAAATGCCTTCAAAAGGAAGGGTGATCCTCCATGACGGTTCCTTAAAATGCAGTGGTTCTTCTTGTGTCAGTCCTCCTGGAGTAAGAATCCGCTTGCTCCGGGCGATCGTCCTCTGAACGGCTCCTCGCAACTCGATTCATCAGGCAGCAGGTCATTCTGACCGCCACATAGAAAAGAAATAGAAAGCACAGCAGTAACAGGACATACACTCCTATTTCCTTAAGCTACGATCCTATAGAAAACAAGATATCACCGAAGGGGTTCTAACTTTCATCTGCAATAATGTATGGTTGAACTCTATGGATAGATGATGCTCCACAGATTTACCTAATGGGTTGATTTTCCTCATGCCCACCCTGATGTCATAAAGTGCATGAACTGCCATGGCTGGGAGGCTCTGACCCGGTGGTGGTTTGGAGCACACTCAGCAGTTGGATCTATTTGCCGTCTTTGCTAACTGCAAATGCATTCTGAATAACAAATTCGGATGTGACTCATAACATTTTCTAAAGTGCATTAGACAGAAATAATAAAGGAATACGAGGTACCTGATCATTGCACTTTGTGGTCCAGTAGCATGGATCCACCCGTCACGTTCCTCCACCTTGAGGGAGGTTGGTGTCATTAGCAGCACCTGGAATGGCCCAAGATATCTCGGCTCTAGTCCCGTCCTCGGATGTTTCTTTAGCACGAACCAATTACCTGGTTGACTAGAATGAACACTGGTTATTGAGTCTGGGTCCGGGAGAGACTCCCGAATCCGATGGTGGACATCGGGTGATAACCCGTGGGGCTGCCTAGGGGCATCCCTGATGGAATAAAGGGTTACAGCAGGACATTCAGGCCATGGATCGGCCGTGATTTTTACCTTCTTTGCAAAAATCTGACCCAAGTACCGTCAAAGAAAAGGCAGTCATGATGGTTCTCAATGTAAATTCCCTACTAGGTTAGAAAATTGATTGACAGTTGAGAGGTTAGAATGGTTAGTAAAAAATTTGAAGATTGTTTGTTTTCTTTTCCCCCTTCTCATCGTCCTTAAAACCAGGGCGAAGAGAAGCTGGATTCAACATGGTGCATCGTCTCAAGGTTAGATTGAGAGATGAGGGAGGGATGAGAGAGATAGAGAGAGAGAGAGAGAGAGAGAGAGAAAGAGAAAAGCGCTTCTATTGGACTCTACATGACAGTGTAAGTTCGCACTGTCTGGGACTTTTGAATGCCCTGTTGCTGGAAATCAATGCATTCATGCAGCCACAGTTCTGCTTTCTGGGGGGAACCATGGCTTTGAAGTCTAGTGGGGAATTCACGGATGAACTTTTTCCCAAATCCAAGGTCCCTTCTTTGGGGATAGTCCACTCTGAACCTACAGTCCATTGGTGCCAATCTTTGAGGGTCTTAACAACTCCTCCATAGATGGATTTCATGTGCTGCTTGGCTGTCCTATACTCAGAAGTGGTACCCTTCTGTTCCCTAGATTTCCCTACACCCTTGCTCGAGCCTTCTAAAAGTAGGTGCGTCCACCTACAGTGTCCCGCGACACACGCCTGGACGGCTGCTACTCCCCTTTGTTGCCCTAGGGTTTCTGGCACCGACACAAGGACTCGCCCTAGTTAGACCTCAGGAAAAGGAGTAGCAGCGTAAGGAAAAGGGCTCTCGCTGACACACAGCGGCCCTCAGAGTCTCCTAATGAGATATACCAGCCTCGGTTTTGGCTCTGAATAGTGACCTGACCACAGGATAGGGCTTCCAATTGACCTGGAGTGGAAAGTGCACACAGGAAACACACAGTACTCCTGTGGAAAAAGGGGGCGCACAGGGAACACAGTACCTTATGTGGGCACGGGGTGCACACAGAGAACACATAGTAACTTCTGCAGGGATGAGGGGTGCACAGAACACACACAGTACTCCTGTGGGGGAAGGATCAACAGTGAACACACAGTACCAGCTGTTGGAAAAGGGGGTCATCACAGAGAACACACAATACCTTCTGTGGGGACGAGGGGGCGCACAGGAAACACACAGTACTCCTGTGGGGAAAGGGGTTACTCACATAGCTATTGGTATGCCCGGGTGATATATACCACCTGGTCTCCTTAAACAAAAAAGATCATCAACTCCCTTTCCTTTGCCTATATGATTCTAATAGTCAAGCTGAACAGCACACAAAGCCCTTTTTGCAATGACTGATCAAAAAACCTCTCGCTCAGCAGCAACCCTTGAATTCAGACAGTAGTTCCCACACAATATCACAAGACTGACCACCAGTACTCCCAACCAAATCTACAGAGAAGAGAGAGGGAAAGAAAGAAAAAGAAAGAGAAAAGTGCCAAAATATGAAAAAGGAAAAACGAAATAATAGACTAAAAAAATAAAAATGGGTTAGTAAAAAGGAAAAACTGAAGAAAAAACTTGATTACACCAATAAAAACGTAAAAAATAAAAATGCGTTAGTAAGAGAAAACGTAGAAAACTTCAGTTACAGGAAGTCTTGCTATTTACATTAAGATTCAGTAAATGTTAACTTAAAACC